>NC_143511.1:56692706-57009722 GCF_031878675.1 Megascapheus bottae
TGTTCACTTGAACAACAGAGTACAAAATAATTCCTGTCTGACAAAACATGTAACATAAATTTCAAACACATGCAAAGTCTCATTCATCATAATTCATAATATTATAAGCCAGGGAAAAAGGCATTTGGGAGAAAGGTAACAATTACTATATATTCCACGCAATCCAATGATAATTAAGAGTTACTTTTTCTTCTCTTGCAGAAATTCTGAACCATTCTGAAAATGGCTCACTTGAATCAGAAGGATCAGGTATTTTTTAAATTAAATTAGCTTCATAGGTGATCCAGTTTAATTGCAAAGATCATAACTACTTTATATGGTACTAACAAGTAGGCAGTTATATGGTTTGTAACTTTAATATATATTGTTACATTTGTGATTAAATTACACTAACATATTTATGCATCCTGTCACTAAAGGTTTACAATATTGTGGAAAGACTTTATAAAGATCACGTTATTCGTCTGTTTTATTTTCATGTCCTTTCTTCTGTGAGATCCCTGAGGGACAAGGAGGTTACTCTTCCAGTCGTGGGACTTGACACACTCACTTGGATGAGCTGCTGGAAGCAGCTTCCAGTAGTCTCCTTGAAATTGTGGGTTGTGGATATTCATACGATATTTTTAGGTCACCTGTATGCATTTCCTGATGTTCTTGACGGTTGCTTTCCAGCAAAAGCATTTCTCATAGCTACGCTTGCTATGTCACCACCCGTGACATTCATGCATTTTATCTCCTATGTGAGCTGTGCAGTGATGGATGTGGTGTGATTTCATTCAAATGGACTTCCCATGACTAGGACACTGGTGTGATTTCTCTCCTGTAAGTGTTCTCTGATGTGCCAGGGTAAGCCGTCTCTTCCTTAGTATTAAGCAATGATGTCTAAGAACCATTATAATCAATAAATTTCTTTCTTTCAGGAATTAGATTACCAATGACTAAACTTGATACCCATTCCAAAATGTATTTCCATGAGTGCCATATTCTAACAGACAGTTTGATTTAGTACACTTGCATGTTTACTCTCTTGTGGGTAGGCAGAGTGAGGAGTCGTTCGTTTTTCTTACCTTCTGTGCAGAATCAATAAAGTGCACACATTTTAAATGTTTCTTATCATCTTTAAGTATTTGTACCAAGGAATTTCCATTAAATAATTCAGCTTATGAATACACGTGTCTTGATCAATGTGACCCCTTTACATGCATTACCATTAATATTTTTTTCATATATTTTTATTGTAATTAATAGAAGGGTTACATTATATTTGCCAGATAGAAGGTATATTAATTCACATACGTTGATACCCTTTCTCATTTCTTGGTCCCCATTTCCCTTCCCCCCATCTTACTTCCCCCCCTTCCCTATCCAATTTCAAATAACCAAATACAAATAATCTCAAGGCCTGAGCACTGTCCTTGGACTTTCTCAAGGCTAGAGCTATACCACTTGACCCTCAGCACCCTTTCCGGCTTTTTTCTATGTATGTGGTACGGAAGAATCAAACCTGGATCTTTGTGCTTGTTAGGCAAGCACTCTACCACTAGGCCAAACTCCTGGCTCCTACTATTAATATTTTTACAAAAAATTACTGTTCCAGAAAGCTTACCCCAACTGTAGACTGTCAGTGTTTTGTACATATTTAAGTCTAGTGAAATCAAAATTTGCAGCAGCTAAAACTATTAAGTGCATATTCTACTTATATTTTCAACATCTGTGTTTATTTTACTTCAGTGTGTGTTTATTTTATTGTGTGTTTTTCTAAAGGTACTCTAGCCAAAGTGTTAAAAGATGATTTTGCTAAATTTAGATAGTTATGTAATACAGACAATTGTTAAAAGGCTGAAAAATATAAATATATAGGTTAGATTAAAATGTGCACTAATTTGTATTATAAATTTTAATACCTGTTGCCTTTAATCAGTTGTAATCTTAACCCTCATATTTTCCTAATTTGCTAATCCAATTTGGTTAATAATTTCTCAGGTAAATGAAGAAAAGTTAATCTGTGATATTAACTAATAGAGAAATTAAATTAAATTTATCCTCTGCCTTTTGTACCTAATGCACAAGTCAAAATTTCCCTTAAATATACAGTAAAGGAAAGATTGTTGTATATTACATAATCTAAAAAGAACATGTAGATTGCTTAACAGAAAAGTAATGCACCCACTACCTGATAAATGTAATTGTAACCCCTCTATTCATAATACTGACAATAAAATAAAAAAAATAAAGTTATACAGACTATAACATTTGGTAAGGTATTTCAATGCAAATTGTAAGGGAAATCATGCTATAAGCTACAAAATTTGAATTTTCCTTTCCAAAATGACAAAACATGAGACGGGGTGTCAATGTTCGAGAAGTCATCTGACAAATGTAACTATAACCCCTCTATACATCCCTATGACAATAAAATACAATTTAGCAGGGCATAGTGGCTCATGCCTGTAATCCTTGCTACTCTGGAGGCTGAGATCTGAGGATCAAGGCTCAAAGCCAGCCTGCTCACAAAAAATGACCTGAGAGTCTTATCTCCAATTAACCTCTAGAAAATGAAAAGTGGGGCTTGGCTCAAGGATAGGGCAGTAGCCTTGAGCTGAAGAGCTCAGATGCAGAGCCTATGCCCAGTTCAAGCCCTATAATACACACACACACACACACACACACACACACACACACACACACTACAATTTAAATATGAAAAGGTAAAATGAAGGCTATTGTATTGTAATCTGGCTATATCATAGAAAAATATAAAATTATCATTGTTTCTCATGCTGAACAGAATTTAAAAATCATTACATTGATTTTAGTAATTATCTTGCTCCTAAAGCATTAAATATTATTCATTATATCACAGATTAAAATAATATGTAAAGCAAGTTTCTCAGATTTATATTTATCCAGAAAGAACACAGCATGAGACTCTAGGCTCAGGTTACCTCTTACCACCTCTTAAAAGTTCAGCTTTCTGTATTATTAAACTATTCATTTTGTGTTTGCTATCTTTAGCCAAATAAAACTTCACATATGTGACAAGAGTTATGCTGTTGTTTAGACTTTAAAAGTAAGAAATTTGGGGACCAGGAGTTTGGCCGAGTGGTAGAGTGCTTCTCTAGCATGCACAAAGGCCTGGGTTTGATTCCTAGGTACCACATACATAGAGAAAAAATGCCAGAAGTGGTGCTGTGGCTCAAATGGTAGAGTTCTAGCCTTGAGAAAGCCCAAGGACAGTGCTCAGGCCCTGAGCTCAAGGCCCAGGACTGGCAAAAAAAATGTTTGAAATTTGCAGTTTACATTTTATGATCTTCATTTATTAAATAATAATTTTCTGAAAGACAAAAATATGATTCTAGTTCAAGTACAAAATAAACACATGTCAAAGTTTTATTCAGTTCATTAATTGATACAGTTCCTCATATTGTGCTAAAATATAATCAAATAGCTTATAACTAATATTTACCTTATTGACTGAATTATATTATTGGTTGTTACCCTCACTTGATCAGAAAGCATCTCTGGGATTTACTTGTCCCAATGGAGAGGTTTAATATTCTTTTATTGTAGGTATTATTTCTGCACATAGAAATTCTCTCAATACTAATTCAAGCAAGCAGAGGCCAGAATAAATATCTCAGTGACATCTCAATAATATGTATTACTATTCATACCATATGAAATATTTTTTCCATCATTTTTGTTATGGGTTAGATTTTGTTTCTTTTTGTTTCATAAAATTAGGGTCTCCATATGTAGCAAAGAATGATCATTAATTTCTCATTTTACTTTCTCAGCCTCTCAAGATATGGGTCTACTGGGATATTTTATCAAAACTACCCTCCATCGTCTTTCATGGGTGAGGTTTAAAGTGCACAAAAATATGTCAGTTGTGTAGCTTTATAACATTGTAACTTTTGTATGTGTATAAAAGACATAGAACATGCTGTTTAGGTTTGGGTGGGGTAATAAGATAAAATTTGACATAAGGTTTTCACCATGAATAAGGATGTAAAAGTGTCTATTACCACTTAAGCCTCTTAGGTGCTCCTGCAAATTTCCCATATAATTCTCAGTTATGACATACCTAGGCACTTGTATGCAAGTATGTGTGGACACCAGAGAGAGAGAGCTAATTAATCCAGTATCACTTGCTCAACATGTTCCCCTTGGGTCTATGAATTGCCTTTCTCAACTGGCTAAAAGTGCATACATGTTTTCAGTGGTTCTGGACTATTATTTTGATCTACTATCTGTACTTATATTATTACTGTATTATGTTAATTCTTGTTGCGTTGCAATACATAGTGAATTCAGCTAATGTTAGTCCTCCATATTACTCTCTTTCAAAGTGAATGAATGGTCATTCTCTGTCCCTTGTTGTATCAGTTTTCTAAACTGATACAAAAAAACAAAACAGTTTGGAACCAAACAGTTCCAAAACCAGTTTGGAACTGGTTTTGATGGCAGGAATCTTGACTGGCATTTCTTGAAAACAGTTTATTTAGAGCAAGTAGATGCCTTAACAATATTGAGACTTATGGTTAATGATTCTCATGTATTTTGGTCCTTAATTTCTCTCCTCATTCCTTCTCCTTTGGGCACAGAAAAATCTATTTTTCAGATTTATCCTTAAGTATTACATTGCTAATCATCTTTGCATAAATATAGATAGATAGATAGATAGATATTTAATGTGATGCTACACATTGCAATTCAATGACACAGAAGTGTGAAAGATCAAGAAGCTTCTCCTTGGCCTATTTCTTTTTAAGTTCTTCCTAAACCACCCAAAGGCAGTTGGTGCTCCATAAATCATATTATCTTCTTTACAGGATGCAAAAGAAATGTGCTCAGTATGAATGTTTGCTACAGGGTTAGTTCAATAAATTAAACATTCAATAAAGCTTTGCTCATAAAACATATTGGCAAAGATAAGCTTGGTGTTGTTTTTCTCAAATGAAACCTTCTTATATAAATGATATTTGGAGTGTACTACTAAGGAAAATGGTAAAATACTGAGGGTCTTCAATATTCCTTTTTCAAAATTATAAAGTTGGTTTTTCCTCATAAGGATCTGGGTGTGGGAACACCTCCAGTCCATGAAAGTGAGTGTCTTGGATCCCCAATAGAAGAGCTCAGCATCTCCCCCAGAACTCTTCATTCAAGTGCCTCAGTTGTTATTATTAAAAATCCAATAGACTAGAGTTAGCTACTTAAACAATGGGTTTCCACAACAGTATTTTTAGTACTATGTGTTAGGTATCTCTTTTGAGGATGAAGCATAATTCACAGGTGTGAAAGTTGTGTTACATTCCAAAAAATAGATCTATACTTATGAAACTAATGATAGATGAAAGAAAAGCAAGGACTATAGTATGGAAGATAATGACAAAACATAAAGAAGATTATGAGACACCTTATTGCTCTTGTAACAAAGTATAACAATATGAATATTTTAATGAAATGCATTAATGTAATAAATTACTGATGCAAATTAACATTTGCATTTTAAAGGAACATTTGAAATTAAGAAAAAAGATGTTTGAACCACTGAGTTCAAACCTTGAGTTTGAATTGAAACCACAGATAAGAGCAATAATCCAGGATCCTATGACTCACTCATGAAATCCTAGTTACTTGCGAGACTGAGAACTAAGTATCATGGTCCAAAGACAGCCCAGATATGAAAATCCCCATGAAACTCTTATCTCTAATTAACCACTCAAAAACTGAAAGTGGTGTTGTGGCTCAAAACACAGAGAGCTAGCCTTAAGCACCAAAAAGTTATAAGTTAAACAAGATGATTGGGATGGGGTTGGAAAGTAGTAGAAAATATAACAAGCAGTATCAATGTTCAAGAAGTAATGTACCCACTACCTGACAAATATAACTGTAACCCCTCAATACATTACCCTGACAGTAAAATACAATTAAAAAAACAATGTGATACAGAAAACTATAACCTATAGTTGACAAAATTTTAGAATTCAATTGAACATGGAAATAAATTTTTGATACAAATATTTTCTGGGGATTACATTTGAAATTTTTCTTTAGATAAAAATTGTTGATATAAACTGTACAGTCTTAATCTAACCCAGACACTTCCAACCTCTATTCTGATAATTCAATAGTCATATTAGGCAAACGCTGGTTATCCTACTAAAATATGTTCAACATATTCAGATTTTCATAATTATAATCTCTTCATTACTGATGGAAAGATGTAATACCTTTAAGCTTAATAGTTTTGTATTAGAGACAAAGTTATAACACTATTTATTAACTTGCTTTTATAAAATATGTTAAATATATTACAGCTCTATACAATAGCAATTTCTCAATAAATACCATGAATGTGGAATATGACAATAATGTCCCTGTTGTTTATTCTCATGTGAGATTATGGCAAAAAATAAATAAAATACTGCAAATGCTACTTTCTAGAAGAACTTATTTTCAATTAAGGGGATTATTTTATATCTACAAAATAAGCACTCAACATGCATATTCCGAATAAAAAGAATGAGTAATACAAAAGCATTTAAATACCAGAACTTATAAATAAATTTGATTTTTAAAAAAAGGCCAGGGATAATGAAGAGTTTGTGACATAAAAGAAATTTCTTAGGGACTTTGTAGATTAACTAGCACTTAAAAGAATGTGAAGCTAATACAAAATTTAAAGGCAGCATTTACCCAATGAGTCAATTTAGAATGATTTCTTTGAAAAGGGACAATTCAAACAAAGTGTTTTTAAGAAAACATTTTAAAGGTAGGGAATATAAAGTGAAGATCATTATAATAACCTAGACATGAGGGAAAAAGTATTTTTAAATTTATATATGAAATAACATGAAATACAGTAGGTATTATTTTAAAGGCTGTGTAAATATACAGCTTTCTAATTGAATGATTAATTATAACAAACATTAGCTATGGCTCTAAACTACCGAGTACCTTTATTTGTTTTTGAATCATTTGTTAGACCTTTAAATACACAATTTAAATGCTCAATTTGTAGCACTGATTTCAAACATCAGATAACTCATAATATTCCATGTTATCAGTAAGTTTATTTCACTAGACTTGAATGACTGATATAACTTGTGGTTTCTAGTATTATATTTCTCTTTTGACCTTAGTTTAATTCAGATTGATGGAACTTCGTGACAGTGAAAGTTCCCAGCATTTTATGAATGGATTTTGGATATTGTCTTCTCACTTCAACAAAAATTGACATGACTGTAAGATATGAAGGAAATAACTCATGTTCTCCTTCTAGGTTGCCTTTTTCACTAACTTCACCTCATTAAAAGTATCTTCATTGGGCAAATTGCCTCAAAGGGCTTTTCAATCATCTTTAAATTATGAAAAAGAACTAACAGAGTTCTCTCTGCTATTCAGGGAAATTAATCTAATTAAACTATGGTCAAAATCATCAACAATCACTACAGAGAGTTGCTTTTATATTCTGAAAAAATTCAGCTTGGAACTACAAAACTTTCCAAATTAATAAATTAGTGCTTTAAAATATGTGGTATTAATCTGGTAAATGTACATATGATAAACCTATAAAAATGAATGTTATCATATGAATAGAAAAGATAGCATATGAACGAATATATTCATATGTGTGCATGCATAAATATGTATTCATATCATACATGTGTGTTCATATGAATATAGGAATATATAGGAATTTCTGGTCATGTAAGTTTCATATATGAACATACATAAAAGTATATATTTACACTCATGTAATATCTAAACACATATGAACATGTACTCATAAATCTTTCAGTAGAAGTATTATTCATTTAATATGGGTTGAAATTTTTATAATAAATTGTTTAAAATAAAACAGCCTGGTGCTAGTGGCTTATGTGTGTAATCCTGCTAAACAGGAGGCTGAGATTTGACGATCTGAGATTAGAGATTCTTATATACAATTTACCATTCTAAAAATGGAGGTAGATCTGTGGCTCAAAGTACAGAATGCTAGCCTTGGGGAAAAAAAAAGAGCTCACAGACAGAACCCAGACCCTGAGTTCCAGTTCTATAACTGAAAAAAAAAACCAAAAAATTTAAGTTTGAAATTATTCTGCAGATTTTAGAAAATAATTGCTGTTAGCCTATGTATGCTAATCTATGTTCTAGACTCATGACTGAAAGGAACAGTTGAGCAAAACAGAAATATGATGAAAGGATGAATGGGTACAAATTAGGTTTGCAAATAGCTTGGGTACTCTGATAAAATAGGGCATGGGAAAGCTGGCAGCCTTGAACAAATACAAATTTATGACCTAATCCCCAAAAATGTAATTGCAGGAATAAATTGTTCTCTACCTGAAAGAAGAAAGGAGTTTCTGTCTATGGTCATAGTGTATGCTCTGACAAGTTTCTATTTTCTTAAAGGCAAAAATATTTTTTTTTGATTGTGAAAAATCTTTTGAAAGCTTTCACAGTTCATAAACAAAGAAGTTTGGGTTTTAAGCAGTCATCACATGCCCTGGATAATAGTGGGAGCACAAGGGGCAACTTGAGGCTCCTTGGCTAGGTGCTGTTTGGAGAGGAAACTTAGCTACTCCATTGTTTTTGAGTATAAAACATTACCACTCCCAACCCATTCAGTAAGCACAAAACTTCCCTCAAGACTTAGGAAATTACCAGGCTTTGACAGCTTTTCCCATAGTTAGTATCTACTGACTTAAAATGTGTGTGTGTGAGATGTATTCAAGAACTCCTCTATACCTCAAACCAAGAAAGAAATCCAAGGAAAAGCAGGGAAACATTTTACTATCACCTTGAGAAACAGCAGCTGAAGAAAGCAAATTGGGAGGAACTGCAAATCTTTAAACTTTCAGAGAGATATAATGGACCATGACAGTCATTCTCAAAAGTAAAAAGAATAACTCTTGTTATTTTCACATTAGCTGAAGGCTTTTCCCCTTAAAAATCTCAGGAGTCTCTCTCCAGTAGCACTTCACTTATCATAGGGGAACCATGGGCATATTTGAAGAAGAAATTCAAGTGTTAAGCTGAGAAGTAAATTCTCACTGAGACAGTTACGAAAGACAAGCAGCTTGTGCAGAAGGCCAACAACATTCCAATGGAAAGCGAATGTCATCCTGTCTGCTTTGAAGAGTAATGACATTCAGAGAGCTCTATTAACTTTGTCCTGCACTGTAGGACAAAAAAAAATGAATCTTTTTTCCATTCTAACACTCTTAAAATTGCATTTATTTGAAAGTATAAAAGAAAGGGGAAAAAACTTGCAATCACAAAAAAGATTCAAACTCTAGCTAAACAGAAATCTGTTTATTGGGGGAGGGCTCTGCAAACTTGATGATGGCAAAGTTTGTAACAAAATAATCTTTTATTTCTTTACTGATGTTTTGATATGATCTCAAAGTTATTCAGTAAGTAAACATAATTTGTAAAAAATAATTCTTGTATACTTATAAATAATTCTTGTATTCATGTAAAAGAACACTATTAAAATGAACATAGAGATTCCCTTTTTGAATAATTGTTCGCTAAACATGACATTTGAAATATGATGTAAAAAGTAATGTTAATAAATTCTTTAATTAAAAAATAAATAAAAATAAAAAATAAAACAAAAAATGAACATAGGGGAGATCAAATCTCCAACTGAATCCATCTTTTAATGAAATAGTTCTTCTTAGATATAGCATAGGACAATTAAGTTTAAAATGTAGTTCTAAAACTAAGAATTTATATTTAATAAATATGATGATAGCTCCTTTAAAGAAGAATGCATTCTGACCTGGTGAAAATGAATGAATGAACAGAGATACAGTAATAAATGTGAAGGTGATACAAAGTCATACAAAATAAACAGATTTTCCCTTGCTATATTACTTTTATCCAGTGTTATTTTTATTTTATGAAATTTGATATGAGAATGTCTTTGTTACATATGTCAGCAACTCAAGAAGAGTCAGAATTATTTTTTTTAAGTATCAAGTATTAGATTTTCATTTAAAAGTTATTTTTTTCTAGGCATGTTATAAATATAGGAAAATAACATTTGCTTGCCTATATCCTCTTTTCTTTGCTGAGGAGTAACCACATACTCTAGATATTTAGAGGGGGGAAATAATATACTTAATGGCTTTTCAACTTTACAGAAGAACTCTATACTATCTACTCTGGAAAACCAGTGGATCAACAAGATGTGGTATTTATACACAATGGAATTCTATGCTGCTGTCAGAAAGAACACCATCGCCCCATTTGTAAGGAAATGGAAATACTTAGAAAAAATCCTATTAAGTGAAATAAGCTAGACTCAAAGGAACATAGGTTCCCCTCATTTGTCATAATCAGTAGAAACCTTGGGCTCTCCTAGCAGAGATTTGCAAAACCTAGATATATAAGGCCATACAGAATGACATTAAATGAAAGGACCTCCAGGATATAAAAACAAAAGCCATATAATGAGTGATTGTTGTCCTTAATGTACTATATTATCTCTCATCTCTTTTGCTGTCCCTTGGTTATCTCATATTGATACAGTATTTCACTTTGTTATCTGATATATTGGATAAATGCGTATTTGGTTATTTGAAATTGGATAGGGAAGGGGGGAAGACAAGATGAGGGGTGGGGGTGTGGGGAAGGGAAATGGGGACCAAGACATGAGAAAGCTTAGCAATGTATGTGAAGTAATGCACCCTCTATCTGGTGAATATAACGTAACCCTTCTATTAATTACAATAAAAATATATGAAAAAAATAAGAGTGATAAGTTGTTACATCCAAGGATGACTTGAATTTCTGTGTGTGGGCATCTGGATAATGGAGACTCAGAAGAACTTTGTGATCCATAGGCATGTTAGATGATCTGTTCTGGTCAGGATATGAAATATAAAATATTCCATATTAAAAATGTTGCTTCAAATTTGGTTTGTGGGAACTACAATTCTGATGCAAACCCCTTTATTGAGTGCTTGTGTTTGGCAATAAAAGCTCTCTCCCAGTCCTTTGTTTTGTGTTCTCTGTGAATTCTTTAACTTTTGATGGAAAGAAGTCTCCATGGGACCTCTTAAGCTGTAGGACAATGTAGTTCAACATGTAAGAATGTAATGAAGACGTCAAGTCAATGAGGAACTAACATGACCCCATCATTTTTCTTACAGGTCTACATTAGTATTAGATTCTGCTTAGCAAGGGTCTAGATAGAAATTAGAAATGCAGTGGAGAACAGCAATGCAATGGACACAGATGCAAGAAACTATCTGAACACATTTATTACTACAATTATTACAGAGGGGTGAGAATGCTGAAGGTTGCATAAACTGGTTTGTTAAATAGCACCTTCTTTGTACAACTACTTGAAGTTAATTTTTCAAAAAGAAATGAAATCAGCTGTGTGGAGGGTTGATCTTGTATAAGAAGGATCTCATTTAGTAAATTGACATTTATTACAAACAATCTGGATACACCATGCTACAAAACTTTTGGATTAAAAGACAAGATAATTACAATTTTAAATAGAGCAGATTTCTTTTTATTTGACTAAAAATTTCTAAATGTATTGAATTTTTTGTTGTTTTATGTTCAGTGTGAATTGTCCTATTTCTTGGACAAAACGTGAGCTTAAGAATTTAAGGAAGAAAATAGCTGTATTTCTGCATATTTAAATTTGTGATGTGGGAAACATGACAATGATTACTAACACCTATTAGGGAGCAAATGTTTCAGAAAAACGCCAAGCAACTTGTAGTCATTTTTTATCTTTATTTTTTTCTGTATTGTTTTCTTAAATGTTAAGATGTATTGACAAACTCAACTCATTTTTCCATTCCCTTCATACTGAGTATTAATTCTAATACCTAGACTTGAAATACTCATGGAAATGAGCTTATCACTGAATATATTTGTTAGTAACACTTTATTTATAAGTATTAAGTCTTGATTGGAACTTTGTTTCACTACCTAAGCAATATTTCCTCTTGAGGTGATAAATCTATAAAGATGGGTTATCAACTGTTATAAAAGGTTTTCTATTTCATGCTTATAGTAAGGTGTTTCTGTTATTACAAGATTTTTGAACTTCAGGAACACAGTTCCTTTTCTTTCTTTCTGAGCCCTCCAAGAGAGATGGAGGACAGATGTTGAGGGGGATGAAGAATGCATTCCAGGAGGAATGATTCCTGGGAATTTGCAGGCTCTCAGCAGGCTCCAGATGAGCTTCAGTTTCAACTTTTGGAAAATTTTCAAGATTTGCTTTCACAAATTCTTATTTTTACTTTTCTTAAGCTAAAACATACAGTAATGATATCTTGGCCAATGTGACACTAGCATACATGCATGCATGCATACATACATACATACATACATACATACATACATACATACAAAGCTGGAAATTCAAGATTTTCTTTATTATTCAGATAATTGTTTTCATTACCAATTAACTGGCTCAGGTATCTTTGTTCTCCTCAGAAACTATATGCTGGTAACTAATAGCTCTTATGAAATTGGCATTCCTTGCTCTTCGAATACTAAAGGATCCTGTGATTAGATGACAGACTCAGACACTTACAGCTCCAAGAACTGAGAATTAGCACGTAATGAGTATAGGATGCTAAGACCATGTTCTAGTGGTGTTTAGCCATACTTAAATATAATTTATAATGCTTAATAGTGTTTATGACTAGTGCCCCAGAGTAAGTTGAGGCCTGATCTTTTCTCAACAGGCTTCATTTTCTTTGAAGAAATGCCTTTTCTTTCCCTTCTCTAAATGCTCTCACCTTTGATAACAAGTTTTTACTTCTTTGTTTCTAATTCTGCTAGAGAACCTTAACTCTAATCTAGACATAAATGATTATCCTGTGGAAGCTAAACAATGAGATCTAATATTGAAAACATTCACTGTAATTAATATGGGTTTTTTGAAAAGAAAATCATTTTATATTATACCAAATGTCCTTTAATTGTACGTGTTTTCTGGGATCACATAGGTAGGAGCCTTTGATTATAGATTTCCATGAACTGTGGTGTGTATGTGTGTGTGTGCGTGTGTGTGTGTGGTGTGTTGTATGTATCTGTAAGTCATGATTTGGGAAAATTGCTCAAATATGAGAAATCAGAGTAAATTCATAGAAAAGTAGCTTTGGCATACCAAATAAAAGATGAAGAAGCTCAAGAAAATCAGTTTAGTTTCTTGTCTGTAAACTCATTTACTGTAGCATGAATAAAATTCTTCCTTTTATTTTTCTAGCACTTTTGAGCTACATTGCTCTTCAAATTTGCAAACAAAATATTCATCAATAACTTACAAAAACAACCTTCCTGCCAAGTAGAATACTTAACCTACAGGTATCCTTTTTTGTTGTTTGTTGTTTTGTTTTGCTTTGTTTTTACTGTCATGGGGCCTGAAGTTCAGGCACTGTCCTCCAGTTCTTCAGCTCAGGGCTAGTGTTCTACTACTTTGAGCCACAGTGCCATTTCCAGTTTTCTTATGGTAAATTAAATATATGAGTAACGTGGAATTTCCTGCCTGGACTGGCTTTCAACTGTGATCCTCAGATCTCAGCTTCCTGAGTAGCTGGGGTTGCAATCAAGAGTCACTAGCACCTGGTTTTTGTTTTTAATCTTTTTCAAAGGCCTTCCCTTGTCTTTATGTTATAATTGCATTGTTGCATTCAGATGTACTTGTTACCTATTAGAAAGCTCTGTACTAGGCTTTTATTTGTTTGGTGTCAACTTTCCCTTCTGTCTAAATTTCCTTTCATTTATTATTTTTTTTTCACAAGTTAAGAGCATGATTTCTGTTTCATCTTGAATTCCTTGATATTGTAGGTCTATCCCTATTTAAGTCAGAAATCAAAAAACAATAAAGAAACTTTTTTTTTTACTTTAAACAACTGGTCTCTTACTTCCTGTGAGAGTACACAAATGTACATTGGGTCATTATGTACTTGCACTGTTAATTGGGTCTTTACCTCATGATAACTATGGGAGAAGTACCCATTTGCTTTTCTCAGAACAACTCCTTTTCTTTTATATATATATATAATTTCAATATAGAGGGGTTACGATTATATTTGCCACATAGAGAGTGCATTACTTCTCAAACACTGATATTCCTTCTTATGTTTTGGACAAAACATTTCTCTTCCCCCACCCCCTACCCTCATTTTTCCCTCCTATTTCAAATAAACAAATAAACATTTATATAATATATTAGTTAACAAGGAGGGCTACTGTAACAATATGAGATTAACCAAGGGAAAACACAAGAAAAGAGAGAAAAACATCATACATAAAGAATAACAGTCATTCATAATTAAGCTCTTGTTTCCATGTCCTGGAGGTCCATTAGTTTGGCCTCATCCTATATGGTCTTATGTATCTAGGGTTAGGACAACTCTTTTTCTAAACTTACTCTATGCAAAGATGCAAGGCCAGAACAATTGAATGAAACTCAACTAACCAGATGTATCTAGGCAATGATAATTTCTTCATAGATAGATAACAAGAGAGAAGAATTATTTTATCATAAATAAGGATTATATCCTTCCCATTGACAGGATTGAGAGGATACAAGAACTACCAATATTTCTTTTACTCTTTTTGATGGAAAAATTTATCTTCAAGCCGGGAGTTTGGCCTAGTGGTAGAGTGCTTGCCTAGCATGCACGAAGACTCGGGTTCGATTCCTTGGTACCACATACTTAGAAAAAAACAGAAGTGCTGAGGCTCAAGTGGTAGAGTTCTAGCCTTGAGAAAAATCCAAGGACAGTCCTCAGGCCCAGGACTGGCAAAAAAAATTATTTTCAAGTGTATGTTCACTGTACTACTAAGGCTGAATTATCTATATAAATAAACTGAAAAATAAATAAACTCATGAGACTCCACATAATAAAGGTTAAATTAAATACAAATGACAGGATTATACATGTTAAATGCCTTTATTTTTAAAGTAAATAGTGTGTTGAGTAATTTAATTTTCATTTTTTCAGTTAAATGTTTAATTAAAGTGTAAATATTTTTCCAGTTAGAATCTATATTTTACCTAAGATTAATGCAAAAATAGGTACTTTTCAGATTGTATATCTATTAATTTTGCAAAAATATGTTAAGGGAAGAAATTTGATTTAATATTATACCACAGTGTTATAACCTATAATTTGTCTGATGAGTTGTCGACATAAAATAAAATATTTGCTTCATATTTCATCAGTTTTTCAGAGGAAAGATGATTACTTAGAAAAGACTGTGACTAGATTGAAACTTCATGTCATAAATCACTGGAAGGCAATTTTCCCTAGGTAATTAAACTCAGTATACTAAAATATAATTCATTGATGTAGTTAAAAAAGACCTGTATGGAAAATAAAGAAAATATTTTTGTATCAAGAGATGTTTGGGCCTGGACAATATGATACCAGTCTCCAATACAATTTTTTGAAGTATACTGAACATTTATATTGAAGCAAAGCATAAAGAACTAAAACATCTCTAATAAATTATAAATTTCAAAAATTAAAATTTTGACAAAAACAATAATCCTTATAATTTATAAACAAATTATAAGACAGAAATATTTAGACTTGAGTTGAAATGACAATACACATCTGTAATCCCAGCTACTCTTAAAGTTGAGTCAAGGATCTGATTCAAAGTTACCCTTGGACAAAGCAAGGCCTGACCTAAAGACTACACTAAAGCACCAGACAATCAAAATGGCTCAAAACTTATGTACATATGGTCATACAGGATGAGACTAAATGAAATGAACTCTAGGTTATGGAAACAAGAGGTTTATCTTTGTGATTGTTGTTCTTAATGTACTATGTGAAGTTATTTCTTCTGTCTTTTTTTCCACTTATAGTTAGTCTCATATGGTTACTGTATCTGACTTTGTTACCTGATATACTGTATATACGTTTATTTATTTATTTATTTGAAATAGGGAAGGGAAGGGAAAAAACAAGATGATTAGAGGAAGGGAAAGGGGAACAAAAACATGAGGAGGAATATCAATGTTCGAGAAGTAATGTACCCACTACCTGACGAATATAACTGTAACTCCTCTGTACATTATCCTGACAATAAAATACAATTTTAAAGAAAAAGAATAAACTGAAGCCAAAGGTTTAGGTATGTAACTCACAGAACACACACACAAACACACTGCTCTCTCACACACATAGAGTGAAAAATGTCACTCGGTTAATAAATGATATGGTCACTTAATCATAGAATATTTGGTTTTGTACATACCAGTCAGACAAATAGAAAGATAAATGAACAAATATAGACATAGATGATACAGACATAGACGGATAAGATACAGACATAGCTGTCTCGCCATCCTTTCCAATATAGAATTACCTGCAAGCCCTGCTGAATCTCGGACTTGCCAGGAACAGCTAAGCCCCAACTCTCTGCTATCTGTAGGTGAAGTTAACTTTGTTGAATGATTTAATTTGTCCTCCACACTTGGAAGACAAGTACTTCATTCATCTCCTCTCATCTGGGAACATCTTCTAGGAGGAAGCTGTAATGGTGCACACCGGACATGGGATACATGAGTAAGCAGAAACAACCACTCACTCGTGTTTTGTGGCTGCTTGACAAATATATTTCTGCAACAATTGCTTTGTAATTGCAGGCACTATTCCAAGAATGGATCAGGTGGTAGAAGGGTTTCTAGGCAAGATGACTCTCAGTGTCCCACACAGTTCATGATTAATTACAGTGTCCATGAATGTATCATCTGACTTTTCTATGAGTGAGGCAGCTGTTCACAGCACCGCTTCTCTGGACAAGCCTCCTTAAATGGTCAGCACTACCCTTAAAAAAGGTTTATATTTCCCTCAGCCAAGGACTTTCTAGCATAATACATAATACTGCCTCATTAGCTTGCAGTTTGTGCTTCAGAACTATAGTAGTAGTGGCAGCTGAATGTTTTCCATGATGGAGAAAACATCCTGGCTTAGCTTCTTAAATACTCGAGTGATCTGTCCTAATTCTCCATATCCTTTCTTTGGTGATACCACGGTTAATAAATCACTTACAGAAAAATTATCATCTTTCTTCCCTTAGGAAAGTTGAGGAAAGATTGTATATATATATATATTTTATTAACAGAAACTTCATGGTGAAAAACTACCTTTCTATAAATGCATTCTTAACTCTTAATAAAGAGGCTGCTTTTTCCTACTTTTTCAATAAGAGAAACAATAAACATGAGCCAGTATTGCATGGGATGTGCCTTAATCTAAAAGCCTTCTACAAGTACTCTTCGTGTTATAATACCAAATCAATTATAATGCAGAAGGTTATATGCTTCCTGAAATGGTATAATCCAATTACTGATTTTAAAAGGAATTGACTTTTATCTTGAATGTTGCCTCAAGTATTTTTAACATACTTTTATATAAATGATTCTTTAAAAACAAACTTTTTATATATTATCCTCTAAATATTTGAGCATTCAATATTTTTTCTAGACTTTTGAAATAAAAGACATTTATATCTTACTCTTTTAGGAAGAAAATATATAACTTTAAATATTTTTTCCAGATAGGTTCATGTACTAAATAATACTTAGCCCAAACACACATTTCTTTCCCTTAAATGTACCACAGAACTGATGAGGAGAATAAGAAACCATACTATAGATCTAATGGAGAAAATTTTCTACTTTTTTATGTTATGTGATATCTCTCAAGTAAATTTCTCCTGAAAGAGGTACATATTTTTCCTCAGTAATTTCCTACAATCAAGACATCATATGAAATGTTGCAAATGTTTATAGTTTGACAGAAAGTCCATTAGTAGCAACACATGATTGTTATTTCCATCCTATAAAACTAGACTTTTATTACTTCAGTTCGTTGCACTTACTATAGCTCATATCCAGAGTAAAATAAGCAAGGAATGGAAGCGATAGTAAATGCACTTAAGATTCTAATTCCTAATTAGCATTACTAATTTTATAATAATTATTTCAAATTAAATATATAAGCAAGTTATCTATTTATTTGAGAACAAAGTCTGGTTCATATATTATTACTGAATCTGGCCAAATTTGACAAAAGTTTCATTAATAGCTATGCATATTTGGCTATTTTTATCCATATATATTAGAGTAAAAATTGAGAATGTAGTGAGTTTATTTTTTGTTTTTTGTTTTTTTGGGGGGGGGTTGGTGGGTCATGGGGATTGAACCTGGCCTGGGTCCTGTCCCTGAGCTCTTCAGCTCAAGGCTACAGCCCTATCCTTGAGCCAAGTCCCACTTCCCATTTTCTAGAGGTTAATTGGAGACAAGAGCCTCAGGTCGTTTTGGGCTCAAGCTGGCTTTGAACATTTATCCTCAGATCTCAGCCTCCTGTAGCTGGGATTACAGACGGTGAGCCACCGAGCCTGGCTGAGAATGTATTTCTTTTAGCCACATTCTAATTCAGCCAAAGATCCATTCTAGAGCATAACTACTAAACGACAGTGGAAGTTGCTACAATACGAAAGCAGCACAAGAGGGTGAGAACTGGAATTACAAGGTGAGTGTAGCTACACCACAGTGAATGCAGGCACAGAGCAGAAGACCAGCAATACCACTCTTTCTCCCTTCACTGGCCAATCAGGTCTCTGTAGGACTGGAAATGACTGTTCTCTGTGAGAGCAATCAGAGGGGTGCCTGGCCAACACAAAGAAGGAGACAAAAACCTGAGTAAATTTCATATTTACAAAACTTTGGACAAATGAATGGGACCATATTTAAGGATTTTGAAGCCCAACTAGCCTTATGATCTACTTTGCAGTAGCTTCCTACCCTGCTCCTTGTGTTAGGAGGCTGTCCAACATAGCTGGGGAGCACCACACTATTGACAAGAATCATTTTAATTGGAACAAATGTTCTGAAGCAGCACCCCTGTTTTGAAAATACAGTGTTTCCTTCACTAATAGCATTTTAAAAAACTAATTATACCATAACCACAAAGTAATTTTTGGTAGTGAAGGGAAAGGGGAAGTCGTCAAGAAAAAAATGAGAAGAAATTAATTAGTAGATTACAATCTAGAGATTATAAAAGCAAAAGAGGAAAATAAAGAGGAGTCTTAGAGCTTGGCATGGTGGCTCATGTGTATGCTAGAGAAGTTGGCGACACAAGAATCATGAATTCAAGGCTGAAGTTGGGCTGATGAGAGAGACTGCCTCAGAGCATTAGAAATAATCTTATGATGAGTGAGGTGTATCACCCTCGGACTGACAGAGGATGCAAGTTTCTTCTCATAAGTTGAAATTAGATCTACAATGAAAAAATATAAATATATACAAAGCACATGTATATGAGAAAATTATGTGGAAAAAGTATATAGGAATATATATAAAAAACACATACACTGTGTTGAAAATGAACTAAATAACTTGTAGGTGGGGTTGGGAGGGAAAAACTGGGAGAGAGCAGGGAAGAGGTGACATTGTACTCATTACTTGACTTATGTCACTGTGACCTCTCTGTATACCACCTTTATACTAACAATAAAAAATAAGAAGAAGAACACATATGTAGGGCCATATGCCTCTATCCACAAGCAAACTCACAAAAGTAAAATTCGTGTGGTGGTGATATCTACAATAGAACCCACTTAAGCAATTCAGAGCCAGGAAGTTTGAGCACATATTTCTAGTTGGTGAGGAAAGGGATGAAGGGAGAAAGGTGGCTAAATGGAAAGAGTAGTGGATGAAGACAGTCAAAATACCTATCCCTGTGAAATGAGACTAAGAAAATTGAGATGGCAGTGGAGATTGCAACAGATGGAAGTGAGGAGACTGGTGGAATGGGTGACAGGGACCAAGAAGCATTCTACACATAAGTTGGAATGTTGAATTGAAAACCCTTCACACAGATATGGATAGAAAATAAAAATTGATGAATATGCAAAACAAAGGAAAATGAAATTAATCATTACTGGAAAACAAGTGTTAAGAGGATTTTCTTCTTTTTTCTCTATCTTTTTCCTTTCATATATTTTTATTGTAATTAATAGAAGGATTACATTACATTTGCCAGATAGAAGGTACATTAATTCACATACATTGCTATACTTTCTCATGTCTTGGTCCCCATTTCCCTCCCCCCACTCCAACCCCTCATCTTGTTTTTTCACCCCTTCCCTATCCAATTTCAAATATCCAAATACAAATATATTCAATATATCAGAAAAACAAAGTAAGATACTATAATAATATGAGATAATCAAGGGATAGCAAACAGATGAGAGATAACAGTACATTAAGGACAACAATCACTCATTATATGGCTTTTGTTTCTATATCCTAGAGGTCCTTTCATTTAGCGTCATACTATATGGCCTTGTGTATCTAGGTTTTGTTCTATTGCAAATCACTGCTAGGAGAGACGAAGATTTTTACTGATTATGACAAGTGAGGGAAACCATTGAGCCTACCTTCCTTTGGGTCTGGCTTTCTTCACTTAATATGATTTTTTCTAAGTCTTTCCACTTCCTAACAAATGGGGCGATGTCATTCTTTCTGACAGCAGCATAGAATTCCATTGTGTACAAATACCACATCTTGTTGATCCACTCATCAACTGAGGGACATCTAGGTTGGTTCCATATCTTTGCTATGGTGAATAGTGCTGCAATGAACATTGCTGTGCTAGTGGGTTTAGTCTGTCCTTCTTTCTGGACAACTGGGCAAATGCCTAGTAGTGGAATTGCTGGGTCATAGGGGAGCTCTATGTTTAGTCTTTTGAGGAACTGCCATACTGCTTTCCATAGTGGTTGAACAAGTTCGCACTCCCTCCAGCAGTATAGTAGTGATCCCTCCTGGCCCCATCCCCTCCAACATCTGTTGTTATTAGTTTTCTTGTTCCTGGCCATTCTAACTGGAGTGAGATGGAACCTCAGAGTTGTTTTGATTTGCATTTCTTTTATGACCCAGAGATGTTAAGCATTTCTTCATGTGTCTATAGGCCATTTTTGTTTCTTCTTCAGAGAAGACTCTCTTTAAGTCTTTGGCCCATCTTTTAATGGAATGGTTGTTACTTTGGAGATTAGTTTTGGAGTGATTCAATTTTTTGAGCTGTTGATATATTTTAGATATGAGGCCTTTATCTGTTGTGTGGTTGGTGAAGATCTTCTCCCATTCTGTAGGCTTCCTAATTAGTTTGCTAGCTATGTTCTTTGCCATACAAAAGCTCTGCAATTTAATGCAGTCCCACTTATCCAGCCTTTCTCTGATTTGTTGTGATTCTTGGTCCTTATTAAGAAAGTTTCGACCTGTCCCAAGGAGGCCTAGTGTATCTCCTAATCCTTCTTGTAAAGTTTTCAGTATGTCAGCTTTTACCTCCAGGTCTTTGATCCATTTGGAGTTAATTCTAGTGCAGGGTGACAAACAAGGATCCAACTTTAGTTTTCTTCAGGTGCTTATCCAGTTCTGCCAGCACCACTTGTTGAAGAGGCTGTCTTTCTTCCATTCTATTTTTTTGGCTCCCTTGTCAAAGATTAGGTGGCCAAAAGTCTGTGGTTTAATATCTGGGTCCTCAGTTCTATTCCATTGGTCTTCAGGCCTGTTCTTGTGCCAGCACCAAGCTGTTTTGATGATTATAGGTCTGTAATAGAGTCTAAAGTTTGGTATTGAAATTCCTCCATCGCTGTTCTTTCTGCTAAGAAGAGTTTTTGCTATACTGGGTCTTTTATTATTCCATATGAAATTTTGGATTGCCTCTTCTATTTCTTTAAAGAATTCCATTGGGATATTGATGAGTATTGCGTTGAATTTGTAGATAGCCCTTGGCAAGATTGTCATTTTCACAATGTTGATTCTTCCAATCCAGGAGCATGGGAGGTTTTTCCATTTCCTCAGTTCTGCTTTAATTTCCTTTTTCAGGGTTTTAAAGTTTTCATCAAAAAGGTCCTTTACATTCTTAGTTAAGCTAATTCCTAGGTACTTTATTTTCTTTGAAGCTATTGCAAAAGGAGTTGCTTTCCTGATTGTTGCCTCATTCCACTCAATGTTAGCGTAGAGAAAGGCGGTTGATTTTTTGAGAGTTAATTTTATACCCTGCTACCCTTCCAAAGTTTTGAATCAGCTCAAGGAGCTTGGGAGTAAAGTCTATAGAATTCTTTAAATACAGAATCATGTCATCTGCAAAGAGGGAAAATTTTACTTCCTCTTTCCCTATTTGGATCGCCTTTATGCTGGCTTCTTGCCTTATTGCACTGGCTAGGAATTCTAATACTATGTTAAAGAGGAGTGGAGAGAGTGGGCATCCTTCTCTCGTTCCTGATTTTAGAGGGAATGGCTTTAGCTTATCGCCATTAAGTATAATACTAGCTGTGGGTTTGTCATACACAGCCTTTATTATACTGAGCAATGTTCCATGGGGTGTTGGATCTTGTCAAATGCCTTTTTTGCATCTGCTGAGACAATCATGTGATTTTTGTCCCTGCTCCTGTTGATGTGTTGGATTATATTAATTGATTTGCATATGTTGAACCAGCTTTGCCTCCTTGTGATGAATCCTGTTTGATTATAGTGTATAACTTTTTTGATCAGTTGTTGTAGACGGTTGGCCAGTACTTTGTTGAGAAATTTTGCATTGGTGTTCATCAAAGAAATAGGTCTATAGTTCTCTTTCTTTGATAAATCTCTGTCTGGTTTGTGGATGAGGGTTATACTGGCATCATAGAATGAGTTTGGCAAAGAGCCTTCATTTTCAATTTCGTTGAAGAGCTTGAGGAGTATTGGCGTGAGCTCTGCTTTGAAGACCTTATAGAATTCAGCTGTGAATCCATCTGGCTCTGGGCTTTTCTTAGGTGGAAGGTCTCCTATTGCCATTTCTATTTCTGTGCTTGAAATAGGCCTGTTTAGTTGGGTTAGTTCTTCTTGGTTCAGTGTGGGTATGTTAATATTGGCTAGGAATTCATCCATTTCTTCTAGATTCGCAAATTTGTTGGTGTAAAGGTTTGAGAAGTATTTCCTCATGATATTCTGGATCTTGTTAATTTCTGTAGTGATATTACCATTTTCGTCTGTGATTTTGTTTGTTTCAGTATGCTCTTTTCTTTTTTTGGTAAGATTTGCTAAGGGTCTGTCAATTTTGTTCATTTTTTCAGAGAACCAATTCCTTGTTTTGTTGATTCTTTCTATAGTGTTTTTAGACTCCAATTCATTTAATTCTGCTTTGATTTTACTAATTTGCTTCCTTCTAGTGGGATTAGGGTTGGTTTGTTGCTCTTGTTCCAGGAGCATAAGGTGACACATTAACTTGTTGGTTTCCGGTTTTTCCAATTTGTCTAACCTACTATCAAAGCTATCTACTTTATTTTTTATCTCCATTGCTTCTAATTGCTCATTTTTGATGCCTTGCAACTCTTGTTTTAGATCATGTATGGATTTCTTTAGCTCCTTGATTTCCATTTGAGTGGTTAGCTCAGGAGCTTTATTCTCTTTGGACATTTGTTGGAGTTCAGTCACCTTTTTGGATTTTGTTTGTGGATTCTATGAATTCATCCATTTTTCTTTGATAAACCTTTATTATGGCCTCCTTTATGGCTTCCCCTTTTTCACATATCACCTTGTTTATGGTTTCCTCTTGTTTAGCTATGGCTTCCTCCCTTATCTCTTTTTTTATGTTTTCACACTTTTCATTAATGATGTTTATCAATTGCATTTGTATAGCACTTGGAAGACACTCCTGTAGATTTGCCACTGACTGCTCCATTGCCTGTTTATGTTGGGTGGGAGATGCTATTCATTGATTTGACATTTTTCTTGAGTTTCTTGTTCTGCCCATTTGAAAATGGTAGTAAGATTAATACTAAACAATATTATAATTTTTCAGATATAACCAACCTAGACCTTTTTAGTTGGCTGACAATAGATGTTCACTCTTTTATATTGGTAATATCACTCTCTCTTTCTTTTTGTGCACTTACATACAAATCTAATACAACCACAGCTTACCGACTTATGACCAAGACAATAAGCCCCTCAATCCAATCTCTATTGTATTTAAGTCCCTCTGGACCTAGAGTATAATTAACACCTAGATACACAGCATTGCTCAACAACCATCAAATGTGAATCCATGCATTATAAGAGTTGAAGGATGAACAGAGGACCAGAGATAGAAAAATAATATGAAAGACGACAAGAGAGGTAGGAGAAAATAATACAGGAGTGTAAGAATATTATAGTAATGAAGAAAGGGTATTGTGTAAAGATAAGTGACGTAAGGTGATAGGTAGAATATTTGCGTAGAAAGTTTAGATGAACTTAGATAAAACTTATGAAAATAAGAAGAGTAATAAGAAGAATATATAGAGAAAAGAGGGAGGTAAATATAAGAGATTTCAATGATACAAATTTTAAAAAGAAAAAAGAATCAAAACAACAACAAAATAAAAGAAAACAGAACACACACACATACACACACACAAAAAACTAAACTAAACAAAAAAAAAAAAACCCAAAAAGAAAAAAAACAAAATCAAAACAAAAAAGGGGTATTCTTTCAGGGTTTTTTTGAGGGGGGGTAGGAGGACAGGAAACTTGTGTCTCCACAAAATTCGAGATCTAAACGCTTTACAATGTCTTTTTCTCTTGTGATTTGGCTTTGCAGTTTTTCGGATCAGATTGCTTGATTGGTAAAACAAACCTGAGAGATGTGCAGGCGGCTTTGTTTACCCAGTCTGTGGTGGGTGCAGGAGACAGACTTCAGCTGTGCTGGGGCCGGATTTCTGGCTAGGGGATCTCTGGGAAATCCTTTGCCAGTTAGAAAGATGGCGCTGTCAGCAACACCTCTCAGGCTCCAATTGCTTTGGCAGGGTCCTTGCCAGCAGTCAAGATAGCACTGCTCTCAGCTGGAGGAGGAGGGGTTCCCTCCCAATACTATTCCGTGAGCAGAAGTGGAAACTTCTCCTCAGAGGTACTCACAAATTGCTGGATTCTCTGGTTTGGTGAAGCTGGCAGGTCCGTGCACGGCCAGGTGTCAGCTCTGGTCTTGCGCAGTCTCTGTGTGGCTCTTGTCTGTAGTGGTCTCCATTGCTGTGGAGCACTGTCTCTGCTCTGATTCAGAAGAGCTTTGGTCTCTCTGGCTGCTCCGAGGCTGGCGGGGCTCCATGCTGTCTTTTTGCTCCGGTATTCTGCCTTTTTCCTCTGTGGTGCTAAAGTTTACTTAGGATCAACTTGGGGAAAACAAAAACAAAAACAAAAACAAAAACAAAAACAAAAACAAAAACTGTCCCCTATTCTGCCAGAATTCGAATCTTGGCAGGAGCTCAGTACATCTCACACTGAACCGCTGCCACCTTCCAACGATGTCCCTCTTTATATATCTTGAGTATGCAAAAGCAGAAGCCCCTGAAGAGAATTTATTTAAATTACACATAATATCAAGATAAAGCAACCCAGAGAACAAATATTACAGGCTAAATTCAGTACTGTTTTGTGCCACTGTAAATAATTTTCTGGAAGTGATCATCAGCGATTTGTGAAAGGCATTTCACAAATATTTAAATATTTAATATTCTTTTAATATATAAGTTATATAGATATATTTAATTGAGCAATTTCACTTATGTAATGTAGGCTATTCTTTCATTGCTGTATTTTCATTTCACAGACATGTATAAAGTATTTTTTGTGATATTCATCCATGTTATGTCTGAAGCCATTTAGTGAAGTTTATTGTCCAGATTGGTATTCCCGTAAAATAGAACAACTTTTTGATCATGACATTTGAATAACTAAATCCATGCACAAAAGCAGTTTTTCCTGCACATGGTAACACAGAGCTCCCTTTCTAAGCTAAGAGGGCATCATTTCAAAATACTGCTAGAATTTCCCTTTTTGGAAACATCTGATGAATCATCACATAGTTACCATATGAGAATAATAGAAAAATTCATCATAAATCTCTTATTTCAATATGAAGTAGAAAAGGATGTATTAAATAAGAGATCAGTGCAGGTAGTATAAACTCTACAATTTTTGGTTAAAATTTTCATATTAAATTAATAATTAGTATTGTCATTCAGACTATATTATAAGACAGTTTCATAAAGCTTCACAATCAGATAAAGGCTTTTGACACCACAGAAATATTGCATATCTGTAGACTTTCAAAATAGATGACTATTAGATACGTACCTTTATTGAACACTTAAAACATATTTAGGAAATTTCAGAAACTGAAGTTTCAATTATGCTTATTATTAACTAACTTAAATTAGATCCTAGTTGCAGATTGCTACAAGATTGCTGTACTGAACAGTCCTAAAAACAGTAACACATTGCCAAAAAATATAGGTTAGCCAATTTATGTTTCCCAATATTATGGATATAACAAAAATGTACCCATACGTACTGGCACAGTTTGAATTGATATTACTCATGTCTCAGAATCTTTGTCCATTGGTGGTCCCTTTAACAATATTCAATGCAGGTACATACAATCAAGAGAGAGAAAACATTCCTAGCTTTCTATTTATAATAAAAAGACTTCTGAAATTAAATGTTTGTCAATGAAATGGTACTGGTAAGGTAGTAATATTGACTCTTAGAAATGCAGAGGAACTACGTAAACTGTCACATGTTCTACTCCAAAAAAGGAAACCTGCTTTTCTGTTAGAGAAAGTAAATAGATAGGAGAGATGTATTTAGAAAAATGGGAGCAATGGATATTATGAAAAATTAGAAAGTGTGATGGGTTTTTGTGTTTGAGAGGAAACGTTTGAATATGAAAACTAAATGATAGGATTAAAACGGTCCTTAACCACAAGCATAGTTTTTAGCATGGATATGTAGAGTAATATACTTTTATGTATGTGTGTAATAGTTCTTCACAAAGCTGAGAAAAGATAAAGAAATCTTATTGATACATTAAAGTAAAATACAATATTTCTCCTGGAGTTGAGATCAGTCTAAGATCTGAATAGCCAGGTTGGGTAGAATTAGTAAAACTCCTGAGAATTGATTAGAAACCACAAAAACACATGCAATTGTAGAGAAAAATTCGCTTTTTCAGATATTTTAATTAAGAGGTCCCTTAAAAAGAACCAGAAATGATTAAAGGGCACTAAATATAGATCTGTCACTTTCCAGAAACATGTACCACCTATTTGTATAAAAGCTACAAAAACACTAGAATTTCAATTTAAAAATTAAAAACTTGCTACTTACACTAGTTTATCAAACTTATTTTAGTGTAAGCTGAATAATGTATATACAATGTCTACATAATAAAAATTAAAAGTAGTGTGTGCTCAAATCAAATAAGAGGCAATAAATAGGATTACTCATGGATCAATAGAGTAAATATTTGCTAACATGTGTCCTCTGCTATTTGATTCCTACTTTCAGTGTAAATCAATGAGTATCTCAGGATTTTTTTTCCTGTGTGGATGGTAAATATTTCCTTCAATTTAAAAAGTATGGGAAAGCAAAGAAGCTAGAATAACAAGACATTTTTTGAAAAGAACAGCAATGTTAGAGGGTTGTCATTGCCTAATTCATTCCATAACTTATTATAAAGTCATATTAATGATGGATATGTGGTATTCACGGAATACCACATCAATGAAATGATAAAGAAGACATAAATAAAGCCACATAAATATACCAATTATTTTGTAAACTTGCAAAGGCAATACAACTGCAGAAATTATTATATGTTCCATATATTGTGATGAATTTATTGGATTTTTGTATAGCAAAATAGAAGCTATGACACATCTCAAATTTTACATTTAAAAAGGCTCAAAATGAATTATAGATTTAACTATAAATCATAAAATTATGAAATACCTTGAAAAAGTATTTATGATACTGGGTTTGGGGAAAAATATTGGCTATTATAAAATTTAAAAAATTACTTTTAATAAGCTTTTGCCTTTTAAAATTTAATTTTATTGGTTGGGTGATGTACAGACAGGTTATGTTTATATATGTAAGGTAATTTATACATTTTTGTTGGACATTGTTAACCTTTCCCCATAGTTTTCTCCTACTTTCTCATTCTCTACCCACACCCCCAAGGTATAAAGTTAATTTCCAAAATACTTTTGTGTATATTGCTGTTATATTGATTCACGCTTTGTCCTTTGTCTCACCATTTTGTTGTTCCCTTCCCTTTCCTAATTCAAATAAATGTATACCCAATACACCAGGAACCAAACTCAGATGCAGTGACAACAGGGAATAAACCATGGGGGGGAAAATAAAAAAGAAATAATTTTATATAGTACATTGAAAACGACAACCACAAAGATAAAATCCTTGTTTCCAGATCCTGGAGTTCATATTGCTTAACATCATCTTATATGGTCATATATACATAGCTATGGAGTAATTGTGGTCCTCGGACAGGAAAATACCAGATATATATCAATTATTACATGTGTGGAAAGCCATGGGGTCTATGTTTCATTGTTTCTGGCTTATTTCACTTAAAATTATTTTATTTTGTTTTATTTTCTATGTGGAATAAAAAAAGCTAAAAACGGTTGTAAAGAATAATTAGGAATGTCTTTTACTTATTTTTTATTGAAAAGGTAATGAGCAGGGAGGTTACATGTACATTTGTTTTTTTCCAGATATTTTTTATTGTAATTAATAGAATGGTTACATTATATTCACCAAATAGATGGTGAATTACTTCACATACATTGATACCCTTTCACATGTCTTGGTTCCCATTTCCCTCCCCCACCCCCGCCCACCATCTTGTTTTCTCCATTCCCCATTCAGTTTCAAATAACCAAATACATATGTACAATATATCAAATAACAAGGTGAGCTAACCAAGGGAAAGCAAAAGAGATGAGAGATAATATAGTATTAAGGACAATAATCGCTCATTATATGGCTTTTGTTTCTATATCCCGAGGTCCTTTCATTTAGCATCATTCTATATGGCTTTATGTATCTAGGTTTTGTTCTATTGTAAATCTCTGCTAGGAGAGCCCAAGGTTTCTACTGATTATGACAAATGAGGAAACCATTGAGCCTATGTTCCTTTGAGTCTGGCTTACTTCACTTAATATGATTTTTTCTAAGTCTTTCCATTTCCTTACAAATGGGGCGATGCCGTTCTTTCTGACAGCAGCATAGAATTCCATTGTGTATACATGCCACATCTGGTGATTCACTCATCAACTGAGGGGCATCTGGGTTGGTTCCATATCTTTGCTATGGTAAATAGTGCTGCAATGAACATCATTGTGGTAGTGGATTTAGTATGTCCTTGTTTCTGGATGATAGGGTAAATGCCAATTAGTGGAATTCCTGGGTCATAGAGGAGCTCTTTGTTTAGTCTTTTGAACAACTGCCATATTGCTCTCCATAGTAATTTGTTATTTATGTCCTTTGCCATACAGAAGCTCTGCAGTTTTATGCAGTCCCCTTATCCAGACTTTCTCTGATTTGTTGTGTTTCTTGGTCCTTATTAAGAAAGTTTCTACCTGTGCCAAGCAGATACCTTGTATCTCCTATCCCTTCTTGTAAAGTTTTCAGGGTATCTGCTTTTACCTTATATGTGTCTACTTACTCCTCCCTTTCTCCCACAAACTGTTCACAGCCATTGTGTAATCAAGTGAGTACCAGTGTTGTATTAGTTCATTCTTTGCCCTGCTGTTTCTGTGGTTCCCTTTCCCTTTCTTTACATATCAAATAATCTTATCTACATGACACAAGGGACAGAAAACGAAGAGAAATGAACAACAAAACAAACAAAATTATATACAAGGCACAATAAGAACATCTTGTTAATTAAGAAGAGTTAAACACAGACTTCCAGTCAGATAATAGTTTTGTGTCAAAGTTAAGTCCTCTGAGTACAATAATTATTTTGTGGTTATACTGGGTGAATGCCCTTATCAACATAAAACCCTGGCCATATGGAAGATGAAGTTAAGTTGTTTGCGACTAATTCTGGATGTGTTAAAAGTATAGATATGTGTGTAGAGGTATGTAAATAAGGAGAGAAATACACAACCAATGCAAAAAAATAAATGTTAATGACAGCGAAATCTGGGGGAATTTTTTTTAAACTATGTTTATTGATTTTATCTTTTTTTGTGCATCTTGAGACTTGAACTCTGGGCCTGGGCACTGTCCCTGAGCTCTTTAGCTCTAGGCTACCGCCCTATCCTTGAGCCAAACCCCACTTCCTATTTTCTAGAGGTTAAATGAAGATAAGAATCTCAGGTCATTTTGTGCCTGGGCAGTGTTTGAACCTTAATCCTCATATCTCAGCCTCCTGAATAGCTACGATTACAGGTGTGAGCCACCATACCCGGTCTGTTATTGATGAAATGTGTGTGTAGAATCAATTTTTTTTAAAAATAATAAAGAGTGTGAAAGGCAGCTAGGCTTATGAACCCTATCTGAACCTTACTTGATTGACACTTTCTGAATCTGAGATGCCCAAAGCCTCGAGAGGGCTTGCAGAGTGCCCATCTGCAGAGCCACAGAGGAGAGAGGAAGGGCTATCCTCCAGCAGTCTTTCCATGCTACATATTCTGTGGGATTTTTTTTGAAAGCAGCCTTTCCAAAAAGGAGGGGGAAAAAAGATACAGCATTCAATATCATGAATTAACATTTTTAACAGGAAGGACATTTCTCATATTACTCCAAAGTAAAAAGCAACTTTAATATTCAGATATTTTAGTATTCAGACTGAAATTGAAAAAGCATCTGGAGAAAATAGGAAGCAAGTTTAAGCTTAATGTTAGAATGGATAACATAATTGACTGGTGAATGTTCTACTTAAAATTTTAAGAAAAGTCAAATAGTCTCCCATTTTCAAAAACATTTCAAAGACAATTGAGAAATGTAAATTGATAACTGGAAGAAATAAGGAGGGAGAAAATCGAAAGATTATGTTATTTCAAATGCAAGAATAAAATATGTATGTAGTCATTAATTTTTGTACATTATTTGTACCAGCACCCCTCTCATGGGAGTAGTACATTTTCTTTTCTACTGGCCTTCTCAGGAAATATTTCCAGCATTGTGAAATTAGACCTTAGAAAAAGCGAAGATGGATGATGAGATGGAAAGCTATGGAGCAATTATTCTGCTCCACTTACAAAGGTGGGACTAGGAAGAAAGGTTGTTTTGAAATATTTATAAAAGGCAAATGAAAGCACTATTTTGTTGTGAGCATCATTTCCCATGAGCAAAACAGTTCTGCTGCTCATTTGTGACATAGAATCTGGATGTACCTATTAAACACAGAAATATATCTTTCTATGTTTATATCTCAGGCCTGTTTCTGCCAAAAGGGTCATGATAGGCAAAGAAATCTTACATAAAGTCTGTAATCTTGGGCTATAAATCCAAATATCCTTCAGTTGCTTAAAATATTCTTAGGTTTTAGTTTTATCAATCTTTATTTTGTATTTATTTTGTCCTCTTACTATATTGTTAATAGATAATTTATTTAACCCATTTTCAGTGAAAAAATAATAAAGTAGATTTTAATTAATAAAATAATTGATTGAGGCTGGGCACTCATGGTTCACAACTGTTTGCAAGAGGCTGAGATCTGACTATCTCAGTTCAAAGCTAGCCTGGGCAAGAAAGTTCATGCAATTATTATTTCCAATGAACTACTCAGAAAAGGTTGGAAGTGATTTTGTGGCTCAAGTGGTAGAGTGCTAGCCTTGAGCACAGAAGCTCAGAGACAGCGGCCAGGCTCCAAGTTCAACCCCTGGAGCTGGCACCAAAATTGTGATTATGATTATTAATTTATTGAGTTAATTTCATATATGCTGATTAGTAATACTTTATATTATGGTCATTGTATACAAAAATGGAATAGAACAGATAGAAGTGTGTGAATTAAAGGTAATGTGTGAGCCAAAATACTAATTTACAATGCATCTTCCTGTTCTATTGGCATGTACAAAGCTGTAATAATAAAAATACACTGACATGTACAAAGCTGTAATAATAACAAATATGTATTCAAATGTCACACCCTCCATTACACTCCCAGCACCCCTCCCTCTAAAAATATTGTCCCAATAGGTTTGGTTATTCTGTTTTCAGATTTGGGAAAAGACCATTTTGACAGTATTCAATCCTCTTTGTCCTTCTCCCAGGTGAATCTCCCTTCCCTAGTTCCTGGAACACACAAAGCTTCTTTTCCCTCCAATTCGCTTACTGATTATCAGCTTTTGGAGTTTCCTGTGCTGTTCTCATAGGTAATCATGATGTGTTACACAGTTATTCATCCTCTTCCTTTTCCCCCGTTCTCTCATATCCTACTTCTGAGTAGTCCATTAACCCAATCGATGTTCTGTTCCACCATCTAAGTGATTACGTGTATGGATATTAACATTGATGTACATGTTCACTAGTATGAAAAATTTTCAGGTCCTACAACACAATTTCATAGGTAAATTCTTCATCACACTATTTTTGTTAAAGTAAGATGTATTTTGTTCAATTTCTATGAATAACATTCTACAACACATTTTTAAGAATGTAAGTTGTACAGCCACTTGTATTACATTTTTCTAATGATTAGAAATGATGTTCATAGATACTTAATATTTCATTTTCAAATCCTGTAGTATTTAAACTATTAAAGTAATAACAGTTTTATATCTATGATTACAATGGAAATTTATAAACTACTTATTATAATATTATGCCTGGCATCTAGGTTAAATTTTTCTCAAGTTATTACCTTTGCCAGTCATATTCTTGTCATCATCAATTATTGTAAGTCTTCCTTTAATGTTTGAAGGGAGCGGTCAACTCCTCACTTGGCATTTATGAGTGATGAAGGAGGTATTGCACATTCTTCTCAGGGAAAACAGTTATTCAATCTAGGGGAAAGGAAACATGCAAAAACCATTTTTCATGTGGCCAGTAATTATGACTGATGATTTAGCTAATTACATAATTATTATATTATGCTAATTATATAATTAAATATTGTGTTAATTATATAATTAAATGCATTATACTAATTGCATAATTGCATAATATGTTTAGTTACTCAAAACCAAGGTGCTTTTTAATGACACTCACCTTTTCTTAGATACTTGAATTGATTTTGAGCCTTCAACACAGAAAAACCATCTGAGAAAAAGACTTGGAATAAATGGGAAAATGTTTCCATATTTCTTTAGAATGTACTTAAATATTCATGTGCTTTTGTATGTCTTCTAACATGCTTGCAGTTAGACAGAGATATAAGTATTTCTGGTTGGTAATGAGTAAACATGTGGCATGTGTCACTTTTAGGTCAGTACTTCTAAAATTCTTCTGTTACCTCTGCATCTCTGATGCCCTGAAAATACATGATGCATCAGGCCAGAAGCTGCCTGATTCCTGAGGGATTAGAAGAATGCACTCCTTAAACCGAGTGTTGCTTATCAGTGTTCGAAATGAGGACAAAAGCTGAGAATCTGGCCTAGTGGTAGAGTGCTTGCCTAGCATGCACAAAGACCCAGGTTCAATTCCTCGATACAGAAAAAGCCAGAAGTAGTGCTGTGGTTCAAGTGAGAGAGTGCCAGCCTTGAGGGAAGCACAAGGACAAGCTCAGGCCCTGAGTTGAAGCCTCAGAAGTGGCAAAAAAAAAAATGAGGACAAAGTTGCAATCATTTGGTACTGGATATGACATACAGGTATGTTTCTATGCTTCTTATTAACTATCCACTGTCTCTCTGCTTCTATTGATAATTTTATATGAACCATGAATTATACTAACAATATGCAGATGGCACTTTGTAGAGAAAGGATTCTCCACCTATGCTGGACATTAATGGAATACGACAGAAATTCAGCACTAAGTGTTTTAAAATAAAAATTATTTAATGGCTTTAACAACAGAGATGAAAAATGTTAGATTTATGAACTCCTCGGTGCTTTTGCACCCATATCTCAGTACCTTATTCTCATCTGGATTAGTTTGCTTTTTTTCAATAGTTATAAACTGTTTTATTTTTATTTTTATTTTTATTTTACTGGGTATTAAAATTAAGGAGTGCAGTATACCTTAAGTTACCATCCCATACCACTTGAGTCATTTCCAGGTTGTTCTGCTTTTCTTTCTTTTTTTTTTTTTTTTACATTACTTTTCTTTGTTTTTTGTTTTGTTTGGGTTTTTACTTTGTTTGTTCCTTAGTTTTAAGCCTTTGTCCTAGATAGCCGCAGGTCCTTTTATCTCTTCCTAAGTAGCTATGATTATCCTGCCTGAGACTCCTGATAATTATGAATGGAGGCCCATAAAAGCCCCAGAGTATGTTCAAAGTTAGCAAATGAAATCCTATCTCAGAAACACACAGACAGACAAATGAATAAATAAACAAACACAAATAAAATGATGGTGAAGGGTAGCCGGAGTTATGTAATTAACATGTCATAGAACAGATGCAGAATAAAATGGCTCTTACTAGAAGACAATGGACTGAATGCATGGCATCAAACTAATTTTAACTATAGGTTGCAATCTCTATTCTCACTGTTAATGAAGCACAGGACTCTTCATAGTAAGAGTTAATCTGCTGGATATTCTGTTGTGCCTATGTCAGTTTGAAAACATTTATCATTATTCAAATATTCCTTTATTAGTTTTCCATTTAGATGATCTCTTTAATATTGAAGGTGATATCCTTATGTCCCCTACTATATCTGTCCTAAAGATCTAAAGAAGTGTAGGCCTAGGGTCCAGTGTCTCTTGGAATTCAAAAGCATGAAATTCCATGACAGCCAAGTGTGACAGCCAAGTGTTCAAGTGAATTTGCTTATTTACTTTTTGCTTTTTTTGGCTTTTATTTGTTTCCTTCTTGTCCATTGTGAGGCTTGAACTCAGTCTGGACGTGGTCCCTGAGTTCTTCAAGGATACCACCCTACCCCTTGAGCCACAGCGCCACTTCTGATTTTCAAGTGATTAATTGGAGATTGAGTCTCATGGACTTTTTAGTGCCCTGGCTGGCTTTGAACTGCGATCGTCAGATTTCAGCCTTCTGAATAACTAGGATTACAGGCGTGAGCCACCGCATCCAGCATTAGTTTATTTAGAAGGGACAGAAAAGCAGAGGAAAACTGGTTAAGTATTGGAGGATCACAAGAAAGGATTGCCATCTGTAGTCCTCTGTCTATGTGTCTCCATGGAATTTCCAGGCTTCTCGGAGACTTGGCTACACACTTCATGCATACTCAATACTCCACACACTATCCTGGTGAGTTTGTTGACTTTGACTGCCTTTCTCATCCCCTAGAGTATTGGTTATGTGTTGTTTCTTTTCTGGAGCCCCTACTTGCTGGCTCATGGTGTCTCACTGAGACACCTACTTCCATTTTCTTACTGCCTCAGTTGGATTATAGCCTGCCTTTCCTCTTTTCCTTCTAGAGTATATGAATTGGGCCTTAGATTTTTGTCTGATGATTCCTTAAGCTCGCTTTATTCTTTTTCACTATATTTACTCTTGGCATCTAGGATTAGTTGCTTTCAGAAGTTTCCTTCATCTTTATTTAACCAGCTGTGAAAACTTTCTATTCCATTTTTGATGTTCATCCACTGCATTTTTCATGTCTAGGAATTGTATTACTCGCTTTTCTATATCTTAGATTTCAATGTGTCATGTGTTTTACGTATGGTCTTCCAAGTTTTATTTAGCTCTTCATTCCTATATTATCAAAGTTCACTGGCCCCTTTTAATAATTACTTACAAATTCTCTTTCTGTTATTATGTAGCCTTTCTTCTCTTTCAGGCCCATTGTTGAAGTTTGGTTAGCTTCTTTAAGGATTTCATGCTTTACTAAGGTTTTGTAATCCTTTATAAGTGCTTTCTTTTCTTTTTTATTTTGCATTGGTTTTATTATTTGTGGGAAAAGTCACCTTTGCAGCCTTTTCCATTCTTTGGCAGTGATAGATTTTGTGTTACCCTATCCTATGATTCTGAATGAGTCAGCAACAATGAACAGTTCTTGCTCTCAAGTCACACATAGCTCCTAAACTACCCTTCCATGAAATCGAACTGAGTAGCTGTCTGCACTGTGTTACTCCATGCCATCACTGGCTGAGGTCTGCTTTGAGGCTGTTGTTAATTTATAGATACTACAATCCCCTTTGATTTAACTGGGGCAGGATTTTGTCTTTCCGTGCTAGAAGGTGATGTGCTTTAAGTTTTGCAAATAGAAAATATTATAGGAGAAAAATTGAGGTTAAGTGCATTTTATTATAAAAATTACTCAGAATTCTTGACAAAAACATGAGAAGGGGTATCAATGTGTGAGAACTAATGCACCTTCTATCTGGTGACTATAACTATAAAATAGTAAAAAAAAAAAAAGTACTCAGAATTCTTATTAGATTATTTTCAGATGTTTGTATTTCAATAGCCTCCCACTGGTTAGTTAATGTTTTCTGACTTCTTTTCCTAATGCAGCGTCTCAGAATTCTACCATCTCTCTTTCACTGTACACAACTAACTACTGTTTTCATATTACCATTGTCACATTTATTTTTGTTCATAATTTTTCCTTCCTATAGTATAATGCACTATAACAACTCATGCACTGTAAGCATATCTTCTTATGTCTATAGAAAAATAGAAATAGGAAGTTCACATAACTTAACAGTAAAAACAAAAGCAAAGAAATAATATAAATAAAATGTGTATAAAATTATCTTTAAAGGGTTAAAATTGGACTTTTGCCCCATGTACATTCATAAATGCAAAATATATGAAAGATCAAAATTTGGAAGCAAAACATATGCATGCACATATGGAACTCAAACTTCATGATGTCCAAAAGGATTGGAGTTATCCTACATTTTAGGCTTCTGAAATAGCTATTTACATACTTGGGGTTCTTTAAGATGCATCAGTGATAGTTGAGATTGTGTTATTTGTTTAGCACCAATAAATAAGTTTCTAGTTGTCTTGCTTCTCATTAGTAGTAATATAAAATTTGATTATTATTTAGATGTTTTATAAATCATTTCATTGAATTAATTTTTATCTTTGAACGATCACTATATAGCATTAGTTCTTTGGGGAATATCTCTGATAATATTATTAATTATTAATAATTATTTTTGTGAATAGTGTCCAGACTTTTTTGCCCAATCTGGATTTGAATCACAGCCTTCCAGATCTCAGCTTCCTCAATAGCTAAGATTTCCAAGCATAGACACCATAATTTATGCAGTAGTTGCTTACTTTAACAGGGTTTGTTGACATACTAGGTCAACAATATATACTTCTAAAACCTGTTTTTCAGTAAGACATTGAATGACTTGTACAGCTAGCTTCCTGCCTATAAAGAGAATCACTTTTTAACCAATAAAGATCATGATTGTCCTGTCAAAAACTCCGTTTTTTTCTAAGGTGTGAGGATGAATTATGTGATTAAAAAGGCATGGAACAACAGTGCTAAAGAACCTTATGGGGAAAAAGCTAGCTAAGAGTTAAGGACAGGACATAAATAATGCAGTAATATTGGATTAATGTTCAAGGTATAAAATTGTTCATTATTTGCCAAAGTTAACTCTGTCTGTAAGCTATGGTTAACACAATTATATTATAATTGTGGCCCTGCAAGGACCACCTTTAAGCACAAAGATTTTTTTCCATTTAACGACACAGTTTAGGCATCTTGATCTGTGTCATCCCTTCAAAATTTACATTCCACCCTTCAACTCATTCCTTCGCTTATTATTTTTATTAATGGTATACATGAAGATTTCTTGACTGAATTCTCTAGTCCTTCCTCCGTGTCTATTCCTCTCCTCTTGCCCCATCTGTCTCTTAAATATTTCTCTGCCATAAAGGAAATGCAAATCTAAAGACATGGGAATTTCGCCTCACCCCAGTAAGAATGGCCATTGTCAAGAAAATTAACAAGGATGTGGCCAAAAGATAACTCTATTATGCTGTTGGTGGATATGTAAGAGTGTTCAACCATTGCAAACCAACGTATAGGTTCCTCAAAATCTAAGTGTAGAGTTTCCCTATTACCCAGCAATTCTGCTCCTGGGCATTTTTCCTGCACAGCACAAACATGATCCCACTAAGACTACCCGAGAAACTATGTTCACGAAGCATTATTTATGATAATTAAGATATTCAATCAGTCCAGATGCCCCACAATGGACAAAGGGATCAAGAAAACGTGACTTACACAAACAACATGAATTTATTTATCTATTGAAAAGACTGATATGGTACCATTTGTAAGGAAATGGAAAAGAACAACCTTAAATGAAGTAAGACTGAGAGAAACAAAGATTGCATGTTTTCCCTCATTTGTGGCAGCTGGAATGTGCCTATAAATCTATACCAGACTGGGTGATATGCAAGTGGTTACAAACAAATTAACTAAAGTACAAGAGACTATGTGTGGTGACCAAATAGTAAAATTATTTAGAAAGATTCAATCAAAGCAAAACCAAGTTTATTTTTAAATAATAAATTATTACTGTAGATTATTGTTCCTTTTAATCTATTGACTATACATTATATACATATATGATTTCTGTTATTTACAAGTAATTTTATATTTACTTTTGCAAGAATGATAAAGCACTTTCTATTTTGTTTTGTATTGATTAATTAGAATGTCCAGAAGATTACAATATTTGGTAATACCAATACAGCAGAATTGCTTTTTAATCATGCAATGTTAAAATTGCTTTTTAAGTTATATATTTAATTACTCCAAAATTTCTGCACATGGCCTAAATTTAATGTGATATTCATCTTATACACAATATTTTTGAAGTGTAATAGAAAGTAAATGCTATCTCTTTTAAAATGAGGTAGCTAAAATCTATGTGGAGCAGTTTAATTGGCTGTACACTTAGGGAATCTGAAGTCTCTTGGTTTTTTCCATGAAATGTAAATGCAGTTGGCTGTTTCTATACAGTATTGTATTTTCCTGTCCATTTTAAATGATATCTGTGCTCTCCTGGCCCAGTGTAATTTCTTCAGCTCTTTCTGTAAATATAATGCCACATTTTTGCATATTATAAAATTGCTACTACTTTGCCAGGAATAGTTGTCTTTAAAATGAAGTGTATTTGATTTGCTTTCATTGTTCATGGTGTTCCTGTTCAAACCACTGTAATTCATTCATATACTGGAATCAAAAGTTTCGACTACATTTCATCAGCTATGTACTTAGAGAAAGAAGTCAGGTGCTTCAGTAATGTATCAGGTCCAGAGGGAAAAATTTTTCTTAGACATAATTAGGTGCCTTCGGTGTTGTATATTTATGACTATAAAACTCTAAGAAAAAATATTAATTTCCTTTCTGGTCCTGGAGCAATTATACCTCAAATTTTACTTAGGAATAAATATACATAGTATTTGAAAGAAAATTTCTTTACAGGTTCTGATTGAAAACACAAATCAGTTTAACCATTATCTGCTGAATGGAAAATTGTCAATTAGAATGCTTTCTCATGCCATTTCAAAGTTAATTCAAGATGTGTCTTAAAATGACAAAAACTAAATTTGCATAGTTTTATGTGTGGATTATGTATATTTTTGAATAATAATACCACATACACCTTGAGACCATTTTATTGTTTTGCATGTTATTACTCATCCTTCCAAGAGTATCTCATTCATATTAGAAGAACTTGCTTGTTCTTAGTTTTGAATCAGTACTTTTGCCTATCACTCACTTAATATCTATTATATTTTACTATATATAGATGATATGTATATCTGTGTGTATTTACATTCATATTTTATATACATATTTGATTTATCTTGGACATCACTGTAAATTTTCTAATTCTACAATGTGATTGAATCACCCTCTGAAAAATTGAAGATTGTTAATGCCCTATCCTGAGGAGCAATATTATATGATATATGTAGACTAGAGCTATACAAGCTTTCCAAATGAGAAATCTGTAATATGATATAGTGAAATTCTATAGCTTAAGGCAGAACTATTTAGTCAAATCCAACCAAACCATATCTGAAATTATGTATTCATAAAATATGTATGAGTTCCTAAAGTCTCTGAATATGAAGTATTTTTCTGTGGGTCAAAGTAAATAATACACAGCTTAATCAACTTTAATCCAGAAACCCAGGCCAATTCTTATTTGTTTATTAAAGAAAATAGCCATTCAAAATCACAGTTGTGACATAACCTTTTGACATTACTGTAAAAATTACAATGATAAAGTAGAACATGTTTATACACATGTAGACATATTTGACAGAATTACTTTGGGATATACCCATGTGGATTTGGACTCTAAATATCTCTTAGAATATTCAAGGAGAGCTAAAACAGTAAGTTCAAAACTTATCTATCATTCCTGAAATCATAATAAGCTTTCAAGATTAGTAATAATATTACAATACTAACTGCAACAGCAGTTTTTCATGAGCTTGCTCTAGTGTCTTATGCTGGAGACATGCTCATGTCCTGTGCTCCATTGAGAGAAATCAGTGTATCGCTTCATCTGCCATAACAGGAGCCATATATGGCATTATTGTAATCTAGAACATCAAATTATTGAAGAAATGGGAGGAATAAACAACCTGCAATGCAAGGAAAATTACAGGGACACTTTCACACAATTGATGATAATGAAAAAAAAATGCTAGAGGCAAAATTAAATTGTGGTGTGTACTTTAGAATCCCAACAGTGATTGCACTCTGGGAGAGTTTCATGTCACCAGGCCTGATGTTTTTAAATGGTCACCTTGATAATCAACATTGAATAGGCCTGACTGATGTATTTATAGCTCATTTAATTGATGCACAATGTTCAAGGTTCCTATGAGGTGTCATTGGGGATTTAAAATTAACTGAATGCAAGGGAAATGAGAATGTGCAAAAAAGAGCAAGATGGGTTTGGTCATGAAAAGGTGATTAATGAAAATTAATTGGGTAAGAAATGTCATCAAGAATGTCATTTAATTGAGGGAGGAAGTTAAGAAGGCAATACTTTCCATAGATATGTCTTAATGTCAGCCAAGGAGCAGAGAAGATAATAACTTATCATAGAATTCATGCACTGAGAAGTTAATTTAGAAGGAGTGTAGCTTAGAACAAGAGGCCTAAATGAAGTCTACCAAAGAACAATACTCTTGATAAATCTTCTCCTTTAAATGATGGCATTTTGCCTTTTCTCTTGTTTCATTTCAACTTGTTTATATTTTACATGTTAGAGTAACAGCATCTCCTTGGAATGCACTTTTAATCTTTTCAGAATTTTAAATTATGCCAATAACAGTATTAGTGTCCAAAATGAAGTTTCTATACTATTCAAAGCTAAATGGTTGCTTCTTTAATTGCTAGCAAATCTATTTCAATTCACAAATATAGAAACATATCTTGCTCACTCAATGGAAAAATATCCCCAAATAATTTTATGACCTATTTTCTTTTTCTGCACATTGTGAATGACTTCCATCTGTGGCTATTTTACTTTTAAAATTGATTTAAATTCTTCCCTTTTCCTTCTTCCTAATGCCTTAATCAAGCTCAGGGCATTTTGTTTAATATGAGTTCTTGTTTTTATTTTTTTCCGTAATCCTCATATCAAAATAAAGCAGGCATGTAACAATGAATTGTCTACCAGAAAAATAATTCCAAGAAAATTAAATGGTGCAGATACAATGCATGTGTACTTTGAACAGTTTTGCTTATAATTTATTTTTGGATATAAAGTATATACATTATTTTCTTATTTTAATTTATTAAGGTGATGTATAGAGGGGTTATAGTTACATGCCTAAGAAAGGGAGTACACTTCTTTCTGAACATTGTTACCCCTCCCATGTTTTCTCCCACTTTCTCTCCTCTCATTTCCCCAAGTTGTAAAGTTCATTTCTAGGATATTTTCTTATGAATATCACTATTAAACTTTTCACCCTTTTTCATTTGTCTCTTCATCTTGTTGTTTCATTTTCTTTTCCAAACTCAATAAACAAATAAATATATGTTCATATAGTTACATTTTAAATAAATTTCATGGTTTCTAAATTTGTCATACATGTGCATATGTGATATATGTATATATATGCTACACAGAGACTTATATAGAGATATAGATAGATTATCTGTAAGATCTATCTATATATGTACAGATAAGTACTTACATATTTATATATCTATATATGTATGTACATATATGTGATACATGTATATATATTATTTTTCATGTTTGCATTTTTGTTCATTTATTGTAAGACATTTAGACTATTCTTTTTTTTGTATTTAAATTTTTTTTCTTTTTTTTTATTGTAATTAGTAAAAGGGTTACATGATATTTGCCAGATAGAAGGTGCATTAATTCACACACATTGATACCCTTTCACATGTCTTGGTACCCGTTTCCCTCCCCCCCCACCCCACACCCGTCTTGGTTTTCCCCCCTTCCCTATCAAATTTCAAATATCCAAATACAAATAAATTCAATATATCAGATAACAAAGTGAGATACTATACCAATATGAGATAACCAAGGGACAGCAAAGGAGATGAGAGACAACATAGTACATTAAGGACAACAAACATTCATTATATGGCTTTTGTTTCACTATCCTGGAGGTCCTTTCAATTAGCTTCACATTATATGTCCTTATGTATCAAGATTTTGCTCTATTGCAAATCTCTGCTAGTAGAGCCCAAGGTTTCTACTGATTATGACGAATGAGGGAAACCATTGAGCCTAAGTTCCTTTGAGTCTGGCTTACTTCACTTAATATGATTTTTTCTAAGTCTTTCCATTTCCTAAGAAATGGGGCGATGTCATTCTTTCTGACAGCAGCATAGAATTCCATTGTGTACAAATACCACATTTAGACTATTCTTATCACTTGAATGTGGCAAATAGTGCAGCAGTCCCTAACTGGACGGTAGCTCTATTTAGATTTTGAGGAACCCTTTCCCAGTGCTGCATTGATTCACATTCTTACCAACAATGGAATACTGTTGTTTTGCTATTTTTTTTTTGCCTACATCTCCACCAGTATTTATTGTTGTTTATATTGTAGGTGATGACTTTTCTTACATGGATGAGATGGAATCTTAATTTTGTTTTGATTTACATTTCCTTAAAGGACCTTTCTGGCTTTTATATTGGTGAGTTTGTCCAAGTGTTTTTGTGAATCTACACAATAATTACCTGGATGGCACACTTCATAAATAAGGACTTCTGTTATCATATTAGTATTTCTGAAGACCAGACATTTTTCTAATATTGGGTTCATTCAATGAATAGAACAGAAAACAATGCCTTTATTTGATTGCTTTCATTCTATTGGGGGAAGCAAGAAAACATAGAACACTATAAGTATGTGATAAATTGTGACAAGTATCATGGTTGAAAGTCTGGAACACATTAAGGGAGCCATTCTGACTCTACACATATGAAGAGTTCAAAGTGAATGTAAACATTCAACTAGTAATGCAGGCTAATCTCTTTATATGAGCTCACATATTAGAGAATATGCTATTATCTAAGCAGATAAAAAATAAGATTTTTGTGAGGCATACAAAAGTCCTCTAATCTTATAATGAAAATAACTATATCTTGTCTTTGTTTTGTTATAATTATAAAATATTCAACCTAAAATTGCTTTGTTCCAACTCTAAGAAAAGGCTCAGTATTTTGATTAGGTGGATGAAACTGTCAAACCTTTATTCTTGGAATTTGAAACATATGCTTGCATGTGTACATATATAAAATCTTTTTTTCATTTTGTGCTATTTGTCATTAAGAAGAACATGGCAATTGAAATATACTAATATAGGAAATTATACTTTAATCTCTATTTACAGTTTTCTTCAATAAGGCACTTCTTAGAAAATCAACTATAAAACAACCATGTCATACAAACTTTCTAACACCTTTGCAGTATACACAGGTGGAAATAGATCAACATGGTGATTCACTCATAATCTCAAGTACTCCAGAAGCAGAGATGTGGAAGACTGGGGTTAAAGGTCAGCCCATGCAAACAGTGGAATTCCGTTTCAAAAACAAGTTGACAAACAGCTCACACATTTTTTCTAATCATATAAAGATGTTAACAAAGAAGGATAAGGATAACAGCATGGGGCCAATAAGGCCTAAACTACAATGTCTATCTGTAAGAATAAGCAAAACAAAATGAACTTGAATATGAGTGAAATGCTAGGTCTTAAATTCAAACCTCAGGCAATCCTCTAGTATGGATGATAGATAGATTATAGATACAGATGATAGACAGAGAAACAGATAGATAATACATCAATATTTGTATAAATAGATATAGATGAAAATAGATTGCTACAGGAAATGTGATATGTAAAGATACTATATGCTAGTGTTTTAAGCAATCATCTTCTTCTACTATAATGGCTTTGTTTTAATCATTGAAACTCATCCTGTGGGAAAAATCCACAGTTTTTATCCAGAACGTATTAACTTTCATTGTGCTAAAATTAAGTTTTGCTCTAAAAAACAGAAACACATTTAATATTTCTAATATCTGTGCCTAACTGGAATATATGTTTACCCGTAATCTCAGTTTGTCCTGCCATAAAGCAACACAGGTAATAATTTAGTGTGTAATCTAGATAACTGATATAAAGTAGAAGTAAGAGTCCAAAAATGGGAGCAATAAGCAATTTATTAAAGATAATGTGAAGGCAAAAGCCAGTGAAATTATGAGCACCAATCAAAAGGAAAAACTATAAGCCTACACAGATGTCTCTTAAAACTAAACCAGTACAGAAGAATTTCCCAACACACCAGGAAAATATAATGAGATGAAATTTATAGGGGTGAGCTTTGGGCAGTCTCAAATTAAAACCACTAATTTAGAGAATGACTAATAAGATCGGTCTCATAAACTTGGAGCTCTTGGCTGAAACCATTAAGTATCTTCCTCTCTAAAATAGGGGTCCAATAATAATAAATTCTTCGGGGACTATCCTGTTTTTCTTTCGGCGCTCTGCAGCCACAGATCATTTTATAGGTAAATATAAGAATATTTATGGGGTGAATTTCACTGTGTCCACCTAGCTAAACCCAAATTGCCTGAGACATCCTTCCTTTCTCAGTTCTTGGTTAGTATATGAAGCAAGGCTGCATCCATCATTTTGCACAAGAAAGTTCAGGAAGTAGAAGCAAAGGCAGTAGGTCATTTTCACTTGTCTGTTACTGGAAAGGAATTAAGGTCCGGGACATCTACAAAATCTACATAAATTTTAACAGCTCTAAGACCAGGGGTTAAATATGAAATCAGCTTATCGTTAAGGAATTTCTGATCACTGGACATGAAAGCTTAAAAGAAATAGTGTAGGAAATGGAGTTCTATTCTGCCATCAGAAAGAACGACATTGGCCTATTTGTAAGGAAATAGAAAGACTTGGGAAAAATCATTTTAAGTGAAGTAAACCAGACCCAAAGGAACATAGACTCAATGATTTGCCTCATTTGTAACAATGACTAAATCTCTAGGACTCTCCTAGCAGAGGATTACAATAGTGTAAAAGCTATGTGTTGGGGCCTGACCTCCATCTCTGAGGCCTGATTCTGGCTCAGCAGCAATTAAAGGGCTTTGACCAGGCATTCAGTCTTTTGCATTCCTCTCTTAAGGCATCTCTGTGTATGTGACTCCATTGAACCCCCGGCAGATTTGCGGGTCTCGCAGCAGCTCAAGTCTTGCGTGCTTTCCTGCATCTGTCCTGCCCAGTACCTGAAAGCCCCACCCAGACCCTTAGTGGTAGCACAGAGGCCCTCTTCCTATTGGCTAACTTCCCAGTGCCCACCTTCTCCTACCCTAACAGTATATAACTAATTGTCTGACGCAATAAAGTGATGAGAGCATGAGAGCATAGGAGAACAAGAGATCAGCAGAGAAATCTGATGTGCTTTCATGGTTAACACTGCTTCTGACTCAGTGGTTTTTTTCTTCCCCAGTAATTGGGGGAGGGCTGGGTCATTCGACACTTACCATCTCGCTCGGTCCTGGGGGACTACAGGCTGGCCCTGTGTGTCCCTCCCCGTTCCCGTGTTGCTGCCCCAGAGAGGAGCAACAGCTATGCACATATGGCGATATAGGATGAAGCTAAGCAAAATGAACTCCAGGATATGGAAACAAGAGGTTTTTCTTTGTGATTGTTGTTCTTAGGTACTATGTGAAGTCATTTCTTTTCTCTTTTTTTTCCCCTTATGCTTTATCTCATGTTGTTACTATATATATCTAACATATATTGTACATATGTTAAATGTTTATTTGAAATAGGGAATTGAGAGGGGAAAACAAGAGGATTGGGAGGGAGTGGGGGAAGGAAAGTGGAGAAAAACACGTGAAGCGGTAACAATGTTCAAGAAGTAATGTGCCCACTATCAGTAATTGTAACCCCACTTTACATCACCCCGACAATCAGAAAAAGAAAAAGAAAGAAAGAATGTAGGCTCTGATTTTACCCTTATGACTTGAAGAGCCATGTAGATTCTATTTTTTGCTGCATCTCTATATCTACCTTCACTCCCTATACCTGACAGCTCAGAAGAGGAAAAGAAGTCTATTCTATGTATTATGAAGAAAAGCCAAATAAACTTTTAAGATCTTGGGTGGTGCTGGGAGAAGATGAGCTATAAATTTGGAGACTCAAGACCTTAAGTAAAATCTAGCTGTTTGACCACCGTCTATTTTGTTTGGCCAGTCCTAGGGCCTGAACTCAGGGCCTGAGCATTGTCCTTGGGCTTTTTCAGGGCTAGAGCTCTACCAGTGAACCGCAGCACCATTTTCAGCTTCTTCTGTGTATGTGGTACCGAGGAATCAAACCTGGGTCTTTGTGAATGCTAGGTAAGCATTCTAACATTAAGCCAAACTCCTGGCCTGAACAAGGTCTATTTTTTTTTCTTTGAAAATAAAAAGGTCACAATTTGGGGCAAGTTTAAGTGAATCTGTCTTTGAAGTCCTAATATGACAAATGACTGCAATCAAGGCGTCATACTTGGTTTCTTGGTATAGAATGTTGTAGCTCACTAGTCATGCCTATGGCTAACAGCATATAGCAATCCATATATGTCAAAGATGGCTCTTTACAAGTGCCTTGATGGAACTAAAACAATGTAGTTGTTTAACCCAAATATCTGATAATGCATGAGTTTCTGGCCTTTCACAAAGGTCCACTCACTGGCATTACTCCTGAAATACAGTTTTACCTTCAAGAGTACACAACTCACATCTTTCACAGTGAAGGTCACTCATCTTCCTGTCATGCACTTCTGATGTAATGTTTGAAGTGAGGTCTGACACTGAAACTAGAATCCAGTACCTCACACATAGAAGGTACAGTCTACTGTGTTGCCTGTTTTGTATTATTTTATTTTCCTTTGAAGTCAAATGCTGCTGCTCCCATTTTGTGTGTGTGTATATCTATCTATCTATCTATATATATATATATGGAAAGGATATATATATATATATATTAAGGAAAGGATGTGAAATACTTGGAGTGTGAATTCGTTTCATGTATGCATGCATCCATTCAGTAAGACCTTGAGTCCTTGTGGGGAGCCCGGCCCCTCCCGCGTGGTGGCGGGACCTGGAGGCGCGTGTCCCCCTTTCACTGTGGGGCCGCCTGCGGTGCTGGTGGCTGCGTGACTCAGGGATATCTGCCGCATGACCGGATGAAGGCTGGCATCCATTTTGGGGAATGCTGCCATTGTTAGCGGAACCCTGGTCTCTGTGTGGCCTGATGCATGAAGGGTGCATGACTGGAGCGTGTGAAGCCGTGATTGGAGGGCCTGAGCGAGCTGGCATGAGTTGATTGGCCCACTGCCTGTATATAGCGGCCTGGAGAGAGGAAGGAGTAGGGGAGGAGAAGAAGAAGAAAGGATCCTACTTAAGCTAGCATTGTGCCGCGTGTCTTCCCTGCGGGACAGGGATAGCGCGTGATAAGTCCTGAAATATTTGATTGATCTTGTGCATGTCTGTTGATAAATGTTAAAAGAATGCAGTTAATTTTAACATGTGTGATCTATGCTGGAACAATGCTGTTGAAGTAACTCGGCTATGATTGTGCTTGACCTTGGATTAATTTTCATAATTTTTCTACTATAAATATTTGTTTCTTCTAGCTTTCATTTAGAAGATTCTCACTTTAAGAATAAGTGTATTTAATAGTATATATATATGTATATATATATATATATATATTGCAGGCAAGGATTTATTTTCAGATATAGTTTGTGTTCCTAAAGTATATTTCTAGGGTCAAGTCTCACAGTCTTATTTAAATGGAAAAATCATTTCATGAGAACTGTATACTTTGGCAAAATGAAATAATATTTTATTATATCATGCTAAATATACATTCAACATTAATTCTAATCAATAGTTTAAGTCCAAATTATCACCCCAGTAGATCTTTAATGTATAATATCCTGGAATTTAAACACCATGTAAGTACTGAAGCATAATTATGCAACAGATTTCTAATATTATCTCAAGGATTACAAGCGTGTTAAATGAGTCATTAAATTAGGCATAAAAGAAAAGGAATAAAATATTGAAGTAATGATTCTTTCTATAGACTTGCCAAATGAGCAGATTTCTTTCACTAATATACAATATTGCTCCGTTAGTTTCTCTAGGGTAGTGGATCCTGTCTGAAAATTCTTTTGCATTTATGGCAATCAAAGGAGAAATCATAAAATTGTGGTTTACTTGAAGTCTTTCAAAGGAATACAGTGGTTGTTTGTTGACACTGAATATTTATTAATGGTGAATATGCATGGAACATGCTGGGAAGAGTCTTGTGGTTTGAATTAGTTCTATGTACATAAGCTATTATATTCCAATTTTTCAGTAGATTTTTAATTGACTTTATATATTAACCTTTAGTCAGTTGTTAAAACTTTATGTATTCACATTTGACATAGTGCATAACTTACAATTATCCCAATAAGGCTAAAAGAATAAAATCACCCAGAACATCTCTAAAACTGACATTCTTTTTTTCCATTTTAGAATACATTTTTATTGAATTTTGCCTGTAATTTTAAATTTATAATTTTATATATACTATTGTATATACAATTTTGCCTGCAATCTTGTATTCCATTCTGCAACAGGAAGCTATTTTTTCTCACTCATCATCCTAGGAATTCTGGGAAATTTCTTCATTTATTGACAATTTGCAGAAGCAAGTCAAAGGTAGACAATAATGGAGTCTTGAGATAAACATCATTGTGATTAATTTTGTGTGACTTCTGTCACTTTGTGGAAATGAAATACAAAGGATCTGATTTCAATAAAGTAATTCAGATGTGTTCCTTTTCGGCTTTTGTTTCCTCTGAAAGAAGGATGCCTTATATTTTGGTTTCTTGACAAATGCCTATAGTTGACCTCACTCCTTTTCAGAATTCATATAGCAACTGTTGCTCCATTTTCCAGAAGTAGGACTTTCCTTTATATTTCCAAGTGTACAAGCAAAATAAAACTAAAAAAAAACAAACAAACAAGTTCAAGTGTTCAGAGAAAATGCAAATGTCCTCATATCACACAGCCAAGGGGCAATTTCTTTATCTGCAGATGTTCCTGCTTGTCTATATATTAAAATCTTATTTTCAAAAGTCAAATTTTTTACATATATTGAATGCAACCTTTTGAATTTTTTGGTCTTTTTTGCTTAACAAAATATTATAAACATTTTCCTGTGCCAGTTTATACATCACTTTTTTCCTATATTTTTATTGTAATTCACAGAAGGGTTATAGTCTATTCACCAGATAGAGGGTGCATTACTTAACATACATTGATACCCTGTCTCATGTCTTTGTCCCCATTTCCATCCCACCACCCTCCCATCTTGTTTTCCTCCCTTCCCTATCCTACTTCAAATAACCAAATAAGCACATATACAATGTATCATATAACAAGGTGAAATACTGTAACAAAATGAGATAACCAAAGGACAACAAAAGAGATGAGAGACAACATAGTACATTAAGGAAAATAATCACTCATTATATGGCTTTTGTTTCTATATCCTAGAGGTCCTTTCATTTAGCATCATTCTATATGGCCTTATGAATCTAGATTTTGCTCTATTGTAAATCACTGCTATGAGAGCCCAAGGTTTCTACTGATTATGACAAATGAGGGAAACCATTGAGCCTATGTTACTTTGAGTCTGGCTTACATCACTTAATATGATTTTTTCTAAGTCTTTCCCATTTCCCTACAAATGGGCCAATGTCGATCTTTCTAAAAGCAGCATAGAATTCCATTGTGTATAAATACCACATCTTGTTGATCCACTCATGAACTGAGGGGCATCTGGATTGGTTCCATCTCTTTGCTATGGTAAATAGTGCTGCAATGAACATCGTTGTATTAGTGGATTTAGTATGTCCTTGTTTCTGGACAATTGGGTAAATGCCAAGTAGTGGAATTGCTGAGTCATAGGGGAGTTCTATGTTTAGTCTTTTGAGGAACTGCCATACTTCATTCCATAGTGATTGAATGAGTTTGCACTCCCACCAACAGTGTAGTAGTGATCCCTCCTGGCTACATCCCCTCCACCATCTGTTTTTATTAGATTTCTTGATCCTGGCCATTCTAACTGGAGTGAGGTAGAATCCTAGAGTTTAAACTGGCAATCTTTTTTTTTTTCTTTAAAAAAATTTTTAAATATATTTTTATTGTAATTAATAAAAGGGTTACATGATATTTGCCAGATAGAAGGTGCATTAATTCACATACATTGATACCCTTTCACATGTCTTGGTACCCATTACCCTCCCCCTACCCCCTCAACCCCCCACCCCCATCTTGGTTTTCCCCTCTTCCCCATCAAATTTAAAATAACCAAATACAAATAAATTCAATATATCAGATAACAAAGTGAGATACTGTATCAATATGAGATACCCAAGGGACAGCATAGGAGATGAGAGATAACATAGTACATTAAGGACAACAATCATTCGTTATATGGCTTTTGATTCAATATCCTGGAGGTCCTTTCAATTAGCTTCATACTATATGGCTTTATGTATCAAGATTTTGCTATATTGCAGATCTCTGCTAGTAGAGCCCAAGGTTTCTACTGATTATGAAGAATGAGGGAAACCATTGAGCCTAAGTTCCTTTGAGTCTGGCTTACTTCACTTAATAGGATTTTTTCTAAGTCTTTCCATTTCCTAACAAATGGGGTGATATCATTTTTTTCTGACAGCAGCATAGAATTCCATTGTGTACAAATACCACAACTTGTTGATCCACTCATCAACTGAGGGACATCTAGGTTGGTTCCATATCTTTGCTATGGTGAATAATGCTGCAATGAACATTGTTGTGCTAGTGGATTTACTATGCCCTAGATTCTGGATGGTTGGGTAAATGCCAAGTAGTGGAATTGCTGGGTCATAGGGGAGTTCTATGTTTAGCCTTTTGAGGCACTGCCATACTGCTTCCATAGTGGTTGAATGAGTTTGCACTCCCACCAGCAGTGTAGTAGTGATCCCTCCTGGCCACATCCCCTCCAGCATCTGTTATTATTCATTTTCCTGATCCTGGCCATTCTAACTGGAGTGAGGTGGAATCTTAGAGTTGTTTTGATTTGCATTTCTTTTATGACCAGAGATCTTGAGTATTTCTTCATGTGTCTATAGGCCATTTTTGTTTCTTCTTCAGAGAAGACTCTCTTTAAGTCTTTGGCCCATTTTTTAATGGGATGGTTGTTACTTTGGAGATAAGGTTTGGAGTGATTCAATTTTTTGAGTTGTTGATATATTTTAGATATGAGGCCTTTGTCCATTGTATGGTTGGTGAAGATCTTCTCCCACTCTGTAGGCTTCCTAATTAATTTACTAGCTATGTCCTTTGCCATACAAAAGCTCCACAGTTTAATGCAGTCCCACTTATCCTGCCTTTCTCTGATTTGTTGTTATTAAGAAAGTTTCGACCTGTGCCAAGGAAGCCTAGTGTATCTCCTATTCCTTCTTGTAAAGTTTTCAGTGTGTCAGCTTTTACCTCCAGGTCTTTGATCCATTTGGAGTTAATTCTAGTGCAGGTAAACTGACATTCTTGAAGAAAAAAAAGTAAGTCCTTTTTAGTGGTGCTCGCAAATTGCAGTCATTAATACTACACTGTCACATATTCTTATTTTATATCTAGAGTAACAGGCACAAAATATACAGTATATAATACAGTATGACAGAAGAATAGAAGTCATAATTCAAGATGATGCCACAAGTATCTTCAGAAAGCAGATTTCACTATCATGATGAGGCACTTTCACTTTACGATAGAATGAACTTCAGGATTTACAATGATAAGAGAACAAGTATAAGAAATAAGGAAATATTCTTGCATTTTGAAGTTTGCAAAGCACTAACTATAAATTATGTTCAGTCATTCCATTGCATTTGACATGTGTTGACTGCATTTCACAGCTCAGAAAATTGAGTTTCAACAATTTATTATGCCTAATAAGTGTGAGTCAATATTTTAACAGTATTTCTGAAATTAAACCAACTTTATATGATGTAGTACATGGCTTCCAACTTAAATATAACAGAAGATACAACCTGAGATTTTAATGACATCTATTATTTATATTAAACTGTGAATTAATTTTCAAATGTTTTTGGATTGGTAGTAGTAGACATTTAGAAAAATGGTGTTCTAAATGACACAGTGGTCACATCAAGCTGTAATTGAGTTTTTATACTAGTTCCTCCAGATTGTTTTCCTAAAAAAATGTAGTAAAGAGTGACATTGCATGAGATGATCATAAAATCAAGACAACTATTAAATGGCTTTAGATATGTTCACTTCTAGCACTTAATACCATGTCAGGTTTTTCCATAGTTAACACTGAACTAAATAAGAATCTTTGAATATTAACCCACTCTGCATCACTTTACTATGTCATGTTAATTAGCACAAGAGTGGATTAGCTTCACACTTTTGCTTAAACTGGTTTTGACCCCATTTATTTATTTATTTATTTATTTAGTCGTGGGGCTTGGACTCTGTGCCTTGGCACTGTCCCTGAGCTTTTTAGCTCAAATCTACCACCCTACCCCTTGAGCCACAGCTCCACTTCTGGCTTTCTAATGATTAATTGGAGATATGAGTCTCAAGTCTTTAATGCCCATGCTGCTTTGAACCATGCCATCCTCAGAGCTCAGCCTCCTGAGTAGCTAGGATTACCCGTGTGATTTATTGCACCCAGCTCCCATTTATTTTTTTAAGTATAAAAGAAGACTTTGTATACCTTTAACTTATTTAGTACTTATTAAAATGCTTCTGTTTATGGAAAAGAATTAACTGAGAAAAGAGATTTGATAAACGAGGTATTCTAGGAACATCAGTTATTGATCACTATATACAGCCTCGGTTTTGTTTATAGGAATAAAACATACCCTGCCTGAATAATACTATTTTATCTACTCAATGCTATCATCCTTCAAATATAAGCAAACTTTATTTCACAAGAATTATTCTCACAAATCACAAAAGTATTATGTGTGCATGCATATAATTTCATATCAATTAATCTCCAGGATATAACTTGTGATATCTAATTGCCACAGAGTAGTTGGCAGGTTCTACTTTCATGCTTCTTATTAGTAGGTTTTAAAATTATATTTTGGACTTACTAATTAGTTTATAGTCAAGGAGCCACTGGGCTCCTTTTTTCATTTTTTTTCATTGACTTGGATAAGATTAACTATCATGCACAGATCACACATCTTTGTTTAATCTATAATGCATAGCAAGAATAGTTGCACACTGTAGCTTTGCTTTTGAACTGAAATGTGTCAAACATGTTGTTCATCTGTCTTTATAACACTAAAAATAATAATAGGCATGAGTGATTAACTGAATTCTTGTTGTGCAGCAGGTACAAGGGTTTATCTTTATAAATTTCCAAAAAGGAAATAGTACTATCTGTACTTTTTTCCTGAGCTAAGGAAAATGGTTTTTTTTTTGAAAGACCAAGAGATTTCCCTAAAGTAAGACCTAGAAAAGATAAGCCATGAGATAAAAGAGGACAAATATATGACACTAGAGAAACAAATTTCACACTTACTATTTCACTTATTGCTGTCAAACAAGGGAAAGTTAAAATGCTGAATCCTGGGGCATTTCAACATTCATAAATAAGGATGACATAGAAAATCAAAGCAGAAGTTGAAAACAGTCAAATTTTCACCTTGGAGCATATTTTAAATGTGGATGGAAAAGGGAGAAAGCAGAGGTACCACTTCTGGTAAGGAATTAAAAGTAGGACATGCCAGGGCTGGAAGTCTGGCCTAGTGGTAGAGTGCTTGCCTAGCATGCATGAAGACCCGGGTTCGATTCCTCGGTACCACATACATAGAAAAAAGCCGGAAATGGTGCTGAGGTCAAGTGGTAGAGCTCTAGCCTTGAGAAAGTCCAAGGATAGTGCTCAGGCCCTGAGCTCAAGCCCAGGACTGGCAAAAAAAAAAGATAAAAAAAAAAGTAGGACAAGCCAGCACTATCAATGTGAAGTGAATCATACATTCTAGACTTTGGGGGAAGCATAGAAGACAGATGAGCTTATATAGAGCTATAAATAAATAATTCTGTATTTATAAAACTACATTTAAATGCCATTTATATATCAAGTGATTCATCATTTGAGTATCAATTTGAAGTCACTGGTAAATGTGTAAGAGCACCATGTCTTGGACCAAGAGTTTAGCCTAATAGTACAGTGCTTGCCTAGCATGCACGAAGACCCAAGTTCAATTCCTCGGTACCACATACATAGAAAAAAATGCTAGAAGTAGTGCTGTGGCTCAAGTAGTAAAGCTCTAGCCTTGAGAAAACCCAAGGACAAAGCTCGGGCCCTGAGCCCAAGCCCAGGATTGACAAAAAAAAGCATTATGTTTTGAGGAAAGCAAAAGAAAGAGGAATAGCTAAGACCATAGGTAACCAATGGAATGCCTCAAAGAAATTTATCTATAATAAGGGAAATGGAACCATGGTTCCCTAAATCAGGGCTCCATGTAGGATTTCATTTTCCAAAGAGTGAAATAGAATTATTTAGTATGGGTGATTATTCTCTGGAAAAGTAAGAAAAAACTTAATGTTACATGTAAGTGATAGAAGAAATTACTATACCAATATGTTTTAATCTGCTGGACAAGCTTAACATTTTAAAGCAGGCATGGTGTTGTTGTATCTATCATCTCACCTGCTCAAATGGTAAAGGCAAGAAGACAGTGCATTTGGGGTCAAGCCAGGTAAAAGTGAGATATATATATATATATGGATATATATAAAGAATATATAAAAATTGAAATGGCTGGGGACATGGCTCAAACATTAGAGTGGTTGACTAGTATGTATAAGTTCCTGGGTTCAATACTTCATGTCAAAAAATGAGTAAATAAATCAGTTGATTAATAAATGCATGAAAGTTTGTCTTTAGAAAAGGTACTGAGTATTTGTTGATGATAGAAAATTAAAAATACAAAGAAATGTCAAGGCATAAGTATGTAATGTAAGGAAAGGTAACAGACATCTGCAGTGAAGACAGTGGATCGATGTGGTGGTAACAGTGTGTACATATTCTATACTAATGACATTTAACCTACTGGCCCCATGCCATCACTTGAGTATCAAGAGAGCTTCCTTGGAGTTGCAATTTGAAGAAAGGAGATAGGAATATTCCAGTCAGATTGTTCAGTGTACATGGAGAAGGGGGAGGGCCCACTCCTGGGAGGAAATTTAAAATGGGACATGTCAGTCTTGTCAATGTGAGGTGAATGTTACATTGTAGCCTTTAGCTGAATCATAGCATTCAGGTAAGTTTATAGAGAGTTATAAATAAAGTCATCTGTATTTTAAAAAATGCATTGTAATGCTTAGGAACTAGGATGTTGAAAACATGCACAGGCCCTTTGGTATTTATCTTTTCTTTACTATCGAGATTAGAGTTAAGGTTTATACATTGTTTGTGCACATTGTACTTGACATCACAAATGTGGTCCAGGAAAAGATTTGGGAGTTGTTAAATAAATCTGGTCTGGAAATTCATCTCCTTTTCTCATGTTTAACTTCAACAGAACTCTGTTATATCTTGTATGACGCCAAACCAAAGTACTTGAAAAGCAGCTTGTCCCAACTTCCAGTAGCAGTGTAGAATACTACTACTGCTATGCATGAAAGCTCACTGTTTATAACTTCATACTTGATATAACACATATAAATCATGTCAATTTACTCCTTCCTCAGTTATTCATTGAGAATTTGAGACCATTTTCCAATATTCATGCAGATTCCCAGTTCCATTCAAGCCTAACTTACAAATATTGTTAACTGAATATAATCAAGTACACATCAAATATGCTTTGACTGTTGTACAATATGTTAAAGCACATGGTGGACATTATTTGTATTTTTTCTGAACAGCCTTAACTAGAATTATGATTTCCCATTATCTTAGGTAGGGGTGTATCTCAGAACATACTCGTAATTTTCTTTTCTTGGAAGATATGCCTCGATTTTTAACAGCAGAGAGAAAACCTGCCTCCAATTACTTTAGAAAAGCAATTTCACAGTATGATGCATTGGTATTTTCAAAATTGATTTAGATTATATAATTCAGTTACCGAGACCTTCAGTCTTGAACTAGTCCCCACTAGTACTGTGTTTGACAATCATAGATTCCACATCGTCTATCTGCTGCCAACTTTATTGTCTCCTAATAAATCTCTGCCTTGTTAGTTCACATGGCTGACCTTGTTCTCTCACAATATTATAGAACATTTTTATCCTTTATGTTTTGCCTCAGACCTGAACACATTAATTTTCATCTTCAAAAATGCCCTTTATCGTCTAACAAAACAAAGATTTTTATTTAGGCTAGCATTTTACTTTAAATTCTGGTGGTAATTTATTACAGTTCCAAGCAATTTCTTGGAATCATTCATGCTACAAAGGATTATTGTCAGACTGACAGTCGGGGTTTTGTGGATTTGTAATGGCAATGGAAGTAAACGGTCAAAAATATGCTACTGACTTCTCTTCCCACCCCTTTAAGTGAAAATATAAAAGTAATGGGGCCTACAGTAAGTGAAGCACTTACGAGATGGTTTGTTATTGTTTTTACTAACTGTTCATTATCAATACCCAATTGTGGTCTTCTTGGAGATGAGAATGAATTAATGGCCATAAACTCAACCCTAGAGAAGTGCTGAACAAAGTGGCATAGGAACAGCTGGTAGCGATATTAGGATGGAACCGACAGCAATGCCAATCCGATGTGCATCCAAGTAGGGAAACTAGTCTTGAATGCTAGTAGTTGCTTCATTATATCATATCCTTACATATACTAAGGTAAAGTAACTCCACACAGAGCTATATTACCCCTTAGTTCACAGATTACTATATTCAGTATCTTATGTGAGACCATCACCAGTCATCACAACATTACACTTGTGAAGTGAACAGCCTAAAAGAGAATGGGAAACGATCTACTTGAGTTTACGTCATTTTCATTTCTTTTTCATCATATATGTGATTTTCAATTACAAAAAGGACATTTCCTAATTAATCAGTTTCAACTCAGCTTGGGGTGGTCTGAGTAAGCCCACTGGATTGATATACTGCTCACCTCTAGCAATGAGCAATCTGATTAGGCCTATCATACACAAGCTGCTTGTGACATATAAAAATAGGTTTATAATGGCTTAGCAAATGGACATATTTCTGCATGTTTACTTATAAAAATGTATATGCTTATCCTTTGGCATGTACATACATATATAAATAAGTGTGTGTGTGTGTGTGTGTGTGTGTGTGTCCCATAGTTAATGTTTGTTAAAATGAGTACAGTAGCGGCTGTGCATGCCTAGCATGCAAGAAGGCCTGGGTTGATTCCTCAGTACTATATACGTATAAAAAGCTGGAAGTGGTGCTCTGGCTCAACTGGTAGAGCTCTAGCCTTGAGAAAAAGTCCAAGGACAGTGCTCAGGCCCTGAGTTTAAATGCCATGACTGGAAGAAAAATGAGTACAGTATACATTCATAGACAATAATGTATCTGCTTCCTGATGTTTTATTTTGCTGAACTTTGATTTTGACTTTAAGTGAATTACACTATTTGTGATCTCCCTTGAATTCACTGTATTTCACTTAATACATTTGTATGCACTTGCATACCGCCCAAAATATTTACTGATGAGTTTGTAAGCTAATTCCAGCTTCCACATATAAGGAAAAACATGCAACCTTTCTCTCTCTGGTCCTGATGTACTTAACATTTTTCAGGTATTTCTATTTCTTTACAAATGGATGGTACAATATCATTCTTTCTACTCTAAAATGATGAAATAGAGTCAAAGAGAAAGCAGTAAAAGAATGAAGAGAGTAGGGGGAAATACAGAGAAGAATTCAAGTATGTCTTATAAAAGTACAAAGAGTAAAAGAAGGGATGGTTAGGGGAGGGATGGATGAGAATGTTAAAAGGGGTGACATGTAATGTATTCATAAACCACTTTGTTAAATGGCAACTGCTTCATACAACTACTGAAAGATAAGACTAAAAAGAAGAAAAGTTTGCAATTTTGAAAGTACTCTGTAACTAATATGATTCAAAAATTGGAAAGCTGTGTATACATTTTCATTCAAATTCTAGGCCTCAACAGTATCTGACAAATGGTATGTACTCCACTGAGCTTTTCTAGATTAATAAAGCAAGATTAACATATCTTGTTCTTTATTCTTGTCTTCATAAAGCAGGTGACTATCAAACAGGAAAATATTGATAAATTTCCTCAGTAATTTAAGCTAATATGATCATGATTATGAAGTAGCAGGTAGACCAAGTACAAGGTTTGGTTTTGTAGCTTTTGTGTCACTGTTGGACTTACCCATGTGTTTAACACTTAGCTGACTATCCTTTGACACAATAATGTAATTATCCCATGAACTTTTATTCTTCCAGCAGGCCATTTTAGATATCATCTTCTTGGGGCGTTGGAAAAGTTTAAGAACAAAAAATGATCTGTGTAAAATTCTCCAATGCATAATATCATTTCCAATTATTCCTTAGGATAAGAGAGCAACATGATTTTGTATGAAGCTAGAAAAGTAAGACTCTATTAAATTATCTGGCAAATGGCATCCATCTAGAGATGGTAAAAATAGAAACTAAGTTGCCTCATACTCCCAGGAGAAGTAAGGTAGCTTTGTACAGTGCAAGAATGTAAACAATGGATCAGGGCTTGTCAAAAAGTGGGCACTGCTTCGGGGACCCAGTGCTTGTTATTAAGCCCTGATCTTTGGGCTAACTCAGACATCGTGAGACCAACCTGCTAATTATGTACTTAATGCCCTTGTAGATTTTTCTGTCCCTGGGCACTCATTGAATACCATCAATGGCCCTCTCTAAAGAGAAATGACTGCTTTCCACAGTAGTGTCTGGACAAAAGGAAGCAAAATTTCCTTGGAATTAAGTTACATGAAAGTTAAGTTCTTAGCCCCATGCAAAACACTATTGACATGCGCGGGAGCTACTGATCAATATGAGTCATAAGACTTTTATAAATTCTCTTGGACCATAAAGAAATGTAGGGGTGACATGCACTTACTCACCATCAACCAGTCACCAGCTACTACTCTGTTCTCTGAATGGGGACAAATGGACAAATCACTGTGCTGTTTGATTTTCCTGAACAATCAGTTCCATGGAGCTATTGAGATTTTCATTTTCTCATTAGACACAACATCTCTGAGGAGGGGAACTGCGAATGTAACCGCCTGGGGCAAGGTCAGTGGCCAATTTCCTGTAGGTCCAGTGTTCTTGACCTTGGTAATAAGAAGTGAAATTCGTTCCCTAAGGCTATATAAATTATCCATCTGTTTGTTCATGTCAAAACAGGCTTAAAATCAACTGTCCATTCATCAACGAAGGCTGAGAAAATATTTTTCTTTTTCTGTCATTCCTTTTTTGTTGTTTTACAAAAGAAACATACAAATCTTACTCAAATTTCCTTTACTGTCTTCCTTATTTTCGAAGCCTAGAATTTCAGCTAAGGGAGAGAGAACTATAATTTACACCCTTTAAAATGCATTTTACACAAATGGCACTGTGCCGGTTTCTTGAATTTCTGTAACTGATATATATTTTAATTTTTATTTTGGTCAACTATAGCTGATGTTTACTCTCTCAGTTTGTGTATTATAGCTAGTTTGTGCATATGCTATATATATGTTTGTATGTATGTATATGAACACACATACACATTTAATTCATAGTATAATTTTCAGCCTCCTTTATAGCCATTTTATCTTGTCCACTGTAAGGTGCCTTCTGAGATACTAGGAGAGAATATAAGTTTTTTTAAAAGTCAGTTTCATTATGACCAGTTCCAGGACCAGTGACAAAGAACCAAGGAAAATATTGGCTATGTTCTTTCGCATTGCACAAATAAAAGAAGTCTCAAAGGCCCTTGACTGAGTCTACAAGGTTGCCTTCAGATATTAAGGTGTCACCAAAGGTAAAATAAGACACATTTTTAAAATTCAGGTGGATGAATTACAGCAGTAAATTTCAAGCTTAGCAGTTGGTTACTAAACTCACAAAGGAAGCCTCAGCTTTTTCATAGTTCACACTTGCAAGGAAGTGTGACAGACCACTCTCAGAATTCAGATCAGTATTCACGTGATCATTGACCAAAATGAGGAGACTGCTCAAAACAGCAGACTGTCTTTTTTGTCTTTGTTTTTATGAGAGTTCTGTTAATATAATTTCTTTGAAGGTCTGGCCAGTTTATGGGGAATGTTTCGAGTCTGTTTTAAAATGGTTGCTATTATAGTGTGTTATGATTGACATATTGGTTATATTGTATTTGGTTATTTGAAATTGGATAGGGAAGGGGGGAAAACAAGATGAGGGGTGGGCGTGGAGGGGAGGGAAATGGGGACCAAGACATGAGAAAGGGTATCAATGTATGTGAAGTAATGCACCTTCTCTCTGGTGAATATAATGTAACCCTTCTATTAATTACAATAAAATATATGAAAAAAAGGAGAATGAAAAGAAAAGAAATATGGGTCCAACTGCACCATTATGTTCACAATTTTGCGAAGAAAGAACGTGGCTACATCCTGAAAAAAAAAAAAGGTAAGACTAAATGAAAGGAACTCTAGGATATGGAAACTTTATCTTGTGTGATTGTTGTTCTTAATGTACTATGTTATTTCTCTTCTCTTCTTTTGCCTTATTGTATCTGAATTTGTTATCTGGTATATTTTATGTATGTTTATTTGCTTATATGAAATAGGAAAGGGAAGGGAGAAAACAAGATGATTGGGAGGGGTTAAGGTAGGTAAATGGGGACAAAAACATGAGAAGGGGTATCAAATGTGTGAGAAATAATGCACCTATTACCTGGCAAATATAACTAGCCTCTCTATACATTATTCCTACAATAAAAAATAAAATTTATGACCAATAGATTATGAAGGGTAGCTGGAGAAAAGCTAAGTTAGCCTGTAGTAAGGTTTTCCATTTTTCCTCTCCAGGGTGACCCGGACAAAATGTGTGAGTGAGGACTCTTTGGAGAGAAGTTGTAATCCAGGACTCAGGAATGTAGGATGATAATATTCTTTATGTGAGTGTCAAAACACTATTTTGATAGATAGAAAGAGGAAGATATATTGAATAATTCGAGTAGTTTTCAAAAATTTAGAGAGGTAAGAAAAAGAATGAATGTCTCAGCCTTCTTTATTCAATGTGTTATAAAATAGTTATTTTAATTAAAAGTAAAACATGACATTATTTTTGATACTTTACTGATATGAATGATCTTGAAATTGTGAGTTTCCCAGGTAATTTGAGTTCATTTTAATGAGATTCAGTGAACATTATCTCAGCAATAATTTATATTTTGAAAAGGTTATATTTAATTAGAAATATGATAATAACTAATTTAAATAATATACTGATCATTTAAATCTGTCAAATGATAAGAGTCTTATGCTTCAAGCATGTTTTTGTTTAAAATATGTGATGTGGATATCAAGTCACTTGAATTAATAGAGCTTTGACATTATGACTACAGGGATATTTATCAATTTTTTTGTATAATATCTTCAAGAGATTTAGTCAAACCCTCAGAATACAAAGCACACATAAAATGAAAGAAAAGCTATAAAGTAAACATCAAAAAACTAAAAACTGTATTTTTTGAAGAATAAGTAAAATAAATAATTTATAAAATACATTTCGAGTAGAACATTTATCCAAACACATATGTACCTATCTGATTATGAAGATTTATATCCTAATTATATAAATTATCAAAATCTATGTGAGGCAAAGTGTTACTTATATGTGTATAGAGCAAGAAATAGCAAAGAGTCCCATGAGAAATTAGGTATCATTAATTATCAAAGAAATTCATATGAGATTTAGAATGATACAATTTTATCTATGAAGTGGGATGACTAAGTGAAGACAAAAATCAAAAATTAAAGATATAAAATAATTTAAATTCCTACTTCCACATGCATGAAAGAGATACAAAACAATAAATGGCTATTGGAATCTTTAGTGGTACAGTATCATGTCTTCACATGAATGTAGTACCATTTCATGACTTAAATTTCCACTCCTAAAATTTATCCAATGTGAAAGAGAGAACCTGGGTACAAAAGCCATAAACAGAAATGTACAAAAAATTAAGTTCAATGGTTTCCATCATTTGTCATAATCAGTAGAAACCTTGGGCTCTCCTAGCAGATATTTACAATAGAACAAACCTAGATACATAAGGCCATATAGTATGATGCTAAATGAAAGGACTTCCAGGATATAGAAACGAAAGCCATATAATGAGTGATTGCTATCCTTAATGTGTTAAGTTATCTCTCATCTCTTTTCCTGTCCCTTGGTTATCTCATATTGTCACAGTATTTCACCTTGTTATCTGATATATTGTATATATGTGTTATTGGTTATTTGAAATTCGATTATGAAGGGGGGGAAACAGATGAGGGGCGGGGGCAAGTGGAAGGAAATGGGGACCAAGACATGAGAAAGGGTATCAATATATGTGAAGTAATACACCCTCTATCTGGTGAATATTACTGTGAAAGAAATTGACAAAAACTGAGCAGTTTATTTGTGCCTTATAGTTCTGTGGGTCAAAAGCCCAGGAAAGATCAACTGTACCTTCCTGAATGTTCCTGCACATGTTTCCTTTCTGATGTAGCTAAGGAAAGCACACTTCTGGATCCTTTCAAATTACAGGTAAAACTCAGGTCTGGTCAGCAACAGCACAAACTTCCCTCACTTTTGCTATTGGCCACTATCTTGGGATTTTATTCATCGGCCCTGGACTATGCTTTGGTATTTATATTTAGTCTCCTCCATCTTCAGGTTGGAAGAGAATGTCAACTCTTTCTTGTGCTTTGATGCTCTTTGACAATCTCTCCTATTAACAGGAAGAGAGAATTGATATTTGACAAAGATTTAATTATTATATGCCAAGTCAGATAACAGGTCTTATAGTAAACTCATGATTAATTGATCAGTAAATTTCTTTACCATGCCATGTTATATAATCCTGAATGTGCTACCACCTCCCCATTGTATTTATTTATTTATTTTTTCATATATTTTTTATTGTAATTAATAGAAGGGTTACATTATATTTGCGAAATAGAAGGTGCATTACTTCACATACATTGATACCCTTTCTCATGTCTTGGTCCCCATTTCCCTCCCCCCCACCCCCACCCCTCATCTTGTTTTTCCCCCTTCCCTATCCAATTTCAAATAACCAAATATGCATTTATCCAATATATGAGATAACAAAGTGAGATACTGTATCAATATGAGATAAACAAGGGATAGCAAAAGAGATGAAAGATAACATAGTACATTAAGGACAACAATCACCCATTATATGGTTTTTGTTTCTATATCCTAGAAGTCCTTTCATTTAGCATCATACTATATGGCCTTATGTATCTAGGTTTTGCTCTATTGCAAATCTCTGCTAGGAGAGCCCAAGGTTTCTACTGATGATGACAAATGAGGGAAACCATTGAGCCTATGTTCCTTTGAGTCTGGCTTACTTCACTTAATATGATTTTTTCCAAGTCTTCTCACAAATAAAGACCTAAAGGGAAAATTTTAATTTGCTCAAATGTTTAGAGTCAAATGCAACACTATTAAGTTGGTCAGTTGTGTAAAATGGTCAATAAGCATGGGAAGGCTTGAAATGGATGAATAGGATATTTATAGAAGTTGTAAAATTCATCCAATCTTATTTTTTAAATAATATTAAATATAGAAAAATGGAACAACTTTCTGAGAAATACTCTGATATTCATGATTTACTTGAAAGCTTTGTTATAACTTTTTCATTAGATACTTTTTACACTGAGACCTAATAGTGTACTTAAAGTCTGTTTTTTAAAGTCTATTTTAGCTAACTGGAAAACTGCTGGATGTCAAACTATCATTACAGAAAGGGTATGGTGCAGTTGAGAAATCAGTCTACTTCAGCTAACTAGAGTCCATATTAGTTCTACTACCATCTCCAATAAAGCCATCATGGCATGAATCATCAAGGAGTTAGTTAAGTCAGGGCCCTGGTCATCTCTTTTTTTTTTTTTTTCCTGAAAATGCTCTCCCAGATGTAAACTCAATCCATAAGGTTGAAAGTCAAGTCGGTTGCTGGTGGCTCACACTTGTAATCTTATCACTCCAGAGGCTGAGAGCTGAGGATCACACTTTGAAGACAGCCCCACAAAATAAACAAACAAACAAATAAACAAATGAGCAAAAAACAAAAACAAAAAATGGAGCTGTGGTTCAAGTAGTAGAACTCTAGACTTCAGCCAGTCAGGAAATTTCCAAATGTCACAGGCTGTGAAAAATGATATATTATAGATCACTGAATTTTTCATGAAAAATTCAAAGCTCCAAGATACATTACCTATTCTTTTCTTAATACTAATCTCATAGAAAAACTTGCTACCTACCAACCATATCTATATGCAATTCAGTGAAAAATACTCACAAAATATATTCTGATAAAACAAAAATACTTTCATTAAGAAATATATAATACTATTAATAATATTATAGGAGAACAGAAAAGAGGATTCAGTTTTTATTATTTCATTACTGTTCCTTGATATCAGAATAAACTTTGTATTTCTCTAGTAAGCCTTAGGTTCTGGGTTTAGATGCATGTTTCAGTTGGTAGAGCACTAACCAATGAGCAAAAGTGTCAAGTATTGAGTATGAGTCCCAGTGTTGGCACAAAAATCTCAGGCTCTATCAGATATTCAGAGAATTTTTGATATTTCAGAGGAGGCAAGTTTGATTTTTTATATGATAATCAGCATACATATTGGAAAGCATGTCATGTACCACCATAAATCTTTCATAAAACTTTTCATAATGTGTAGGACTCACGTCTCCTTAATACAGAGCACAACTACCCCACAAAATAAAGAACTTTTAATCTGCCTTGCATTCTAAATAAATAGTACAAAATATTTTTTAGCTAGTATCATACTTTCTATTGATTGGACTAATTGCAATTTAAATTATAAATGCATCAATAGATGATTGAGTTTATGAATTAAGGAATCTAAATTCTAGTGGTAAATGAACTTTGGTAAGTTGTTGGGAACTTTATTGGAATATACTGCAGAAATAGTGATGAAAGGTCCTCCCCTGAGGACCATGTCATAGAGGAATATGTGATTATTATGTACAAATTATACTGAAATACATAATTTTCAATATTAAAATAAGAATGAGCACTGCTTTCATCCACTTAAAATGAAATTTTTGATTGGTGATTATGTAGTTTCACTTAAGTTTTTACCATGTTATTATGATTACTGATTTCACTGTACATTCATGTTTTGTTCAGTCATATAGAATTTTCCTTATTAATGTAAAGTACAAGAATACATGCATAAATACAAACAGGATGTACACGTAAAATATAGACACAAATACAAAATTAGAATTCTGAATAACTTCCATATTAGGCAAGTAAAACCTATAAGAATATTAAAGTTACTAAATAGATTTTCATCCTGTGTAAGCATTTGATCAGGGACTCAGTTTCTGATTCTAGAAAGAAACCTGATGCATATTACTATGTCAGAGTATAGTATTTAGAAAAGGAGAGAATATGATATAAACTGATTGTGGTCTGCTTTGAGGTTACTAATATATAACTAATATATAATATACATAAAATATATAATTGTATTGTACCATGTAGATAAGAATATATTATATCAATGAATATAACATATATACCCATACTCATACTTACATACAAATATTTATACCTTCTGTCATGAAACAAGGGTTTGTGTCTGTACGTGTGTTCAAATGTGTGTGTGAGAAGGAAAGAGGCACACACACAAAAAAAGGGGACATCTGGGAAAAGTTTATTAACTCTACCATATGTCTAATGTTGACAGCATCTAACACAATAGAGGAGGATTTCTTGTTGAGGTGCAATGTGTTACATTGCATTTCTTGAAATTGTCTTTTCTATTATCATTTTTAGCAGGGTAACAACGGCTTACATCTGTAATTCTAGCTACGCATGAGGCTACATGAATCATGATTCTAAGCCAGAAGAGAAAAGAAACTCTGAAACTTGTCTCTAAATAAGTAACAAAAATCCAGAATTAAAAGTGTGGTTCAAGTGGTAGGGTGCCATCTTCAAGTTGAACAGCTAAGTAAGAGCACAAGGGCCAGACTTCATATCCTAATCTGTCACAAGTATACACATAAATATCGTTTTGACTGATTATAGAGTTTATTAAACATCTTTAACTATTATGTTATCTGAAAATATGTAGAAATTAAGGCTATTTCAGGAAATTAAAAGTGTAGTCAACCTTAAACCTTAAGGCATTCTTTGGTCCATTATTTGTGTTTATAATCGTTATCAATTAAAATACACCAGGTGGCTCAGATTATATCACCTTTAGTGATATAATTAGCAGAGAACTTTACTAATCATAATATTGAATCATAGATTTTGAAATTTAGTAATGACTTTAATAATTAGCAAGAATTCATGGTTTCTTTTCCATCAAGAAAATTTCACGTTCTTGTGGAGCTTTACCAACAAGCCAGACTTGGCTAGACTTTGAAACCTACATAATTATTATATTGTAACATTCCAGGTATGTATCTAAAAGGCATAATTCTCTGACACTTGTAATGAAATTAAATGAAGAAGGTAATATTTTGGGGGTTAAGTACTAAAGAGAGAAATCATTTCAAAACAGGAAGGTGTAAACAGATATGGAAAGTTACATTTTGAATACAATAGGATTTAATGTTTTTCTTGACTAAAGACATGAGCAGAGACTAAGTTTGTATTTCTCTTCTTTTATATTTTCTGTACTTGAATCAATAAAAAGCCATACCCAAATTTTATGCGAATAAAAACGAACATACTAAAACCAGTCCAATATTTTTTTTTGCCAGTTGTAGGGCTTGAACTCAGGCCTGAGCACTGTCCTTGGAATTTTCTCAAGGATAGAACTCTACCACTTGAGCCACCACCACTTCCAGCTTGTTTCTATGTATGTGGTACCAAGGAATCGAACCTGGGCCTTCATGCATTCTAGGCAAGCACTCTACCACTAGGCCAAACTCCCGGCCACCAGTCCAATCTTTAAAACAATACTTTTCCATTGAATCTTTCTAATTATATTTACTTGTGTAACAATTCAAACTTCCTTATGAGTTTTGAACTTTTAATAAATTTTGAAATATGTTATTTTACCTAAAATAAATAAATAGAAATCAGCTTATTCTTTTATATTATGACTCATTCACCTAAAGAACAACACAAGACATAAACAATTAAATCACTTTCTTTGAAATTTCATCATTGGAATTCTCAAAACAATGTGTCAAAGAAACATGGCAGTATACTTCTGCCTAAAACACAATCCATTTTTTAAACCTTACTGGTATAATTACTGCAGGGATAGAATACATATTTCAATGTCTTATATATGAGTGTGAAATATGTGTGCTAATTTAGTCATATAGTATTGAGTCACAGTCACTAATTTCTGAAATTAGGAATGTCTTACATTTATTTTATGCAATTGTTCCAAAGTAGTTTCATATATGTAGCATATTGTTTCACCTGAAATATAGAATATACCAGATAACAAAGTCAGATACATTAACAATATGAGACTAACCAAAGGGCAACAAAAGAGAAGAGAAATAACGTAGTGCATTAGGAATAACAATCACACAAGATAAAGCTCTTGTTTCCATATCCTTGAGATAATTTCATTTAGTCTGATCCTATATAACCTTATATACCTAGGTTTTGCACTATTGTAATCCTCTGCTCTGTACTAATTATTACAAATGAGGGAAACCATTGAGCCTATGTTCTTTGAGTCTGGTTTATTTCACTTAATATGATTTTTTCCAAGTCCTTCCATTTCCTTATAAATGGGGCAACGTCAATCTTTCTGTAAGCTGCATAGAATTCCATTGTGTTTAAGTACCACATCATCTTGATCCAATCATCTGGGTTGGTTCCATATCTTTGCTATGGTAATTAGTGCTACAATGAACCTCATTGTAAGAGAAGCTTTAATTTGTCCTTGTTTCTGGACTTTGGTTAAATACCAAAGAGAGGAATTGCTGTGTCATAGGGGAGCTCTATAATAAGTCTTTTGAGGAATCGCAGTAGGATGAACCAGTTTACACTCCCACCACAGTGTAGTAGTGATCCCTCCTGGCCACCTCCCTGCTAGCATCTGTTGTTGTTAGATTTCTTGAACATGTCCATTCTAACTGGAGTGAGGTGGAATCTTAGAGTTGTTGTGAGTTGCATTTTTTGTATGGCCAGGGATGTGGAGTATTTCTTCATGTGTCTATAAGCCATTCTATTTCCTCCTCAGGGAAGTCTCTCTTTAAGTCTTTAGCCCATCTTTTAATGGAATGGTTGTTTCTTTGAATTTATTTTTGAGAGATTCAATTTTTTAGCTATAGATATAGTTTAGATATGAGGCCTTTGTCTGTTGTATAGTTAGTGAAGATCTCCCATGCTTTGTCATCCAGAAACTCTGCAGTCCCATTTGTCCAAACTCTTTAATTTGTTGTGTTCCTGGGTCTTTATTAAGAAAGTTTCAGGGGCCAGGAGTTTGGCCTAGTGGTAGAGTGCTTGCCTAGCATGCACGAAGACCTGGGTTTGATCCCTCAATACCACATACATAGATAAATGCCGGAAGTGGTGCTGTGGCTCAAGTGATAGAGCTCTAGTCTTGGGAAAGTTTAAGGACAATGCTCAGGCCCTAAGTTCAAGCTCCAAAATTGTTAAAAAAAAAATAGAAAGAAAATCTCAACCTGTGCTAAGGAGACCTAGTGTATCTCCTGTTTCTTCTTGTAAATTTTTCAGGGTACCTGCTTTTACCTCAAGGTCTTTGATCCATTTGGAATTAATTCTGGTACAGGATGATATAGAAGGATTCAACTTTAGTTTTCTGTAGGTGCTTAACTAATTCTGCCCACACCACTTGTTGAAGAGGCTGTCTTTCTTCATCCTATTTTTGTGACTCCCTTATCAAACATTAAGAGATACACTAAGAACCGTTTCCTTATTATACTCTAGTTTGATGTTGCTTAAGTATCCAATGGCAGTTAAATCTGAATGTGAGGTATAGAAACTGTATTTATCTCCAAACTCTTCATAAGACATACTGAGGCCCCAAACAAGTCTTCTTTTAATCTAATATTAAAAATGTAATTGTATTTATATTAGTTAATGCATCTATTAATCTGGATTATTTTTAAATTTTCCTAATATCCTACAAGGCATATAATCATTCAAAGAGAAAAAGCACAGATAAATAAAAGTCAAACAAACAAGACCATTGTTGGTGCTCTGTCTTAGCTGGTCGAGGGCTGATTTGGACAAGAATATGTTCCATGGTCTCTTTCTGTGCTTCACAGTAGAATTTGAAGTGCTGACCCAAATTCTATTCCTTAAATATGCCTAGAGCAAAAAATCTGCATATGGACACTAAATAGATCAAATGTATGCTAAAACAGACAAACATTCATGCATTTTATTTTTCATCAGATGTGTATTAAGTGTTAAACTTATACAAAAAGACATATCTTTGCATTCTGAGGATTCTATCACATTGTAGATTGCAGATAAGTAGTTGCAATCATGCAGGCGATTTAATGAGGCAATTTTCTTCTCTCCATTATTCTAGCATCACCCACCATTTGGCAGGAATATGTTAGTTTTTTAAGCCTGTTTCTGTGTACCTTCCTGTAGAAAGCAGTTTGGTTTCTTCTCCCAGCATGGATGGATCGTTGTTACTTTGATCACAGATCAGAACAATTTTTTCTTCTCACATGCATGCTTGCATGGTCACCTTGCCATCCCAAGAAATTCTCTGATCTGACCTAATCCTCTGTTCCCCAGTTGGAGAGCAAGGTGGGGAGGACCAGGCAGCGGCAGTTCCAGGTTAAATTCAGTTTGCTACATGATATACAGGGAAGGCTAGTTCCTAAGCAACAGGCTACATCTGAATATGTCCATGAATTCTAAAATTTACTTACTGCCTTGTCTATAATCTGAAAGTTACTTAATCACAATGTGAATTTGCCATTAAAAAAGTCACTTAAATGTTAGCTTAGCATTCTCCAAAACAATTCTGCTGTTTCTTCAACTCTAGACAACCTGTACTTCATTTGGAACTTGCACAAGAGATACCTCTTTTTCAGAGTTGAAGTTGATCCATATACAATACTGAAGAATTGAAGTGAATGTATTTCTATATGCTATAAAGTAGATTGGAAGCAATACAGACCTTAACTATAAAGAAAAACAACTTAAAACTTGGTATATATTAGCAGGGAGCCCTATTTAGAACTAATAGGAATGGAATTTAGACAAACATAGACCTATCAACAATATTTTGTAAGGAAGTAAGCCTGGGACGAAAAGAGAAAACAGAGTGCAAGATTCCATCTGTATGAATAATAGTCTATGTCCTGATTATTTTTACCAAATTTGATTAAATGATACATTTAATACTTGAGCATTTTATTGTATGCCAATTATGATCTACTTTTGAGCTTCTTATAGAATGATCACTTTTTAAACAGTTCAAATGACTTGAAATATAGAAAGATGGCTGGGAGTTGGGCCTCGTGGTAGAGTGCTTGCATAGCAAGCACGAAGACCCGTGGTTCAATTCCTTAGTATATAGAAGAAGCTGGAAGTGTGCTGTGGCTCAAGTGGTAGACCTCTACCCTTGAGAATGCCTAAGGACAATGCTCAGGCCCTCTGATCAAACTCCAGGACTGGCAAAAAAAGAAATATGGAAAGAATGGCAGTAACTATCTATATATTAGCTGAAAAAAATATTGTCCAGAATGCATTTGTAGGTATATATGGTAACTCACACATTTAATGCAAGTTACCTAGGAGGAACAATCAAGAGGATTATGGTTTTTATTATGTAACAAAAATCTGGATGTCTTTCGTAAGCCTGTCATCCTAGCTGCATGTGAATTGCATCTAATCATATGTCCATGGTCTTATGTCCATGGCAACTTGAGTATAAGACCATATTTAAAAATAACTAACAGTATGTTAAGTATGTGGCTCAAGGGATAGTGCCTATGTAGCAAGTACAAGGACTTGAGTTCAGAACCTCAGTATCACCAAGAGGGAAAACAAAACAGCAACAAAACCTTCCTGTAGAAAGCAGATTGACTTCTTTTTCCAGCGTGGATCAATAGTTGTTACTTTGATCACAGATCAGAACATTTTTTTTTTCTTCTTACTGGCATTGTTTCATATTGGTCTTTCTAGTCCAAGAAATTCTTTGATCTGACCTGATCCTCTGTTCCCCAGATAGAGGACAAGGTAGGGAGAACAAGGCTGGATAAATTGTTTGAGATATGACATACATGATACATCTTGTAAAATTTCAAGCAGTATGTTCAGGAAATTATAAAATTAAAAAGATCGTAAGGTTGGCACCAGTGGTTTGCATTTGTAATCCTAGTTATTCAGGAGACTGAGATCTTAGGATCACAGTTGAAAGCCAGCTCAGGCAAGTGCTGCTTATCTCCAATTAATTAGAAAAAAAAGCAGTGGAACTCAGTGGCACAATATTACCCTTTAATTAAAATGACCAAGGACAGCTCCCAGGACCTGAATTCAAGCACTGAAACTGGCACGCATGTGCACACACACACACACACACACACACACACGCACACAGACACAGAACTATGTTCAATTTTTCCTAATTAATGTACAATAACATTTTAAATAAAATAATATACTGTTTCAATTATTTAAAGGCCAATAACTAATGTTTTAATCATTAGTTTCTAAACTTTGTGATGAATATGAAAATTCTAACCAGTGGAATCTTTGTTTTTGCCTATAGAATCCTTTGTAGCAATGAAGATTCGCTTGAAAAGCATCAGAAATCAAACCAATAAACACATTCTAATCTCAAATATCAGTTGATAAATAACAAATAGTCACTTTATATGTCAAAGTTTGGATAATCTCTCACATGAATTCTTGTCATATTTTATTTGAGGGCAGTGATTTTAATCTATACGTGCTAATACAGTGGTATGAATGAATATGTTTTTTATAACATCTATCTATCTATCTATCTATCTATCTATCTATGACCAAATAAATTAGGTCTTTTCATATTAAAGTACCATTAATGTACTCAGTTATCGTGTTATCTCAGTGAATACATTTCCTGGAGTTATTAAGATTGAGGTGTTAAGACTTTAATATTAGTAGTAATAAGTAGATAAATAGATAGAAATATGGTCATGCATATACAAATTCTGTACTATGAAATTTAAAAAATGAGCTTGATGATCATGACACACATTACAAATTCCTCTTTCCACCACAAGGAGTCCAGAAACTGTGTACAGTTTCCACATCATACAACCTTGACATACCATTGAACAGATGAATAGATCTTTCCAAAATAAACAAAGCTGTAATGTGTATGCTTAAAGTAGCAAAGGTGATAAGTAAATGTATTCAAAATAAAACTTGGATTTACATCTAGTCCTTTGTTCTGGCTTATTACAGGAGGGTGAGTATATGATTGTCCAAATGACAAATCAGACTTGAGACATTTTTTCAGCATTGACATAAAACATGTCCCTAACAGAAAGCGATCATATACATATATGCATATATATAGATACATGCTACATCAGTCTGTATAAAATATGACAAATAAAATTTGGGAAGGAAAAGTAAAGACAATTGGAAAAGCAAAAAACAAGGATGAATTATTCTGGCCTCTAGCAGACAGCATCATTTGTAGGACATATAGGGGATAGAGCATTTTTGCTTGATTTTTTCCCTTTAATCTTTTTTTCTCTAGGTCAGGTCTATAGAAGGGCCTCTGGAAAGACTTCAAAGGACTATACTTGAAGCAGACACTGAGTATCACCTTTGCTTCTTTGAGATTAGGATAAAGGTGTTCATTGTTTTACCTGCTCTGGAGATTCAGAAGGACAAAGCACAGAAGAGATCTGAAAGGCCTGCAGCTGAAATGCAGAGGATCCTGTCATTGGCGGCTTCCTTTAGCTCTCAGAACTACAAAAAGAACAGAACCATATTACAGTGGAAGTTTTCACTGCCCGCATACTTTAGATCAGAACATTTAAAATACTTTCATATATTCAAATCTGTATAATGTTATAAGCCAAACAAGTCCTATAAATATGGTAATTTCTTCTGGAATTGGAATAATTCCTGATAAGCATTCTAATTTGAAAGGTCAGAAATCCATTTATGGTAAGATTTAGAAGACTATCTTTAAGGTATTCCATAGTCACACTTAACTTGAAAAAGAACAGTATTAAATATAAATACTACTCTGGTACTACAAGGTGTAGGTATCTCACAGGAAGTAGACTTTATAAATATCATTAGGGTAGCTAAACAGAGATGTATGTAAGGAATAAACATATAGGAGGCATATTATCAACAATTACTACAGTAAATATATATGTGATTTTCTCATTTAAATATCAGATATTTTACTCCTATACTAAATTGCCAAAACATATATTCAAATTATAATACTAATTAAAATGTTGATTGGCAATCTGCTAATATAACATATGTGAGTCCTATGATTGTGCAATTCCATTATGAGAGGTATAAGTAAAGATAATCCGCAGAAGTGGTTGCATATGGGTAATGAAGACTATTCATATTATCTTATTTAATCAAACTGAAGAAAAATTTTTTAAAATATAGTGAGAATTTAATTATTTATAGAATATCACTTACGCATTTGAACAGCATGCAGCAATGAAAATCAAGGAAACTATGCTGTCAATGCAACATTTGTGTCTGCTGTTTCTCTTGTTGATAAACATGTTAGACACAACTGAGTACATGATATTCTAATTTTTAAACTTTCATAAATAGGTAAAACTATCTTCAACAATGACAGACTTTGCAGTAATTGTTAATGTTAATGTTGACTGTGATTGAGAAGAGAAAAAAAGAGAATCTCTGATACACAGGAAAAGATTTTTGGATCTCTTTGGCTGTTTCAAATACCTAGAAAATACCTAGAGTTGAGACCTACTGTGAATTTTTATAAGCATATTTGATTTCAGTAAGCAGAATTTTAAATAAATAAAGAGTAGGGTAGTGATAGAACATGGTGAGAAGTGGTTGAATCTATTTTTGACGCTAAGAATGGGAAATGTGTAGTGTGAGAGAAATAAATTATGGATGACTTCTGAGAAACCAGAAAGTTAAACTGATCATTAAAACAGGAGCAGCACTAGGGGTTTGGAAGTATGAACATGTATTTAGTTTTTGATAGCCTAAGTTTGACTTGCTTTTAAATAGTCAAGTGGAAAAAATAAGAAAAAATTGATATATAGCCTTTCTACAGTTTCAAACAGAAATTCTGTAAACAAAACAAAACAATTAAGAAAACCAAAGTTGAAAGAAAAGATAGAGGGAAAAAATATACCTGGCAAATGTGAAACATAAACAAAATTGGCATATTTATAATAACATTTAGGTTTTTGTATTATGAATATTTTATAAATAGTTAAATTTTGACTGCTAAAATAATATATTCCCTCAAATATCCATTAATATAGTCTCAGAACATAAAACTAAAGTTGACAGAATTGTTTGTACATATATTCATATATCTCAGAAAGTCAATATTAAGTAGATAAGACAAAAACATACTTTGTTGCTTAGTTTGCAAAGCTCAAATAACAAATCTGACCAAAGAGATTTATATAGAACATAAGCTATAACATGGAGTGTTTTTATTACTCTTTTTGGGAAAATCCTATGTAAGACTGGGATTCCTGGTATTGCTACTTTCTTATACTTACATTTCTCCTTTCTCAGCCTACTGAATGGTTGCATTATGGGGATGTGCCATCACACTTGGCTCAAAGCATTGTTTTTAAAGCAAGTGTCACAATGTAAACACACACATGCACATGCATGCACACGCACACACACACATACTGGGACATGATATACTATAGGGGACTCTAGAAATTCACTGAGGCCAAAGAAGGATATGCACAGAATTGTCTGTCAAAGACTCAGTAGCTATATCCATTATCCATGATTATATAAAATAATATTTTATGACATGAACTCCAAAAGAAGCAAACTACATATAGAGTGTATATATATGTATATATATATTTGTTGCAGTTGTTGCTGTTTTTGGTTTTGTTTTCCCTTTGTCTTGTTTGTTAGTTTGTATTTGGGAGTAAAATGGGAGCCCAGAAAAGGTTAAGCAAGGAGTGAACAAATACAATAGCGCTACTCACTAGACACTGTGAGAAATTAACTCTACATCTTGTGGGTGGGGAGGCGTGGGAAACACTGAAAGCGAGCAAGGGAAGGGAAGACAAGGTTCAAGAAGAATTCCACTCATTACTATTACTTAATTCATGTAACTGTAACCACTATACACGCCATCTCTCTAACAAACAAAACATTTATATATATATATATATATAAATAAATACAATGCATATGATATGAAAAAATACATAAAAGAAACCAATGAAGTTCTAGGGATTTCTTGTGTTGTCTCTTGCAACAAAATCTTAAGATACTCCATTGACCCAAACAACTACATGGATGGCAAAACCCTGACAAATGCTAAGGAGATAAGATATATTTACTATTCAAGGGAAAAAAAATAAATCCAAAGAAAGGAGATAATTTTAAATCCTCTTTAGAAATTAATGAATTTAGCGTCATCACAGAGCATTTACTCTGTAATCAAAGAATTTGTGCTGAAAGTCAACTAGTACTCAGAATTCTTTTGATTCAAACTTACGAGTAACATACAGAATGCTACAGAAAAATGTCCAGTTACAATACCAAAGCTATTTTTATATATCTTTTGTTTTACTTCTTTTAAATTGTTGTATGGGGCTGTTACGGTTTAGTGTAATAGAGCTCTCTGTTCAGACTCACCCCTTTCATTCCTCTTTCCCATTCCATCTATCCCCATTCAGACTCACATTTATAGCCACATGTGTGTATTGGGTATCCTACATGTATCTGTTCCTTCCTCCCTTGTTCTTTCACCTGCTCTCTTCCCCACTACCGCTCCCCTTACAATCCCATTCCAGTTTCCAGATATTCATTCTGTTAATCTGTTGATTGTTTGGTAGGGGTATTCAATTGAATTGTGTATAGAAGCATGTGTAGCTTTATGGAATCATATGGAACTTTGTATTTAGGGGGTCTACGATCAACATATGTGAGGATGTATGTTTCTTTTGTCTTTCTGTATAGATAGATAGATAGATAGATAGATAGATAGATAGATAGATAGATAGATTAACACTACCTCTCCCATCAGACATCACATTTTAAAGATAAAACTAACCTGCAGTAACAGCCAAAGACTCTACATCATTCATATAATATCTCATATATATATATATAATTAATTCATTCTCTGTGGGGCATTTGTGCTGTTTCAAAATCTGGGCCATTATGAACTGCACTTCAATGAACACGAATGTATAGATGCCTTTGTTATATTACTACCTGCAGTCTGAGAATAATATGTATGAATCATCAGATAGATATACAAATTTCCACACACATTTCCATACTCTTTTATTTGTGCTTTCCTTGCCTGTCATTTTTGTTGCAGTGTTTTATATCAGGTCTATAGCCTTGTTCCTGGTAGAAAAATGGTCTACCACTAAGCTACTTCATCAGCCCACAGAACAGTATAAATATTCTTTTCATTGAAACTTAATTTAGAGATTTTATTGTTTGAACTAGTGTTATGAAGGAGATACACAAAGGGTTTACTATTATGTAAGTCCAAGTTATGAGTGCAAAGCTTCTTGTCACCCCTTCCTTCATCTCTCACACCCCATTTTCACCAGCCCATCCATACTCAAAGTTACATTTCTCAATTTTTACATGGTGTATATTGAATACAATGACCATTATTCTTGAACAGAACTCATGATCCTAATTCCTTCATACTACATGTGTAAATCCAAAGATACTCAATGTCTCCCTGTTTCCCAAGTCAGATTGCCCAGAACCCAGCTTTAGGATTATAAGATAGTACAAAGTCTAGTTACTCTGGTATTAAAGTGTGGCTGGGTCATAAAACAACTGCTAGAGGTGCCTCAGACAAATATTCACAGCAGCCAAAGATTAATCACTTCTATAGGTTTTTCCTTATAGTTCCTAATGTGGAATCACACCCTTCAGGCCCCAGGGCCTTTGTAAAATAAGCATGTCAAAATACTAGATGTATTACTCTACAATTTTTCCCCCTTTTTCCCATAGTTAGTGAAGTTTTTTTTTTCTATTTAAGCAGGAAAGAGGAAAATCTTTAATAAACCTATGCCTCTCTTCCTATTACAAGTGTTTTATATTCTGGCTATATAATATGCTTGGCACTGAGATTCAGTTCACAAGAGCTATTTTCAGAGGGGAATAAATTACAAGATTTCATTCAGCTTTGAAGCCCCCTCATTGTGTATGGATTATCTGAAGGACTATGACAGCTGCTCCATTGCCTGCTTCCTTCTCAGAAGAAACCCAAACAATGTGCTCTCACCCACTGGTAAAACCATTACTGACACCATCTTTCACCTGATGAGATTTTCTTTTTCTGACTACTTTCAGGATTTCTTTTGCTCACTTCATTTTCCTTCGATTTTCTTTCTTTTTCTTTTCTTTTTCTTCTTTGTGGGTCATGGGGCTTGAGCCTTTGTGCTGTCCCTGAGCTCTTCAGTTCAAGGCTACCACCCTACTCTTGAGCCAAGCCCAACTTCCTGTTTTCTAGAGATTAATTGGAGATAAGAGTCTCAGGTCTTTTGTACCTGAGCTGGCTTTGAACCTTCATCCTCAGATCTCAGCCTCCTGAGGAGCTAGGATTACAGGTGTGACCCAGGCTTAGATTTCTAAGAGTCAGAAGAGACTGAGTCTTTGACTCTTTTTCCAGGTTTGCTTCTTCACAATGATGATAGAGAGAGAGACTTCTTATCATTGCTGATTGTGTTAAGGAAGGTTATTAGCACTGAGCCAGGCTATGTAAAGACTCTAACCAGTTACATCCTGAGTGATGACCAGGACTGCTACAATATTCTTTAAAACTGGGGGATAGCATTCTCTAATAATATGCTGAACATTATTTTATTGTCAAAAAAAACATATTTGAGCCAGGTTCTGGTGCCTCACAACTTTAATTCTAAATACTAGGAGGTTGAGATCTGAAGCTAGTGGTTCAAAATTAGCCAAGACAGGAAAATCTCTAAAATTCCTATTGTCAAAAAACTTTGAAACAGGGCAGCAGCAACAGCGAGGGTAGGGGTGAAGGGACAGTCAAGAGTAGAGCTCTGGTTAATTTGCTAGTTATGTCCTTTGCCATACAGAAGCTCTGCAGTTTAATGCAGTCCCACTTAGCCAGACTTTCCCTGACTTGTTGTGGATTAAGAGACCAAGGAGACCTAGTGTATCTCCTATTCCTTCTTGTAAAGTTTTCAGTGTCTTTGCTTTTACTTCGAGGTCTTTGATCCATTTGGAGATAATCCTGGTGCAGGGTGACAATGAAGGATCCAACTTTAGTTTTCTGCAGGTGCTTAACCAGTTCTGCCAGCACTACATATTGAAGAGGCTCTTTCTTACATTCTATTTTTTGACTCCCCTATCAAAGATTAGGTGGCCATAGGTCTGTGGGTTAAAATCTGGGTACTCAGTTCTATTCCATGGGTCTTCAGGCCTGTTCTTGTACGAATACCAAGCTGTTTTGGTCACTATAGCTTTGCAATAGAGTCTAAAGTTTGGTATTGAAATTTCTCCTGTGCTGTTCTTTCTGCTAAGAATTGTTTTTGGAATAGGGGGGCCTTTTATTATTCCATATGAAATTTTGGATTGCCTCTTCTCTTTCTTTAAAGAATAACTTTGGGATATTGATGGGTATTGAATTAAATTTGTAGATAGCCCTTGGCAAGATTGCCATTTGCACGATGTTAATTCTTCCAATACAGGAGCCTGGGAGTTTTTTCTATTTCCTCAGTTCTGCTTTCATTTCCATTTTCAGGGATTTAAAGTTTTCATCAAGAAGGTCCATAACATTCATAGATAAGTTAATTCCTAGGTACTTTATTTTCTTTGAGGCTATTGCAAAAGGAGTTGCTTTCCTGATTGTTGCCTCGTTCCTCTCATTGTTGGCATATAGGAAGGCAGTTGATATTTGAGGGTTAATTTTATACCCTGTTAACTTGCCAAAGTTTTGAATCAGCTCAAGAATCTTGGAAGTGGAGTCTATAGGGTTCTTTAAATACAGAATCATGTCATCTGCAAAGAGGGAAAGTTTCACTTCCTCTTTCCCTATTTGGATCCCCTTTCTGCTTGTTTATGGCTTATTGCTCTGGCTAGGAATTCTAATACTTGTGTTAAAGAGGAGTGGAGAAAGTGGGCATCCTATTCTAGTTCCGATTTTAGAGGGAATGGCTTTAGCTTTTTGCCATTAAGTATAATGCTAGCTGTGGGTTTGTCATACACAGCCTTTATTATACTGAAGAATGTTCCATGGATTCCTTGTTTCTCCAGAGCTTTTACCATAAATGGGTGTTGGATCTTGTCAAATGCCTTTTCTGTATCTATTGAGACACTCATGAGATTGTTGTCCCTGCTCCTTTTCAGGGTTTTTGGCACTCTTTGCCTCCTGACCAGCAGGAAGGGCAAAGAGAACACGTCCCGACTAAGACGAGACCTAGAAAGGATAGGGCCGGCTGGCCGCCTTCACCCAGCCCTCCCTCTCCAGAGTGAAGACACAGATGCACCAGGGAGAATGTCAAGGCAGACTCATTTAATAGGAAAAAAAACAGGGGCTAAAGTAAGATACAGGAGTCTATTAGCATATAAGTAGGCAGGACATGGGGAGGTAGGTGCGGTCAGATAGGGTGGTGGGGCCAATCCATGGATTCAAGGTAGCCTTATTTTACATCACAAACCACAGCCGAACCTCCCAACCAGGAGACAGCATGGTTGGATTTCCAAAACCAGGAAGTGAGCACTGGGCCACGAGGTAGGCCTTTTACCCTTGATGTGACGTGCCCCACATCTCCTCCCTTTTGTTTTATTAAGCAGGTATTTGCCTTACTTGAGAAGTGTGCCTGTCTTAGGTTGTCCCCCTCTGGAGATCTTACCCGTCATTGACTACTACTCTAGCACTTCAGGCAATTTACCTGTAGGGTTGGCAGACCCAAACGGAGTTTTGAAATAAGGGGGATGGCCAATGTCAGTAAAGGAAACCCTTCTGTGCACCTGCACATCCTGGTAAGGGCTGGGGTCAACCTCACGGAGTTCCCAGTCCGCCATCTCATAGCACAGCATATTGTTGCCAGACCACGATTAGCTGAACAGCTTTCCCTGATCCTGCTTTCTAAGACACTGAAGGAGCTTATTGATTACATAAGATCTGAATGTGAATACAAAACCCACTGTAACCAAGGGGCCCACCCACAAAGGGGAGAAGGTAAAGTAGCCAACCATAATCCAGTCCATAAATAGTTTGCATCGCGTTCATTTTGGTGGCAGTCAAGAACCTCCTGTAGCCTTTTTAAGTAGATCAAGGCCTCGACTATTTGGAGGACTCCTGCAGTCAGGAAATCAAGTTGAGATTGTAGGTAGTGTCTTTGTGGGTGGCATGGATAATGATACTCAGGATGAGAAGAAGGAAGGTGACTGAGGATTCCAACCACAGCTAAGCAGGGTGTCGGGTATGGTCTCCTTATTCCTGTGAACAAGAGGGAGAAAGCATACCTCAAGAGGGGGTGATCTTGGGTAATTATTTTTTTGTTTGCTGACAATATTTTAAGTTTCTAGCCGGTACCCAAATTGGGTTTGGTTCTCCCACCAGGAAGACACATCCAAATCCTCTCCCCACATTAATGAGGGGATCAGGGCCTCTCCAGTAAGAGGATCTCTTCAATGGACTTCAACCTTTAAATAAGGCGTCTGATTAGACCAATGTCTCTGAAAGGCAGTCAGAGGCTGATCCCTGGAAAAATTTAAAATTATGTCAGCATAGCTGTCCTCAATTGGTCATGGGAGTTGCCTCCCCCCTTTTGTTTTATTAAAACAAGGTCTGTTATCCATTTTAACCTGTAGGGGTAAACTCAAGATAACAAAACATTGTAAAGAAAGGCTTTCAGCATGTCAGGCTCTTTCACTGGAATGCGCAATAGCCCAACAAGCATGTGAATGAGTATCTACAGACATAATTTCCCAAAGGGTGCTTAGTGGGTTACATCAGTGTGGCAGATAACATGAGGTTTAAGGCCCCAGGGATTGACCCCAGGGGATTGTAGAGGTGGGACTTGTAAAAATGGCATACACAATTTACGTGTCCTCACGATCTTTTTTCTTTTTAAATGCAGATTTTAGAATCTTTAGAAAACTCATATTAACCAGTTTCTTGTGTTTCAATTATGAATTTATCCATTGTTTTGGATGCTGACAATTTAACCTTGAACATCTTTACTCACACCCATTCACACACTCATAAAGATCTTAAAGCGCACAGAATTAATATCGGCTATTCATTTTAAAAGGATTTGCGTACACACACTCACACAAACCACAAGGATCCATATTTAGGATGGTTATCAATTTTACCATAATACTTTTTGCAGATGAAGGTTGGGTGGGAGTCTTAAACTTAGGAGAACTAAGACTTAAGTCTGCATCCTGCCACCCACTGTCTAGACTGTCACTACTAAGCCTGCAGCTGCTTTGTCTGGCCTAGGCTCACCTCCACAGCAGCCAAGTGGGAGGGGCCATACCAGGCCCTAGACCTACCCCAGGTGGGAATGAAACTTTGTTTTAAAGACAGAGAAGCAGAGACTTTTAAGAAGCTCCTAAACTTCTGATGGCATGTCTGGCCTTAAACTACCAGAGTGACAGAAAGACCATGGGGCCCTGAAATCGGAAATTCAGGGGGCGCGCCTCCCTTATGGAAATTTCCATTCCTTGGTAGCTGGCTGGCAGAGCCATCCTAACCTACTCTCAAACAGAACCAGACATTGACTTACATTTAACACAACAACACGAACGCAGATGAACGTTCTCACCAAACAACTTATTTAGACAGACATACAGGGTGGTCGGCCAACTTTTACTTACCTCCAGAGGCCTTTGCTTTAAACCTGGGTGTCTTTTCCAAAAAAGCTTGTTAAAGGAAAACCACTGTTTCTAGAAAAAAGCAATCTTTTATCTCAATAGCATAAATATACAAGTTATTAGGAATTGATGAAAGACTTGGGAGCCCTGGCTGGGTGGCTCCCATGGGCATATTGCAGGGAGATCATGAAGAAACTTGTATTTGCTTGATCCTTATTAACTTTAGTAGCTCCAATTATTTTTCTGGCCAATAGGCCACTGTTCCCCATGCAATTAGACTGTGGCCTCTAGAATTGGGGGAGCAGTTCTTCATAACTAATGCAGTCATCATAGAATGCCACAACATCCATATCTTGTCTCTCCCTAGAGATTATAGGGAAGGTCCTCTTTAAGAGCAGCGGCTGAATGTCTCTGGCCAGGACAGGAGGTGTGCCAATTGCTAAGATGCTGCTAGGCCAGCTAGCCCAGGAGCTGGGGCCTGTGATAGTTTCTAGGAGCTGGGAACTTAAGGACTGAGAGGCAGGCCATTGTAGTTATTTTAGGTGGAGTTAGGCCTTTTGTCTGGTCTAAAAGACTTCCCTGTGGGGGATCAGGTCTTATCCATCCCCCTGGGCAATCTCTTTTGACTTGTCCTTGCTGGCCACCCCCATAACAAACTCCTCTCCCAGCACCATTGGAAGAGGTAAGCATGCCTAGGCCTTTTGGGCTTGTTGGGCCGCAACCAGCATCTGTGACCAGTGGGCCTGAGTGCTCACAGCTCTCCAGCTCAAGGCTAGCACTTTGCCACTTTGAGCTCCAAAGCAACTCTGCCCCAGCATTCTTCTGCTGGCAGATTACACACCACAGTCTCAGTGGGACTTTGCTTTGCCAGGGCTGGCTCAAAACTGCAGCTTTTAAATCAATGAGTCCTACAAAAGGCCATGATACTCCAATTAAAGCAACAAGTGGTCAACATAGAAATAGTCTCTAAGCATGATCTTACCTGGAACTTGGTAAGAGCCAAAGTTACATCTAAATAAGGATTGCTGTCCTTCTCTATGGGCCAGCTGGAAATTGCTATAAGGAGACTTACAAGAGTGAGCTAAATAGCAATTAAGCAATCATTTTGGTAGTCCTAATTTTCCTTTTTTTCTCTTTCTTGAAACAAACATTTAAGACAACTTCACTTTCACTTTGTTCAGGAGCCCATTTCTAATGTTCTTTAAAACTTTTACAGATATTTGCTTAAACACTTCAGTCTTTATTTGCATTTGAAAAACCTTAAGGGCTCAAGGAACTTCCTTTGTCTCTAAGCCTCCTAGGGCTCAAGGCACTCCCTTTGCCTTTTAGAAGAGGCTTTTTTTTTTTTCCTGCAGTTTAGATTACTGCCTAGAACTCCAAAACTCAAATAAGTTTTTTCCTTAATGCAAGAACTACAAACACCATCAGAGCACCAAAAGTCTAAGTCTGGACTTAGTTTCCTTCTTTTTCTAAAATACGTCCAATTGCAAAGTAGCATGAAACCAAATTATAAGAAGATAAACTTTTAAACATTCCTTTAAAATACTAATCACATTAGCATCCCATAAGTCACAGGGACCAGGGGATAAACAGTCTGATTCCTCTTAGCCTGGACATGGCACTCCTCATTAAAAAAAAAAAATGCACACCATTTAAGATACAGGGGACCAGGAAGCACAGCCTTAGTTAAATTTTTCCAGTCTTGGATGGTACACTGCTGATGAGCCAGGCCTTGGAGGATGGTTTTGGCCCAGGGTGAATTAGGCCCATCTTTGGAGACTGCTTTCTTAAGCTCTTTTAGGGCCGGTCTATTGCCCCCAGGGTTAGCATTTACCAAGCATGGTGGGGAGGAGTAAAATGGCGGCTTAACTCTCCCTTTCCATTCAGGGAGGAGCTGCCCCAATATGGTAGTTTAACCTCCTCTTCCGGTTTAACACGAGGTGAAGCGCGGGAAGATGGATAGTAAAATGGCGGAGGTTCCTCTGCCCCCCAATTGTCTGCCGCAAATTCCGGGGCAGGAGCACTTGGTGTAGGGCTCTGGGGCCTGATCCTAGGATCAAAGGGGCCCAAAAATCCCTCCTCAGGGTGAAGCTCTAAACCCTTTCTTTCCTGAGCAGCGGAAGGGCCAACTCTCCACAACTCTGAGCACTCCTCAATTAAAGTTTCCTTGGCCCTAGATGTAACTGAGCCAGGATAGAAGCAGGCCTTAAGGGCAGACAGGGTTGGAGAGACCCCGAGGGTAGTGTCCTCTCCCAAGTTAATCTTCCTCCTTCTCACCAGGTGCTCTACGCGGTCCCATGCAGCCCAATTGAAAAGAATGGCCGCCATTAACACTGCGGTTGTTAAGGCCTCCCAGACTTTCTCAGCCTGGGTGTCTGAAATCTCCAAACCTCTGCTTTTAAATCTAGACGCTGTGAGCGCTGGTTCCTCATTCTTAGTGTGAGATTGCCCCATCTTTTCAGGGAGACCCATACCTTGTAATCCGCTTGGCTTGGCTCACAGACAATTCAGCTTGTGATGAGCGTTCCTTTCGTGTCCCACATTCAGGCACCAGAATGTCGGGGTTTCAGCACTCTTTGTCTCCTGACAAGCAGGAAGGGCAAAGAGAACAGGCCCCGACTAAGACGAGACCTAGAAAGGATAGGGCCGGCTGGCCACCTTCACCCAGCCCTCCCTCTCCAGAGAGAAGACACAGATGCGCCAGGGAGAATGTCAAGGCAGACTCATTTAATGGGAAAAAAAAAAACAGGGGCTAAAGTAAGATGCAGGAGTCTATTAGCATGGAAGTAGGCAGGACATGGGGAGGTAGGTGCGGTCAGATAGGGTGGTGGGGCCAATCCATGGGTTTGAGGTAGCCTTATTTTACATCACAAACCACAGCCAAACCTCCCAACCAGGAGACAGCATGGTTGGATTTCCAAAACCAGGAAGTGAGCACTGGGCCACGAGGTAGGCCTTTTACCCTTGATGTGACGTGCCCCACACTCCTGTTGATGTGTTGAATGATATTAATTGACTTTCATGTGTTGAACCAGCTTTGTATCACTGTGATGAAACCTGTTTGGTCATAGTGTATAATTTTTTTGATGAGTTGCTGAAGATGGTTGGCCAGCATTTTGTTGAGAAGTTTTGCATCAATATTATTCAAAGAAATGGGTGTATAGTTCTTTTACTTTGTTGAATCTCTGTCTAGTTTTGGGATGAGGGTTATATTGGTTTTGTAGAATGAGTTTGACAAAGAGCCTTTGTTTTCAATTTTGTTGAAGAGCTTGAGGAGTATTGGTGTGAGCTCTGCTTTGAAGACCTTATAGAATTCAGCTGTGAATCCACCTGGCCCTGGGCTTTTCTTAGGTGGAAGGTCTCTTATTGTCATTTCTATTTCAGTGTTTGAAATAGGTCTGTTTAGTTGGATTAGGCTTCTTGGTTCAATATGGGTATGTTAATATTGGATAGAAATACATCCATTTCTTCTCGATTCTCAAATTTGTTGGCATAAAGGTTTGATAAGTATTCCCTTATGATCCTTTGGATCATGGTAATTTCTGTCGTGATACTACCATTCTCATCTGTGATTTTGTTTATTTGGGTGTGCTCCGTTCTTTTTTTGGTAAGATTTGCTATGGATCTGTCGAGTGTGAGAGATCACTAACCATACAACAGACAAAGGCCTGATATCTAAAATATAAAAACAGCTAAAAAATTGAATTACTCCAAAACTAATCTCCAAAGAAACAACGACCCCATTAAAAGATGGGCCAAAGACTTAAAGAGAGTCTTCTTTGAATAAGAAATAAGAATGGCCTATAGACACGTGAAGAAATGCTTGAAATCTCTGAATATACATAAGGCCATATAGAATGATGATAAATGAAAGAACCGACAGAATATAGAAACAAAAGCCATATAACAAGTGATGGTTGTCCTTAATGTAGTATGTTATCTCTCATCTCATTTGCTGTCCCTTCATTAACTCATATTGTTACAGTATTTCACCTGGTTATCGGATAGTTTTTATATATGCGTATTTGCTTATTTGAAGTCAGATAGGGAAGGGAGGAAAAAAAGATGAGTGGCGGGTGTGGGGGTAGGGTAGGGAAATGGGGACCAAGGGATTAGATATTGTCACAATGTATGTGAAGTAATGCACTTTCTATCAGATGAATATAATGTAACCCTTCTATTAATTACAATAAAAAATATATGAAAAAGAAAGAAATGCAAATCAAAATAACTCTAAGATTCCACCTCACTCCAGTTCAAATGGCCATGATCAAGAAATCTAATAACAACAGATATTGGCAGTGATATGGCCAGGAGGGTCCTGTACTACACTGTTGGTGGGAGTGCAAACTCATTAAACCTCTATGGAAAGCAGTATGGCAGTACCTCAAAAGACTAAACAAAGAACTCATCTATGACCCAGCAATTCTACTACTTGGCATTTACCCAATTGTCCAGAAACAAGGACATACCAAATCCATTAGCACAACGATGTTCATTGCAGCACTATTTACCATAGCAAAGCTATGGAACCAACCCAGATGTCCCTCAGTTGATGAGTGGATCAACAAGATGTGGTATTTATATACAATGGAATGTGGCTGTCAGACAGAACATCGCCCCATTTGTAAGAAATGGAAAGACTTAGAAAAATTTCATATTAAGTGAAGTAAGCCAGACTCAAAGGAACATAGGCTCAATACTTTCCCTCATTTGTCATAATCAGTAGAAACCTTGGGCTATCCTAGCAGAGATTTACAATAGAACAAAACTTAGAGACATAAGGCCATATAGAATGATGCTAAATGAAAGGACCTCCAGGATATAGAAACAACAGCCATATAATGAATGATTGTTGTCCTTAATGTACAATGATATCTCTCATCTCTTTTGCTGTCCCTTGGTTATCTCATATTGTTACAGTATCTCACCTTGTTATCTGATATATTGGATATATTTGTATTAGGTTATTAGAAATTACATAGGGGAGGGGGGAAAACAAGATGAGAGATGGGGGTGGGGTGAGGGAAATGGGGACCAAGACATGAGAAAGGGTATCAATGTATGTTTATTAATGCACCTTCTATCTGAAAAATATAATGTAACCCGTCTATTAATTACAATGAAAATATATGAAAAAAATAATAGAAGGATTACATTATATTCACCAGATAGAAGGTGCATTACTTCCAAACATACCGTTTCTCATGTCTTGGTCCATATTTCCCTCTCCCCACCCCCATCTCTCATCTTGATTTCCCCCCCTTCCCTATGCAATTTCAAATAACCTAATACAAATATATCCAATATATCAGATAGCAAAGTGAGATACTGTAACAATATGAGATAACCAAGGGACAGCAAAAGAGATGAGAGATAACATAGTACATTAAGGACAATAATCACTCATTATATGGCTTTTGTTTCTATATCCTAGAGATCCTTTCATTTATCATCATTCTATATGTCCTTATGTCTCTAGGTTTTGCTCTATTGCAAATCTCTGCTAGGAGAGCCCAAGGTTTCTACTGATTATGACAAATGAGGGAAACCGTTGAGCCTATGTTCCTTTGAGTCTGACTTTCTTCACTTAATAGGATTTTTTCTAAGTCTTTCGATTTCCTTACAAATGGGGCGATGTCATTCTTTCTGACAGCCACATAGAATTCCATTGTGTACAAATACCACGTCTTGTTGATCCACTTATCAACTGAGGGACATCCAGGTTGGTTCCATATCTTTGCTGTGGTAAATAGTACTGCAATGAACATCGTTGTGCTAATGGATTTAGTATGTCCTTGTTTATGGACAATGGGTAAATGCCAGTAGTGGAATTGCTGGGTCATAGGGGAGCTCTATGTTTAGTCTTTTGAGGAACTGCCATACTGCTTTCCATAATGGTTGAATGAGTTTGCACTCCCACCAACAGTGTAGTAGTGATCCCTCCTGGCCACATCCCTTCCAGCATCTGTTATTAGATTTCTTGATCCTGGCCATTCTAACTGGAGTGAGGTGGAATCTTAGAGTTGTTTTGATTTGCATTTCTTTTATTACCAGAGATATTGAGCATTTCTTCATGTGTCTATAGGCCATATTTGTTTCTTCTTCAGAGAAGACTCTCTTTAAGTCTTTGGCCCATCTTTTAATGGGATGGATGTTTCTTTGGAGATTAGGTTTGGAGTGATTCAATTTTTTGAGATGTTGATGTATTTTAGATATAAGGCCTTTTTCCATTGAATGGTTGGTGAAAAACCTCCCATGCTTCTGGATTGGAAGAATCAACATCGTGAAAATGACAATCTTGCAAAGTGCTATCTACAAATTCAACACAATACCCATCAATATCCAATGTCATTCTTTAAAGAAATAGAATAGGCAATCCAAAATTTCATATGGAATGAAAGACCCCGTATAGCAAAAACACTACTTAGCAGAAAGAACAGCTCAGGAGGAATTTCAATACCAAACTTTAGACTCTATTACAGAGCTATAATTATCAGAACAGCTTGGTTCTGGCACAATAACAGGCCTGAAGACCAATGGAATAGAACTGAGGACCCAGATATTAACCCACAGACCCATGGCCACCTAATCTTTGACAAGGGAGCCAAAAAAATAGAATGGAAGAAATACAGCCTCTTCAACAATTGGTGCTGTCAGAACTGGTTAAGCACCTGCAGAAAACTGAAGTTGGATCCTTCTTTGTCACCCTGCACTAGAACTAAATGGATCAAAGACCTCGAGGTAAAAGCTGACACACTGAAAACTTTACAAGAAGGAATAGGAGATACACTAGGCCTTCTTGGCACAAGTCGAAACTTTCTTAATGAGGACCAAGAATCACAAATCAGAGAAAGCCTGGATAAGTGGGACTGCTTTAAACCCTTCTATTATTTACAATAAAAATACATGAAAAAAATTAGAGCTCTGGCTCAAGTGATAGAATGCTACTCTATGCATAAAAGTTCAAGGACAGCACTTATGCATTGAGTTTATGCCCCAGGACTGCACACATGGGCAGGATTGTGCACACCTGCATACAGGAGTGCATGTACATGTACATGCAAACACACACACCAACACACACAACACCTTTCATGTAACTCTAAATATTGCTTTGTCTAGTATAAAGAACTCAATGTAGAAAGATTCTATGTGGCTTCAGATTTTCACAAGGATGGTTAAAATGTGGTCATGTGTTTAAATGGAAAAGTTAACATGTGAATTGTAACATCAGCTTTCATAGCTAAATTCTAAGAATGTGATATATCACAATGGTGATTTCACAAAGAAACACAGACGTTAAATAAGGTTAAATAACTAGAACCAACAGTGTATATTGTTGAAACACTTCAAATAAATAACCTGTCTCAACTGTATCTGCTCAACTTGGACTGCAGTCGAGCAAAGATTTGTACTAGAGATAAGGAGTAAGAGGGAAAAAAATACCCGGTAATATTTAGAGGATTTCCATTAAAATTTAGTGGAGTGATTATAATGATTCTCAGTGCAGTGGAAATGTAAGCTTGTATATGATGACTTTCACCTCCCTAATTATTCAAGTTATTCCTGGATAAAAATGATCAATGCCAAGAATATTAACCAACAAAACAATGTTTAGAATCCTGCAAAATAAAATCCCATGCTTATTAAGAGCTCAGAGAATACCAGGGAGTGGAATTACCTATTGATTCTTTTACTTTTATTTTTCTCATTTCACTCTTATAAAATGCAAACATGGCATGCTGATATAAATTATTAGGGAGCCTGTGTTTCCAGAAATTTTTTTTGAAAACCGCTGCCATACAAATGAAATAGGCATGTTAAATTTTTTGCTTTGAATATGTATATATTATATATAATATCAGAAAATATAAAAAATATACTTGCATTCACTTCAGAAATATCTTGATTGTTTTCTCTTAATGGAAGATAGTGTCACATTCTAACACCCTCTTTTGTAATTGGATATGTTCTGGATTTTAGAGTTCGATGTGATCTGCATTGCAAATATTTTTCTGTTGAATTCATAAAGTGAAGTATTTTTCTCTCTGACTATTAATGTCTTGTTTTATGATATACCAACCCAAATAGATAAGTGATTAGGGCATGGTTTATCAAACTCAAAACTATGAATGTCTTGATAGGAATAATTCTCCTACATGATAGACTCTCCTTTATATCATGGGATACAGATCTGTTCTCTGGATCCAATAGATACCAGTGGACTTCTGCTCCCAAGGTATGAAAGTTAAACATGGTTGTTATTGCCAGATGATGGGGATGACACAATACCTGCTTTTTCTCCACACTAAAGACATCATCTTATCTACAGCCACTTCAGTACCAAGACTTATGAGCCCGTATATTCACACCTTCCTCACAGTCAAACAGTGAGTCTGACAAATAAGTGGATTGTTTTGTGTTCTATCATTGTGCTTGTTTTATTGCTTAATTCTGATAACTCCCACCAATTATCATGTACAGGAAATGCTGAACTTCTAGAACAAAGAATTTGGTCTTTCCACCTTTTTGTTTAACAGCTCATCCTGCAGGCCTTGTAGGTAGCACAATTAAATGCAGAACTTGTGCCTGTTTTATGGCTTTGTTGCATTTAGGCATATAGGAGATTCATTTAATTCCAGTACAATCATCATCGGTAGCACCCACCAAAATTGTAGTCCAGTAACAGCCATGGCAGCATTTGGTGAAATGCCAATCATAGGACTGCTTCATGAATCTTCCTAAAAATAATTTGTGTCTTTTCTCTGTGCTGAGGAACGTGAAACAGGTACTTTTTTTCCTAAAAATATATTTATATCCAAACCTTCTAACTACTTAAAGATGAAACAAAAACCCCACAATTTTTGTAACATGCAAATCCAGACAATCAGAATATCAATCTGGAAGTTTTTGGAAATGCTAAGGTAAGTAAGAAGTCAGAATCTCTACTCTTATGCACTCCAGGTGAACACTTCATAGACCCTCAGATGAGATGGTAATATTAAGAAAATGTTTAAGCTATGCCTCTCACAGGTTCTAAATGATTGTTTTCTTTTACTGACTGTAGCTTGCTATGAACATAAGATAATAATAGCTTACTGTATCCCCAGCAGCAGGGAATATGTTCCCCACTAGGCTGACAAAAATACATTTAACTTATTTCCAGCTTTCTTATAGGTTATATAATCTGAAGCATTTCAGGAAACAGAGATTTGGAATATTATAGTTAAAAGAATTAGATCAACATTTTATATAGTTCAACTATGCCTTCAAAAGCACTAATTTTTTAAAATGCAATATCAGTTAAGGAAGGAGATGGAAAAGAAGGGGAGGGGACAGGAGGGAGGGAGAAAGAAAAGGAAGGGAAGGGAAGGGAAGAAGGAAGGAAAGGAAAAGAAGGGTTTTCTATCACTTCCAAATTAATTTAAATATGTCTATATCTGCAAAATACCAAGAGAACGTGATGAATGAAAGATGTGGATATTAGGGAATAAATTAGACCAATCAGTTTGTGGAAAATAGCTCAGAATTCTCTTGAATTGTGGTTCAAATGTAAAATGAATATAAAAATCACCTTGTATTCTCTGTTTCTCTCTGTGGCTCTGTCTCTGTCTCTGTGTCTGTGTTTCTGTCTATTTCTGTCTCTCTCTGTCTCCCTGTCTCTGTCTCTGTCTTGCTCTGTCTGTCTGTCTCTCTCTCCAAATATAATGGAACAGTATTTTGGAATTAATCATACACACCAAAGCTAATTTCCTGTGTGTTGATTTTGCTCTTATTAACACACACAAAGCATGCTAATAGCATGCAGGAAGACCCAGATTCAATTCCTCCATACCACATGCATAGAAAAAGCCAGAAGTGGTGATGTGGCTCAAGTGATAGAACTCTAGCCTTGAGAAAGCCCAAGAACAGTGCTAAGACCCTGAGTTCAAGCCCCAGGACGGGCAAAAAGGTGGAATTTATCTATTCTATAATGCAAAATTAAATGCTCCTTGGTTAGCAATTTCTGTGAAGGTGCCTTCACTAGATTGTAGCTGTGGATAGGAAGGAAGCAGTCCTAGAACAAATGGGATATAAAAGCATGTGAGTGCTGGGAGTGTAGCCTATTGGTAGAGTGCTTGCTTAGCATGCCTTAAGCCTTGGGTTTAGATCCTCAGTACTATACACAGAAAAAGCCAGAAGTGGTGCTGTGGCTCAAGTGGCAGAGCAGTAGCCTTGAGCAAAAGTGCTCAAGAACAGTGCCAAAGCCAGAGTTCAAGTCCTAGGACTGAAAAGAAAAAGAATGTGACTTTACTGAAAAGATAAATGAAAGTAAACAGGGCCAGGAAACGGCACAAGTGATATAACATGTGCCTAGTAAGTGTGAAGCTTACAGTTCAAAGGCCCTAGGTACCACAAAACAGAAAGTGTTTAGGCACTCTTTAATTGAACTCCTTCTTACTTCTATAGGAGTAAAATTATTTCACAATCAGAAGGCCAAATCAAGATAATGATCCCATTCTCAATAGCCCCCAAAAGAATAAAATACTTAGGAAGTAACCAAAGATGTAAAAGAATTATTTAATGAAAACCATAAAAGCCTAATGAAAGAAATTAAAGAGGACACTAGGAAATTATTTCATTTGAAATTCAAAGTTTAAAAAAAAACCTTGGAACATATTGAAAACATTTGAAAGCCCCTAAATTGCATTGTTTTGCCTTTCAATTTCCTCCAAATCCTATGCCATAAACAGTGTTAGTCACCAACTTTACAAAATACTATTTACATATAGTAGAAAATTAGTGTTAGTCATACCCCATCTTCACTGAAATTCTATGTAATTCTAGTTGATCATGATTTGTAGAAAATTCTTTGGGATAAACTTAGTTACATCTTGTTATTTATGATATATTTCTGACATTCATTCTAGATTTTCCTGTTACTTTTAATAGTCTTCCAGCTCAGAACTTAATTGACCTAAGGGTTATCATTAGGTTCTGCCTGTTACACTTGCCAATTTGTAATTAAAAATGAAAATGAGGGAACAAAAAGTTATAGCATCAAATCAACTGAGTATCCAACATATTCTGCCCTGCCTCATTAAGTTACCAAATCCCAAACCTCTCAAAGATGGTAGAATCATCTAACATGGTAGTTCAAGTATACTAATTATGCTCTGAATTTGCTAGTTTACAGGCACAATAAACCCCAAATTGCACTCTGAACACCAGAGTTTAAAATTGAGGATGTCTTTTTACTATATCCACAGTTGAAAGCACCACTCCTCAAAGATCTTTAAACATTCAGTGACTGTCAGTCTACAAACAAAATACTTAAGATGATGGGAAGTTGTGTTCTTTCTTAATTTCTTCTTTGTTCCAAGTTCTTATTTCTAAGGTATATCATGTTAGACTATGAAGCCAATTTATGGTTGCTGTTTTATATCACATGTAACATCCAGAGGAAAGAGACCAGCCTTGAAGGATGTCCTATTTTGAGATGGTGAGTAAAATGCACCATCAAAAGATCATCCCTCCATTCTAAAGTGACAGTCCATTGAGAACAAAGCAGAATAGGCTAATGGCCAGAGATTTAATAGTTATATGTCCTAACATGCCTGGCGCCTTGATCATACTGTAGATTATTTGGTTGAAGAGCTTTTTAGGGGGGAGGGTAAAATGCTGAGAAAATGCAGGGAGGTTAGGGAAGTCCCCTAAAAACCAAGTGAGGATTAATGTAAGATGAGGACGGAACTGCAACATCTGACTTGTCAAGCCCTAAAAGTACTATTTCTCAAATAATGAGAGGAAAGAAGAGTGAGTAGTAGGAGAAAAGGGAGATAAAAACACTGAGAGGAAAAAAAAACCAAAAGATACAGGGGAAGAAAAAGAGAAGAAAAGAGGGAATTTGGAAAGAAAACTGGAGTAGAGTGAGAGATAGAATGAGCACAATACTCATAGATCCTTCCTGTAACACGTGCTTTCTGGGAGGCTGAGAACTGAGAACTGGAAGAGACTGATTTGAAAGCAGCCAAGGACAAGAAATTTCAGAATCTTTTCAACCTAGAGCTGGATGCACTTGCTTCTCTCTCTATGCCTCTCATCTTAAGCTAAGTGGAAAGCCGCCAGCCATGTGTCTCAATCAGCAGTGAGACAATCTCAAAAGTTGTCAGTGTAATCTCCACGGAAGAGCAAGCCAGAATTAGAAATCCTCTGCACATGGCAAAACTGAGGGATAGGCTACTGACACACACAATAGTTTACAAAACCAAGCACCAATAAAACATTTTATTATATTTTACTTTTGTCTTTATGTAGTTGTACAATGGAGACACCATTCAGCACAGTAGTATATGAATACAATAATCCAAGAAAATCTTAATGATTACTAATTAATATTTAATTCAAGAAGAGAAAATAACTACTGGAAAGTATCCTGGACAGTTGGTTGCTATATGGGAATTGTTAAAATGAAATGTTGCTGCTTGAATAAAATAAGTACATTGGACATTGTCAAAAATGTTTCACTTCAAATACCATCATTATTTTAGGGCTGTATTTGTGTAACAATAGACAAAGTACATGATGCAAGTGTTATTAAATATATTTAAAGTTAATACGACTTTTAAGTGAAATATTGTCAAAATAAATCATATTTTCAAGGAGAAGCACACTCAAACTTCTGTAGTCATAAATGTAAAACTGGTTAAGTTAATTTACAGTGATCTTTTTAAAAAATGTGATTTAAGCATAAATAAAGCATTTTACCGAACAAATTTTAGACAAACTTCTATAACTTATTAGTAACTTAAAATACTGTATGATTGGAGGATTCCATCAAGTTCACTTAGGTTTCTTTGTTACTCCAGAAATGACATCCATATTTTCTCTCCTATGCCTGAAATATTAGAACAAAGAAGGAGGAGGAGGAACAGCTAATGTTTTCTATAGTGTTACCAAGGACAAATATTTGGATTGCTGATATCAAGTTTTAACTTACAACTAATCATCTGCTGCTTGTTTGGTTTTGATCTGGAAAAGACTCTCCACAACCACTTTAAGAAAACTACCAGTACATTATTTTTCAAAGGTTCTTTTATTGTTATAAAATTCTTAGTTTGGATAAAGTAGAATGCTACATGTTTTCCATGTGTAAAATTTCATGTTCATTAGCACCAGAGATTTTCCTTAACATGAATAGACCTCACTGTATGTAGCTCCAGGTCCATATTTATTGGATGTGTTATTTTCAGGGAGTATTTTTTCTACTAATGTCTATCTTTTATTAATATATTTTGATTGCACTCACAGAAAGCATTCTAAATTATATTAGGAGGAAGCATTGAACTAAATTTGTGTTAAAAATTGTAGAGGGACATACCACCATGACTTCTCCTCTGATTACAAAATTAAAGAAAAATATTTGACAATTTCCTGATGTCTGTGTTTATGGTACTTTAAGGTTCAATTGTGTGGAGAAGTCAAGAAGCTGATTAATATAATTATCAATAGTGTATTATATTTACTATGCTTTAAACAGTTAAGAAATATTCTTGCATCTTAATTATCTTGAGAATTCAATACAGTGTATTACATTGTTAAAATAAAGCACTAACCTGAAAACAACTCTTATCTACAAATTTCATGAGGATTTTATTTAACAAGGATTTGAGGACGGAAAACATGTAAATTTCATTCAATTGAATTTGGCTTCAAAGAAAGGGTTGAGAGAAAGGAACAACGTTATGACTTGCTGATTTTTTAAATCATTTGCCCAAGTGATGGTTACATGAAGACAGATTCACAAATTTTTAAGATAATATATTATGGTGGGTTAATAAGAGACTACTTTAGAAACTCTGATAATCTGGGGAATCAGATCTTGAAGCACATGAGAAAACGTGTCATAGATGGAACATTATTCTAGATCCCAGTCATCTGATACCTCATGACCTGTTTTTAGCCACAACATCCTCCCTGGTCCTCTGTTCAACATCTCTCTGATACTGAATCTCACGTGTCTCACATCATATATTTGCTTCAACTTGTCTAGATAGTAAGTGATAATTCTATTTACAATTTCAATGAATTTAAGATTAAAAAGTGTGGGAGATAATCAGAATTTCAAAACTATACTAGTGAATCCTTTGCAAAACCATATAAAGATAATAAAGATAATACATTTTTCAAAGCTTAGAAGTGGATGTCAGTGTAATTAGCATAGCCATTCCTTTAATTTTATAGTAGCTGTATATCAAAGGCATTTACAACCTCTTTACCTTTCTGCTCTTCTCTTTTCTTTCCTTCTCTCCCTCTCCATTGCTGGCTTATGTTTTCTTCTCTTATTTCTGTAACTCTTTCCTATCTAGCCATCTATCTACCTATATGGGTGTTTTGGTACTGGATACACACATAAATCAAAAAATTTCATTGAAGCGCAGAAATGCATGCAAATCAACATGCCAATCAAAGCTGAAAATAAGTTGAGGTTTAAAAAACTGCAGGGATAGAAAGAGAACAATGCTATATGTAAACAATGAGTTGGTAGATTCAAATGGAAAAAGCTCAGACATCGCCACCTGGTTTCCAGAAGTCTTGGTTCATAAAGAATTCATTGTAGGGTTAGATATAGTTTAAATGTTCTTACTTAGATTGGGGGATTTGGGCACACATTCATTGTTCTGGTGATTGAAATACTCTTTTATGGCACCTCCATGCCCCATTTCTTTCTTATTTGGGACTTTTTAACATTGTTGACCCAAGTATATCAATTTAAGTGCTGGCTGCATCATAATCTTATGTATCTCAGGTCCATAAAATTGTAATTTAACATAATAGAGTACGCATTTGCTTTGAGTGATATTGACTCTACCAGATAGCTGCAGAAGTAAATAAGCATTTCTTGTCCAATCACTCTCAGACTCAGATCACTTCTACATGTGGTGGGCGCTTTACTTAAACAAAGATAGATGAAAGGGTCTTAATTAATCTCTTTGGAATAACTTTAAAAGAAAATCTTTACTTCTCTTGGTACCATTAGCTCTAACAACCACATGTTCAGAGCTGCTGAGGAGTATGAAATCTAAAGATTTATATGATAATCCATCTATTGAAAATTATGAAGCAAGAGATATAGGGAGATAATTAATTCTTGGTATTATTTGAGCTCCATATTTAATACAAATTCAAATTCAGAAGTGAACATGAGAGTTCATACTGTGTAGAATTATCCTATTCTATTATTACTTATTACTTAAACTAGTTAATACTTAAGCATGTTAATACTAAAGGATCCCAAATAATTAATGAAATCATTAGTGAAAAATTAAATTTCTATAAAATCATTTGTATCAATACAAAATTCAGGTTTTTATATGTTATCTAACTTACAAAGAAGCAAAATTTTGCACAGATATGTCTGTTATGAAAATTTTTATCATCCGTTTAAAATGTTTTTGAAAAATATTAAATATCTAAAGTATATGCATTGATTTCTATAAAATTAAACTTATTTGGTATTCTTATAACATGAAAGTGTACTTTTATTGTTCATAATTCTCATAAAATATTAACTCCAATTTGGATAATCAAAGAAGTACAGAAAACGCAAGATGTGTATAAAATTAACACCCAAAGAAGTTGCTAATCTCCATTTTAAAACTTATATTTAACAAATTAATATGATTCAAGGAAATGTAATATGCTTATATTTTAAGAAAAAATAAGGTATAATTCTTGGAATTGGCAATTTTAACAAATACTTACATCACAATGCCTAACTTTTAAAGCCTATCTTAGCATATTTAAAAATAATTTTATTGTATACTGAATGAGTAATTTAAATAAATCAAGCTGTAATTTAGAAATTAGGATTAATTGTTATTTGAATTTAGGACCAATGTTATATATCCTTACTTCCTATCAATCTGTAAGAAGACCATGGCAAAAATTAAGTTTAAATTGATCTTGAGGGTTTTCAGTATTTACACAGAGCCTAAAGTATTTTTGTCCTGGCAAATGACTGTACCTTCAACATCTCATAAAATGCAAAATTCAGATGTCAGTACTCCGGTCCAATAGGCATTACGATCTTTGAATAATGCAGATCACATGTGCATTCTTTGTGTCTGTCTACCCATTCAAAAGTTCCTGGCCTGCACCCACAAGTGTGGCCTAGTGGTAGAGTGCTTGTCTAGCATGCACAAAGCCTTGATTTTTTTTTTTTTTTTTACTTTTGGCACCATATACAAACAGATAAAGCTGGAACAGGTGCTATGCTCAAGGATAGAGAGCTAGCAGCTTTGAGAAAAGCTCAAAGACAGTGCTCAGGCCTTGAATTTATGCTCTAGGACTGGTTAAAAAAAAAAACAAAAAAAAGGTTTGGGCCGGGCATTTTGTCTAGTGGCCTAGCAGTTTAGAGGTAGAGTACTAGAGTGCCTGCCTAGCAAGCACGAAGACCCGGGCTCAGTTCCTTGGTACCACATACATAGAAAAAAAACAAAAAAGTTCTTGACCTAAATAGGTGAAAAGGCTCCATTGCATTGACTGAATAAGTGAACACATACTATACTATACATGTTCACGAGTTTTTACTGTACATGATTTCTTTGCCTTTGTTAGAAATTACAAATGTCATAGGCCAGAAAAATTGGATTTTGATGAATGACTAGCAGATCAATATTCTTCCATGTGTCTTGATTTATTTGCGTTTATTTTACTGAAAGCTGTTTTCCATTTATATTAAAGCACAAGTATCTAGGGGGGCACTCTAAAATCATAGCAATGATTGAAGTTCTCGTTTCATAGAGAACAAAATGAAATAAACCTCTTCCAAGCACTTTTTGTACTGAGCATAACATACATGACAAGAAAGGCAAATCTCTTCAAGGAAGGACTCTGTTGTAGCTTGGATGCTGGTACAATCCTAAATTTTACATGTTAAAACCCCAAACCGTAGTGGTATTAGGAAGTAGGCCTTGGGGAAGTGAAGAGGCCACATGGATGGAGCCATTGCCTTTATGAATAAACATGAGAAAGATGATTTTATTTGGCCCTGTGAGGGTGCCTTGAGCAGATAACCATACACACACCAGGAGGAAGCCCCTCATCAGACACCAGATATGTCTGCATTCTTGATCTCATATTCCTAATCCTCTGTAACTGTGGGACAAACAATTTTGTGATTAAGCCACCTGTCAGTGGTGTTCTTCCCAATTTTCTACTTGGAACGTGGATCAGGTATCTGTCGAAAGAGCCAGTGGTACCTAGAGGATTATGCCACAACCAGAGATGGCAAAAGAGGAAGGTGGGGAGACACTGGACTTTGGCAGATACAAATGAAAGGTACATCTATTTTGTACTTTATATCTATTTGAAGGGTACTGCCGATCAACCCAGATTCGTGCTCAATAGGCAAAAATACTCTAGCATCAAGCTTCAGTCCCATCAACAATTATAGAGTATGAAACCCCAGAGAACAGTTTTACACTGTATATAACACTACATGATAAAGAGATTGAAGATTCCATCAGAAGAGAATTTCTCTTGTGGTGTTGTCTACTTATGCTGCATAATAGCCCTTGTATTTGTTGTCATTTTTCTTCCAACATTTGTTTCTCCCTATAGAAAAAGCAAAAAGCTATTAGCATAGCTGTGATCAAAGATATGTTTTTTCCTTTCCTCCAGATTAAGATTTTTGTACTAAAAAAGAAAAATTCTTTGCATTCTTCTTGAGACCAAAGAAGAAAGTTTGCAGCACAATTCTTATTACATTACCTTCAGGCTAACTAAATTTAAATCATCCAATAATAACTCCATTTTAAGTCTGATCACACTTTTAATTTGGCAAGATATGGGAATTTTTCAGATTTCTTTTAGAAAGTACAGTCACACATAATGAATATGTTGTGAGATGAGTAGTCACATGAATATACTTTAGAATGCATAGATATAAATGACATATATAAGACTGAAATATATTTTGAAACAATGTTGCTCTGATGTCAACATAGTTTTCACATAGGCTAGAGAAAGACTTTGAGAAAAACAGACTCTACCATCTTTGAAAATTTATTTTCAATATTAGATTTATGGTTTTTCTATTTGTAGTTAAATTATAAAATGCTATATGCTTGCTTATTAAAAAATCTTAACTACCTTTCCATTCTTTGTTAAAACAGGAAATAATTCCAGCAATGTATTTTTATAAGTGTATATATATATATATATATATATAGCCACACTTTGTAAAAACTTGTTAATTTCTCTTTCCCCCAAGACTGAGTGAGTTTTTACATGCCAATCATTGTTTTATTCACATAAATATCTGTAAGTTTGATTTGAAATCTTAGGGGATCATAGAAAAAAATAAATAGGCCACGATGGACCATAATCAAAGATGTATAATGATGTGCATTTTACTAATGATATTGGAAAACAGAATCAATGGTTTCTCTTTTAATATTTTACAAAGCTAATAATTGTAGATGAAAAGCCAACCAATAGGATATCATCTAATACTTTTATATTTTAAAGTAATCATATACATAGAAATGCAATAAAAGTTATCTGTAAACTGATGACAATATATTAATTTTCCACAATAGTAATTGTTAATAATGTAATTAATTTTATTCTGTAAATTTTACTTTGTTGCCTGTAGTACTCCCATTTATTGGAAATATCTAGCATTAATTCATCATAAGCCCTACTAAAACACAATTATATTTTATGGAATCATTTTAGACAGCTTTTGTGTTAAAATTTTATTTACATTTTTAAGGCTGACTATATTTCAGGTTGTTTATAATGTAGCACTTAAAATACAATATGTGCATTATTAAGTAAAAATATCCTTTTTGTAAAGTTAATCATGAAAGAAAGCATTCTCTCTAATTATTGAGGCAAAATAGAAAAGAGACAGTCACCACGTAATTATAGCAATCTTTCTGATTCTATTACCTTTTTGCTTTGTAACATTTCCACAAAGAAATTCTTTTGTTTATCGATTTACTGAGCTTTAGCTTCAGTTTGCAATGCTTAGTATTAAAAAAAGAGCCACCACTTTGCTCGAGTTATGCAAAATAAGATTCAAAAAGACATATATTGTTTAGAATGCATGTAGTACTAGAGTGTTGCAAAAGATATGAATAAAGGATTATTTTGAAATTTTGTGTTATTACTCCCTGCAGTCTTATTTTTCTAAAATACTTTATATTATATTTTTCAGAGTTGACTGTGAGTTGGATTGAGATGGGAGACTATGGCTTGGCTTTTCTAAGAAACAGCTATTACAATGAATTGGGGACCTGTGGATCCTGGTGGGTTCTGTTACTTGATATCTTACTGTTTCTCACATGTATTTATGATTCCTGACATCTACGAAAGAGAGAAATATGCTTATATCATGAAAGGAAAGCTGTCCCATGATGAAAGAACCAACTTTACCTTGTGAATGCAAAGTGGGGTCACTCAAAGTTCTGAAAGAAGAGATCCACACAATGAAGGGTCTTTATAGAGATCGTGGCTGGACACAGTGCTGGAGAACTCACTGACTTCTAGACAAAGGCTGAAAGTTGACCCCAGGAGACAGAGATGTAATAAACATAAATGTGAATTATCCTAAATCCACTAGCACAGTGATGGTCATTGCAGCACTATTTACCATAGCAAAGATTTGGAACCCAGATGTCCCTCAGTTGATGAGTGGATCAACAAGATGTGGTATTTATACACAATGGAATTCTATGCTGCAGTCAGAAAGAACGAAATCACCCCATTTGTAAGGAAATGGAAAGAGAAAAATCATAGGAACATTGGCCCAGTAGTCTCCCTCGTTTGTCATAATCAGTAGAAACCTTGGGCTCTCCTAGCAGAGATTTGCAATAGAAAAAAATCTAGAGACATAAGGCCAAATAGTATGACACTAAATGTAAGGACCTCCAAGATAAGGAAACAAAAGCCATATAATGAGTGACTGTTATCCTTAATGTACTATGTTATCTCTCATCTCTTTTGCCATCCCTTGGTTACCTCATATTGTTACAATATTTCACCTTGTTTTCTGATATATTTTATATGTGCTTAATTGGTTATTTGAAATTGGATAGGGAAGGGGGGAAATCAAGATAAGTGGGGGGAGGGTGGGAGGGAAATGTGGACCATGTCATGAGAAAGGGTATCAATGTTTGTGAAGTTATGCACCTTTTATCTGGTGAATATAATGTAACCGTTCTATTAATCACAATAAAAGATCTTATTAAAAAAGAGTTATGATAGTGATTATGGGACAAAACACAGAACTTATTCTTTTGGAGCACATTTTCACCACATTTCTGACAAGAAATAGCAGGGCATGGGGGAAGCTGAGGCCTGTCTTGGTCACCTGGAGTTGAGCTATAGCATTAAGTCAAACATGATCACTAGTCATGATTACCCTGGAAATGGAAATTTTGATTCCAAGCTAGGCTTACTCTTTTTCACTTTCATAATACATGCTATTTCTACAAGTAGCAAATTACTTTATTCTCTAGTAAGTAGTTGATAGGTGGATATTCTTTGCTACTATTCAATGAAAGAGGGTGCAAGAAAAACTCATGGGTTTAAGTTGTTAAAAGGAAACTTCAGGGTGAAGTGGCATATGTCATTTTGATTGACAAAGGATAAATTCTAAGAGTTCCAATTTTCTAAAGTAATTTATAGACAATAATTCTGCAAGCAACTTTTGAATGATGCCTGTTTGGCATGAATTAACTAGATAGCTCATATTCTTGAAGTGAAAATAAATAAATGTGGAATTCATAGTAATTCGATATTAGTGGAGTGTGAAATTTTTTTCTCTAATATTAAGCAATGTGTAGGCTTCTCTTGAATCTAATTATTTTCTATTTATAGATTGTACTTTACACAATTCCATTGCACAGTAGGCATTCGTATTAAATAACAATGAATACAACATGATTCTGTAAACACATTCTCTAAAGAGTCAGATAATTTGTTCCTGCATGCTGTCACTCACCTCTGCATTTATACTGTAATCACCTCCACAGCAAAGCATAAATACCTACCTACGATCATGTTTCCAAACTGCTTCATTAAAACAGATGGCTACTGGGTTTGATGTGCAGGCAGCAGTTTACAATTCACTAGAATCGAGGAATGACGAAAAATACTTAAAATCTCATTTATGTTCTCTTACATTGAAAGATTGTCTCAAATTTGTGTTTTTAAATAACAAAATGATTTAATCAGTAATGTTGCCTAAAGTTGGGAATATACACATCAACAGAAGATTCCATAATTAAAATATTTATTCATTCTACTAAAAGTATCCTGAGCTTTTTACTAATCTTCATGATTCTGTGGTTTTCAGACCCACCATAAAGTCCAAAAGCAGCATACTAAACACTCAGAGGGGATTTTAAAAGCTTATTCTGACTCTCTTTCAACTCCTTTAAAGCTCTCTAGTTTTCCTCACTTTAAAATTCAGAAATGTGTCTTCAGAGACTAACTCATACAGAAAATTGTTTGGCTTGAAATGGATATGGCTGCCTTAACTATTCTATAGCTCTACTTTTGAATTATAGCATCATCCTGGTTTTAATAAAGATATGAACCTATAAGGAAAGATGAAGGATTTATATAAAGGAACCTCAAGTGACCACAGTAAGTAAATAATTTAATATTGTGAATATATAGAATAGTAACTTTTTAGTTTACTAATAATAGCTCTGCCTTATCATGTTTCAGTAAAAAAAGGTATGTATAAGTTGAAATAGTGTACTGCAAATTAAGCATGACGATTTATGAGGCTTATTATGTATTAGAATAAAACTATAATTTGTTTTCATGTCTGAATTATTTGAATGGCATGTAGCTGATTATAATATACACCTATAACTGTGAGTCAATGGAATATAATTGATATTTCTCTCATTTAATGTCTTGAGGGTTTTTTAGTACTGTTGTAGGTTTTGCTTATAGTTGAAACTGATTGTTCACTTTCTCTGTACGACCATGTGAAAACAGAAAAACTGTATGTGGCTGATACTCATTTGAACCTACAGATCATTTGACTCATCAGGAACATTTAGGAAAATCAAAATTGGAAAATGTATCTGTATAAGTATATCATGGACAACGACCATTGCCAGTAGAACAGTTTCTCTTCAGTTATAGCTAACACTTCACTCTCAGCCCCAGAAGGAGAAAGTGGAACAATAGTAATGCCATATGGTCCTCCTCATGGAAAAGAGAAAGCCCAGCTATGCTCAGGCTGTCAGCCTTCATCTCTAGCAGATATCAAAGTTATAGTGCTATACACACAATAGAATTGGAGAAAGAGAGAGACAGAGAGAGAGAGAAAGAGAGAGAGGGAGAGGAAGGGCGAGGGGGGCCGGGGGGGGGAGGGAGAGAGAGAGAAGTAGAGGAGGAAGTACCAAGAAGGCTTTTTAAATCTAACTTTTTAGTGTAAGGAATCTATGCCTGGGGCACCTGATGAATATTTGTGGCAAGTAGTTTGATTGGAATCAGCAAAGGAAGCATTGAAAAGTAACCAAGGGAAAGAGGAAAAAAAACCTTAATGACATGTATGAAATGAATGCATCCCTGTATGGCAAGTTCTGCTCATTTCATTCATGGTCTTTACTCAGGATCAGTAGAAGAGTGACTAGACCTACTTTTCCCACTAACTCAGAGTTCTCATTTGTTTACGGTTGGTTAGGAGTCATTAATTCTTGCTTTCATCTAGTCTATTCTTTCCAAACTCAGTACTTTTTTTCACATGTAGCATATGATTTTGTACTAAAATACAGGATGATGGTGATATGCATCCTGTAAATAAAATTTGATAATGGCTCCTGTCTGTATGTCATGAGGATATACACTGGAAATATAGGACGGTGGATAACACTCTCAAAAGAAATAATAATAGCATTCATGAAGTTCTTTCTCCCAGATAGATGTACATTAACTGTAACACACCCTATTTCTATCTCCAAGTAGGCAGATTTACAGACATGGGCTACAAACCATTCCTTGGAGTGCTTTTTGTACAAATGTTTGTTACAATCATTGTTTGCATGAATACCTTAGGTTGTTTTTGATTATTCTTTAAACATATGTTTAAAATTAACTGAAGCAAGAGGATGAATAGGAGATAGTCTTTACTAGCAGTAAAATAATATGATTTATCTACTGATGCAACTAAGTTACTAGGTAGTACCTAATGCTATCATCAAGTCTTAGCTTATTGTCCAACTTAGCATCATTCCCTAATGAGGAAGTACAGTTTCAGGGCAGTGCTTGTGAAATATACCATAGGATTCAGACCCATTATTTGTTGTAAAAGAGAAGGAAGTTGAGAAATACACATGCAATAGTTTTTTCATTACAATATTAATGAGAACAAATGAAAAGCCTATAATGTAAAACCAAAGAATGCATTGTAAGGTAAACTTTTCAAAATTGTATTTTTGCTGTTAAATTATCCTTAGAACTAAATAAAGCTCTGAGTTTTTTTTCATTCAGGCTCAAAACTGAAATTATAGTAGATGTGCAGAGGCAATTTGAATATTCCCGACAAAGATAAGCAGTGCGATGAGTAGATGTTTCTATTGAAATGGGATAAAACCACTCTACTGGCAAGGCATTTATCATTACAAGAAAGAAAGTACCAGTAATTTTATTCCCCATTCTGAGATGATCACTCACAACTATGGTCTCTGTTATTGCAATAACAAATTGAGAAATAATATTTCCCTCAGGAAAATGTGGGATGTTTTAATGTTTTATGGCAGAAAGACATTTTTGCAGACATTGCAGGAAGCTAATGTCTCCTTTAAATTGGGCTATAATTCAAAGAGAACTATGAAATGCAGCTGCAAAAAGTCAGCTAAGTAAGTAAGCTTATACGTCCTCGCTTATCCTTGTAATATTTTGTTATTGTAATTTGAATTGTGATGGCAAGATGGAACATAATTTATGTCATAAATCAGTTTGGTTAGAGAGAAATGAATGATCCTTAAGAACGAGACGCTAAAACCCAAAAGAGAAAGAGTTGACAGCAGTACGATCTCCATTTACATTCCATTATGTTTCATCTAGTAGCTCACTCTTTAATTTAAAAATATATATAATGAATACTATTCATCAGGTAAGTACACTCTGCTCCATCACGGAACCAAAACTTTCTAAATAAGACTGGCCAAGGTCAATAAAACAAATAATAAATAATGGAAATCTGTATAACACTGTCAAATACAAAATAAAACTGGATTATTTTAATGACTATGCACCTATCTTAGAAATGTTTCACATAACTTTTACCTTCTTAAAATAGAAATAAAGTGTCATGTGTAAAATGTAAACTATTGACTCACTTACAACTCATGTATTTTTATTTTAAAATGGGAGTGCAAACTCGTTCAACCTCTATGGAAAGCAGTATGGCAATTCCTCAAAAGACTAAACATAGAATTCCCCTATCACCCAGCAATTCCACTACTTGGCATTTACCCAATTGTCCAGAAACAAGGACATACTAAATCCACTAGCACAACAATGTTCATTGCAGCATTATTCACCACAGCAAAGATATGGAACAACCTAGATGCCCAACAGTTGATGAGTGGATCAACAAGATGTGGTATTTATGTACAGTGGAATTCTATGCTGTCAGAAAGAATGGCATCACCCCATTTGTAAGGAAATGGAAAGACTTAGAAAAAAAATCATATTATGTGAAGTAAGCCAGACTCAAAGGAAAATAGGCTCAATGGTTTCCCTCATTTGTCATAATCAGTAGAAACCTCGGGCTCTTCTAGCAGAGATTTACAATAGAACAAAACCTAGAGACATAAGGCTATATAGAATGATTGTAAATGAAAGGACCTCCAGGATATAGAAACAAAAGCCATATAATGAATGATTGTTGTCCTTAATGTGCAATGTGCTATGTTATCTCTCATCTCTTTTGCTGTCCCTTGGTTATCTCATATTTTACAGTATTTCACCTGGTTATCTGATATATTGTATATAAGCGTACTTGGTTATTTGAAATAGGATAGGGAAGGGGGGAAAACAAGAAGTGGGGCAGGGGTGGTGGGAGGGAAATGGGGACCAAGACATGAGAAAGGGTATCAATGTTTGTGAAGTAATGCACCTTCTATCTGGTGAATATAATGTTAATCTTCTATTAATTACAGTAAAATATATGGAAAGAAAAATCCTTTGTTAAAATGTATGCAGTGAACAGAAACAGGTAAAAAATATTGATATCAACACTTACATACCTTGTTTGAGAAAGAGCAGGCAACCAGTCCATCTTAACCCCTCTGTGTCAGTCACCTCTCCATGGCATTATCTCCTCCACTTCCCCCAAATCATTGCTTCCACAAATATTTGGCAATTTGTTTGCATCTTTATTTCCATGGAGAGTACTGTTTTGGGAAGTACTTGGTTTTGAACCCCGTGACATGATATTTGCTATGTAATGCTCTACTATTGGAGCCAGGGTAGATGCTTTTGTCCAGCTGGCAGTATTGGAGGAGAAAGAGAAGCTTGGACGCTTACCTGTGGTATTGAGAGGCCCACTCCTCTGAGAGATCACAGGAGGAATGTCATCCTCACCTGGTCTTGGGTTATGAGTGCAACGCAGATTCCCATCACCAAGTAAGTGCTATGCTGTGAATATAAACCCCAATAAAGCCCAAACCCACACAGAACCAATAAACAAAAAGCCTGACTCAGTTAGTTGGAAGGGAAAGGAGGATGGAGTTTCACTGTATAGTAAAGGAGATATGAACTAAAAGTTAGTTAACAGGGAACTTTAATGCTGTTTTCATTTCTAGACTACATTTTATTAGATATTCTGGAGACACAAGAGGAAACATATTATATTATACCACTTTCTAGTAGTTTATGCCTAGTAACAATTCAGTAGAATATTTTATGTTATTTCCACTGTTGCTGGAGCTTTTCTCATTCCAGTCAGCCAAATGGGGAAGAGTATTAAAGGAGCAAGTTGGTGGCCGGGAGCATTGTCAAGTGCTAGAGTGCTTACCTAGCATGCACTAGGTTAGATTCCTTGGCACCACATACACAGAAAAAGCCAGAAGTTGGGCTGTGTCTCAAGTGGTAGAAAACTAGCCTTGAAAACCCAAAGACAGTGCCCAGGCTTTGATTTCAATCCCAAGATTGGCAAAAAAAATAGTATATTTGATGGCCTCATTTAATAATATATGGAGAAAGGAAATACAATCTGGATCTTTGTTTCCTTCCTCTGTGCTTAAATGTTTGGAATTCAGGGCCTGGGTGATATCCCTGAGTTTTTGTGCTCCAGGATAGCACTCTACCACTTGAGCCACAGCTCCACTTCTGGGTTTCTGTCGTTAATTAGGGACAAGAATCTCACATACTTTCCTGTCTGGGCTGGCTGTGAACCTCCATCTTCACAGTTCAGCCTCCTGAAGAGCTGAGATTTCAGGCTTGAGTCACAGGTACCTTGCTTAATCTAGATCTTTGCTCAATGAAAAAATGGTAGTTCAAAGGTTGAGAAGATAAACTGGTCCTTATGAAACACAGAGAAGGAAATATCATTGATTTCAGAGGGACTTAATTAATTGTGTCATTTTTCCTCCAGGTGTGTCCTCATTTTATCACTGACTCTCCTCATTTCTGGACAAACCAGAGCACTATGTCATTGAATGTGTAAACTTAATATACCTTAAGATATTGAAAAAGAAGCAGCTGCAAATGATGCTTCAACTTGAACTATTTTTATATATCCAGTATATTGAAAATGATTCATTAAGTGGGAAAATAGCATTTATATTTACACATGACATGATAAAATATAAACAATTCAAACTGATTGAAGATTTACCTAATCAAACAAAATTTTGAAACAATAAAAGCCTGACAATATACCACATGGTTTTTCATACATTGACATTGTTTACTGTTTATAAAATATAAAATGGCCAAAGTTAATAATATTGTGTTTGTGTTTTCTTCCTCTGGGCTAGTCACTTCAGAAGTTCCACTCTTTTTTTGGGGGGGGGGGAGCGGGTGGGGGTTATGAGGCTTTAACTCAGCCTAGGCATTGTCCCTGCGCTCTTTACCTGAAGGCTACAGCCCTACTCTTGAGCCAAGCTCAACTTCCCCATTTTCTAGAGGTTAATTGGAGATAAATGTCTCAGGTCCTTTTGTACCTGGCTGGCTTTGAACCTTGATCCTCAGATCTGAGCCTCCTGAGTAACTAGGATTACAGGTATGAGCCACCTCACCCAGCATAAGTTTCATTCTTAAGAATAATAAAAATGAATTTAGATTTAAAGTGAGAGCATTCTCCTACCATAAATCATATCTGAATAATATTTCAAAAATAAATATAACATTTTTTATAAAGACAGATTTTGTATAGCACATTAAAATGTTACTTAGAAATCAATATTCATCCAGTATTGTCTCAAATGTGTCTTTTGATCTAATTTTTTTGCTATGTATTTTTACATTGCTTACTTTTCGATACACAAATATTACACATGAAGTAAAATATACAAATGAAACACTCTAAGTACATATTTCTTTTATCTTTCTTTGTCGGTTGTTGGACGTGAATGCTGGTCCTGGGCAGTGTCTCTGAGCTCTTCAGGTCAAGGCTACCACTCTACCCCTGGAGCCACTTCTAGTTTTTCTAGTGGTTAATTGGAGATAGGAGTCTTACAGACTTTAGCGCTAGGACTGACTTTGAACCATGATCCTCAGATCTCAGCCTCCTGAGTAGCTGAGATTATAGGCATGAGCCACCGCACCCAGCTAAGTAAATATTTTGGTACCTGTATTGCAGATGGAAGGAAACAGAATTCAATACTATTTCTTAGAAGATGGAAGATTAATGTAGAACTTGTCCTACCCAATTATTTATTATAGCTTACTAATAATTCTAGATTTTTCCAAACCAAAATGTCTATTTTTGTTTGCAGGAGTTTGAATAACAAAATATTCTTAAAGGGCAGAAATCCAATTTTTAACAATTGTCTTATGTAATCATTCAATATTTAATATTTTGGAATGTAATTCCTATTCCAAAAGATCATTACCTATGATTAAATGCACAGATCAGAGGCTAAAGACATTTTTAATCTATCTTGGTTACTGATTTCTATCCTACACAGTAGGTAGTAGCATAATTCAGAATCATTTATATTCTTAGAAACTTACAACACAGAGCAGTTTGTAAATTAATCAAAGTGTAAAGCAATAATAATGACAGATTATATTATTTTCTTAAAAGGAAAATATTAAATGTCCAAATGTTTACATTAATACAGAATATGAGTGTTATCATAAATAAGTTGATATTTTATACCCCTTTCAATACAACACATTAGGCATGATTGATTTGTACAAAATTTGATACAGTTAAGTTGACTATGAACTATAAGAATTTATTTGAAAATATGAGAGGAGACAACCTGTTCACTAATTAACCTCACTGCTCATCAACTTGATAATCTTGCATAGAAGCCAGACCTTGTATTATATAAGTCTGATCTTAAAAGGACACCAGAAACCAATCCATATCTCTAGAGAAGTTCAGTTATCACTATATATTTTCTTAGATGACCAGTCAATTAAAGGAGTATTCTCATTCCGGAGATGATATACAATAAGCTACACCATATCAAACATCACTTCTATATCCTTTCCTAATTGTAGCCCTATGGGGAGTGTGAAATTTCACAAAAAAAGCACATTCATTCCTATGTGGCATGAGATTCTGTTGTGCTGGAGTGATGTTTCATGGAATTTGAAGCACTTGAACTTTACGTGACCAATGCTTAAATGTCAACATTCTTCTGTGTGGGAAGACATTACTAGGAAGGAAAGAAGTTTAACCATCAAACTACTTCCTCTCTATTTCAACTATGTACCAAATTTCTTTAAAGAAAAATTTTTAAAGAATCTTTAAAGCAATTTCCATTAAGGAAATGATTTGTATTATGACAAGGTTTTCATATGTATGTAGCACATTTAGATGCTCTATGTTTTTGTGAAGTTCGCAGGCAAACAGGTTTAATTTCATACTAGGTACTTGAATGACACATAGTATTTCTAACCTTATATATTCTATTTACTAAAGCAAGAGAATGTAGCTTAATTAATACAATCAATAGAGTCAAGTAAAATAAAAAAAGAGAATCACCATAACAGTCTTCTGAAGCATTATATATGACTATTTGACCCCCAGTTTTGATTATCTGCATTAATATTGTATTTTGCTAATAAAAACCATCAAGAGTTGGCAGTTTTGATTAGTACAAATGCCAAGAAAGCAGATATTTCCTTAACAGAAAAGGGATTTGTTAAAAAAAAAACTTTGCTATTTTCAAAACAATATTTAGACAGCAAACTGTGTAAATGATCAGTTCCAAATGTCCCCACTGCTTTATTAGGTTTATAAAACCATTAACCTTGGTAATCATGTGTTCATAAGTAGCAGAGCAATTGAAACCAAAGGTCAAATGCTTCTTTATCTCTGTGGTCAATGTGATCATTTGATGTTCACTAGTTTCAGACAGTGACACTGAATTATTTTATTGGGTGCTATAAAGATATTCACAAATTTTATCAAGGGTAGTATTTAATCTCATTTGAATTCCACACTGTAATCTTTATTAGCCCCTATGCAAAATATTATTGGGAATGGATTTTGCCATAGACTGAAATTAAGAAAAATGTAAAAAAAAACCCTACATATTTCTAAAAATTAGAAGATGATTTAGATTAAAATTTCAAAGTAGACTCAACCAAGTAGGACAACAAAATGTTAAAGATGGCAAGACTTATATACAAAAGCCTGAGGTAGATGAATTACATGTGTTCCTATAGTATGTGCAAGAATGAGGAACTTTCACATTTTCATCCTTGTGTTCATTGATCTTGGTTTTTGAAAATGACTCAGAGGAGACCTCTATGCCAGTTCTATGGGTAGCGATTGACTTTTAGACAGAGATGAACACTAATTAGATAAGATTTTTCCCTGTGATAAAATTAATGCTTGAGGGTCAGGAGTTTGGCTTAGTGGTAGAGTGCTTGCCTAGCATGAATGAACCCTGGGTTTGATTCCTTGGTACCGCATACATAAGAAAAACCTGGAAGTGGTGCTGTGGCTCAAGTGGTATTACTCTAGCCTTGAGAAAACCCAAGGACAGTGCTCCGACCCTGAGTACAAGCCCCAGGACTGTCAAAAAAGTAATAATGCTTGCAGGGGTGAGGAAAGCAATGCTTGAATGCTTCTTGTATTATTAGTTGACTGATCTTTATAGCTCTTGGTCTTTTTCCATATTTGTATCATAGCCTGCTGTCAGTGTGTGTGTGTGTGTGTGTGTGTGTGTGTGCTTTGCTTCTTAAACCAAGTTTTATCTTTTAAATATACATATCTCTGTATATATACAGAGATATAGATATAGATATATGGCAGTTTACCACTCTTTCTTCAAAGTCTAGTGGCAGTGTGATATAGACTAAGAGTAATGCTTTCTTTTTATTCAGGGATTACATGTTTTTTTAGTTTTCTTTTCTTTTTTTTAAAAAAAATTCCATTGACATTTGACTTTCAAGCTCTGTATTTGACTTCCTTTATTTGGTAAAATATCTTCCAGTTTTATCTATCTTACATTTATTTGAAGGCTACTGTCAGCAACATAGGAGTACCTACACATGTGATGATTGTTCTGGAATTCTCCCCTTCTCAATAGGTTTTAAGTGCAAATTTTGATGAATGTAAAGAATTTAGGAAAAATTATAGAGCAGGAAGTAAACTGGTCACTCACAAGACAATATGTTGGAAAAGAACTTTACAACTTGTGGGGAGGAGGGTGTTGAAAGGGAATGACAGTGGGAGAAAAATGTGGGAAGGGGTAACAATGTTCAACAAGAAATGTACTCACTACCTTACATATGTAACTATAACCCCTCTGTACATCACCTTGACAATAAAGCTAAATTAATTTAAAAAAAACTGGATTTGGAAAGAACCTCAAGCACAAATCAGAAAAGTCAGATCATTATGCATTCCAGCATGAAAATATATAATATTCTATTTTCTCTATTTATTTCAAACTCATTCATATACTTATTCTCATTTATCCATCCATTCCTTCATTGGATACTACTAGAGAATGAAATAATGACTGTACATCTTCAAGGTAAGCAATCCATAACCTAAACCCTAACTTCATCCTTTTTGCTTTGATTATTTTTCATGTAGAATCCTGCACATTTGCCCCAGGATAATCTTGGACCTTAGATCTCCTTACCTTGGTATGATTATAGGCATATTCTACTAGAACTAGCTTTTCAACAAAAATTATAGATATGTTGGCAGTAATTTGTGCTTTCCATGACTGAATTTGAACCATCTCTCAGCCTCCTATATAGCTAGAATTATACAAATGTGCCAGTTTCTAGTCATATCCTATTAATTAGCCTTTATTCATGGAAGGTAAGGAATGCTTGTTTTATAATACACAATAAAGCCAAACCAACACCTGTTATTTTATCTGTGTTCACAATAACTATGATATGGGCTATTGTCAGATAATTCAGAGTCCAGTCATGAATATTATCCTGGAAATGACAAGTGATAGTGATTCATTGATAGTACAAAACTTTTCTTTCTCCTCAGAAAAACATATGACTGTATACTAACATTGAGCATTCTAGGCTTCATACTGAAAATTACATTCTTATTTGGGAGGAAATATAAGTTATGATTGTGCTGTAGTAAAATGAATAGTGCTACAAGATATTTTAAGTCATGTGGGTTTGGTAATATTGCGGACTTATTTTTAAAAGTACATTGCTCTTTTCAGAGACAAAGAAATTTATAACTTTCCATTCTGTAAAAAGGAGATTCAACCAACTTTAACTCGTGCCACATTTGCATCTGGGCTAGAGCTAAAAAAGTAAATATCAAACCTTGGTTCTATTTCTTTTTTTTAGTGTGTAATTCTTTTTTTAATATTTTTTATTGTAATGAAAAAAGGGTTACATGATATTTGCCAGACAGAAGGTGCATTAATTCACATACATTGATACCCTTTCACATGTCTTGGTCCCCATTACCCTCCCCCCAACCCCACCCCTATCCAATTTCAAATAACCAAATACAAATATGTCCAATATATCAGATAACAAAGTGAGATACTGCAACAATATGATATAACCAAGGAACAGCAAAAGAGATGAGAGATAACATAGTACATTAAGGAAACAATCATTCATTATATGGCTTTTGTTTCAATACCCTGGAGGTCCTTCCAATTAGCTTCATACTAAATGACCTTATATATCAATGTTTTGCTCTTTTACAAATCTCTGCTAGTAGAGCCCAAGGTTTCTACTGATTATGACAAATGAGGGAAACCATTGAGCCTATGTTCCTTTGAGTCTGGCTTTCTTCACTTAATATGATTTTTTCTAAATCTTTCCATTTCCTAACAAATGGGTCGATGTCGTTTTTTCTGACAGCAGCATATAATTCCACATCTTGTTGATCCACTCATCAACTGAGGGACATCTAGGTTGGTTCCATATCTTTGCTATAGTAAATAGTGTTGCAATGAACATTGTTGTGCTAGAGGATTTAGTATGCCCTAGTTTCTGGACAATTGGGTAAATGCCAAGTAGTGGAATTGCTGGGTCATTGGGGAGCTCTATGTTTAGCATTTTGAAGAACTGCCATACTGCTTTCCATAGTGGTTGAACGAGTTTGCACTCCCACCAACAGTGTAGTAGTGATCCCTCCTGGCCACATCCCCTCCAGCATCTGTTGTTATTAGTTTTCCTAATCCTGGCCATTCTAACTGGAGTGAGGTGGAATCTTAGAGTTGTTTTGATTTGCATTTCTTTTATGACCAGAGATGTTGAGCATTTCTTCATGTGTCTATAGGCCATTTTTTGTTTCTTCTTCAGAGAAACTCTCTTTAAGACTTTGGCCCATCTTTTAATGGGATGGTTGTTACTTTGGAGTTTAGTTTTGGAGTGGTTCAATTTTTTGAGCTGTTGATATATTTTAGATATGAGGCCTTTGTCTGTTGTTTGGTTGGTGAAGATCTTCTCCCACTCAGTAGGCTTCCTAATTAATTTACTAGCTATGTCCTTTGCCATACAAAATCTCTGCAGTTTAATGCAGTCCCACTTATCCAGCCTTTCTCTGGTTTGTTGTGATTCTTGGTCCTTATTAAGAAAGTTTCAATGTGTGCCAAGGAGGCCTATTCCTTCTTGTAAAGTTTTCAGAGTGTCAGCTTTTACCTCCAGGTCTTTGATCCATTTGGAGTTAATTCTAGTGCAGGGTGACAAAGAAGGATCCAACTTCAGTTTTCTGCATATGCTTAACCAGTTCTGCCAGCACAACTTGTTGAAGAGGCTATCTTTCTTCCATTCTAATTTTTGGCTCCCTTGTCAAAGATTAGGTGGCCATAGGTCTGTGGTTTAATATCTGGGTCCTCAGTTCTATTCCATTGGTCTTCAGGCCTGTTCTTGTGCCAGTACCAAGCTGTTTTGATAATTATAGCTCTTTAATAGAGTCTAAAGTTTGGTATTGAAATTCCTCTTGAGCTGTTCTTTGTGCTAAGAAGTGTTTTTGCTATTTGGGGTCTTCTATTATTCCATATGAAATTTTGGATTGCCTCTTCTATTTCTTTAAAGAATGACATTGGGATATTGATGCAAATCTTACCAAAAAAAGAAGAGAGCATACTGAAATAAACAAAATCGCAGATGAAAATGGTAATATCACGACAGAAATTACCAAGTTCCAGAGTATCATGAGGGAATACTTCTCAAACCTTTACGCCAACAAATTTGAGAATCTAGAAGAAATAGATGAATTCCTAGCCAATACTAACATACCCACACTGAACCAAGAAGAACTATCCCAACTAAACAGGCCTATTTCAAGCACTGAAATAGAAACGGCAATAAGAGACCTTCCATCTAAGAAAAGCCCAGGGCCAGGTGGATTCACAGCTGAATTCTATAAGGTCTTCAAAGCAGAGCTCACACCAATACTCTTCAAGCTCTTCAACCAAATTGAAAATGTAGGTTCTTTACCAAACTCATTCTATGAAGCCAGTTATAACCCTCATCCCAAAACCAGACAGAGATTCATCAAAGAAAGAGAATTATAGACCTATTTCTTTGATGAACATTGACGCAAAACTTCTCAAAAAAATACTGGCCAACCGTCTACAACAACTCATCAAAAAAATTATACACTATGATCAAACAGGATTCATCACATGGAGGCAAAGCTGGTTCAACATACGCAAATCAATTAATATAATTCAACATATCAACAGGAGCAAGGACAAAAATCACATGATTGTCTCAATAGATGGGGAAAAGGCATTTGATAAGACCCAACACCCCTTTATGTTAAAAGCTCTGGAGAAACTAGGAATCCATGGAACATTCCTCAATATAATAAAGGCTGTGTATGACAAACCCACAACTAGTATTATACTTAATGGTGAAAATCTAAAGCCATTCCCTCTAAAATCAGGAATGAGACAAGGATGCCCACTCTCTCCACTCCTCTTTAACATAGTATTAGAATTCCTAGCCAGAGCAATAAGGCAAGAAGCAAGCATAAAGGGGATCCAAGTAGGGAAAGAGGAAGTAAAACTATCCCTCTTTGCAGATGACATGATTCTGTATTTAAAGAATCCTATAGACTCTACTCCCAAGCTCCTTTAGCTGATTCAAAACTTTGGAAGGGTAGCAGGGTATAAAATTAACCCTCAAAAATCAACTGCCTTCCTCTGCGCCAACAGTGAGAGGAAGGAGGCAACAATCAGGAAAGCAACTCCTTTCGCAATAGCCTCAAAGAAAATAAAGTACCTAGGAATTAGCTTAACTAAGAATGTAAAGGACTTTTTTGATGAAAACTTTAAAACCTTGAAAAAGGAAATTAAAGCAGAACTAAGGAAATGGAAAAACCTCCCATGCTCCTGGATTGGAAGAATCAACATTGTGAAAATGACAATCTTGCCAAGGGCTATCTACAAATTCAATGCAATACTCGTTTCTATTTCTATATACCTCTGTATGCCTTAATGGCATTAATTTATTAACTCCTAATGAGATAAACTGGTAAAAAAAAAGTTATCCATAATGAACTTTCCAAATTTATAAACCAGTTTGTCAGTTGTCTGACATATCGAAAAGGTGCTGAAAGTCTTATTATGTTACACTAATTATGTATTATGAATTTAACTAGAACAATCATTACCTGACTTGGGTGACTCTAAGTGTTGATGCATGCAAATCAACTAGGTTGAGAATTGAGTTGAACATTCAATCATCATTTAAAATGGCTGCTACTTTGTCAGTAGCAAATATTCCTAGAATATTAACAAATATTGTAGAGATGTAATTTGTAACATATTTCATAACATATCACAAAACTTAGAAATTAAGAAGCTTTTTTAGCTTGGGAAGAATTTACCTTCTTGAAACATGTGTGTGTGTGTGTGTGTGTGTGTGTGTGTGTGTGTGTGTGTGTGTGTATGTATGTAAACCTATGCTTCTATGCATGTGGCTTACTTTGTTTAATACAATTTTTCCAAGTCTTTCTATTTCCAACGGATACCTACCAGTTACATAGCAACCTTGACAGTTCCTGATAGTTTGAAATGCAAGTATGCTTTAATAGGAATTAAATACCAAACCCTATCCTGTCATAACTATATCTATAAAATTATACTTTTGTCATGACTATGTGCTAAGTTTACCAAATATTTCTCTGCATCCATGGAATTGAACACATTATAGGATGTTTTATATTACATTGCACTGCTAGTTTATTTTCAAGTATAGAAATTCTGTGCCTGCATGTTACCCTCAGATATAGTATAGTTTATGTTTGATGAATTCTAGGTCATATTTCTTACCAGATTTGAAAACCAACTAACACTTTGGAACCACTTCATGGATTTCTTTTTTTTTTTTTTTTTTTTAAATTCTAGTCATGGGACTTGAATTCTGGGCCTGCGCTTTGTCCCTGAGCTCTTCAGCTCAAGGCTACTTCCTTAGCCCTTGAGTCATAGTGCCAATTCCGGTTTTCTGCTGGTCAATTGGAGATAAGAACCTCATGGACTTTAATGCCCAGGCTGGCTTTGAACAGTGATCCTCAGATCTCAGCCTTCTGAGTAGTAAAATTACGTATGTGAGCCACCGGGTCCTGCCTGACTTCATGGATTTCTTACTGAGATATTCTTCAGGTAAATTTTCTTTATTTCTATAGATATTTTCTTGTTTTGGTTTTCATTAAATCTTGCTGTCAACTATTAATATTATTATTAGTGTAGTGGCATGTTATTGGATTTTTACTCATATTTCTATAATGACTGATATTGCTATGGACTGCAAAATTTAAATGAAGATTTAAACATTTGACTTACAAGGTTCAATTTGCCATTGAAAATAACCAACATCTTGAAAAGCTATAATAAAGCCCCGGATAACACTCTTTCTGGAAAATTATTCTGGTATTTTTCTACCTGTCGCTGTTCGCGGCAACAACACATCACTTTGGAGTAGTACTGGGAATGATCACAGACTCAAATCGCTGCAAGCAGAGGTCGTTTATTTCTCTCTCCTTTCTCCTCTGCCTCTCTCCTGTCTCCTCTCTCTTCTCCGTCTTTTCTCCCTCTTTGTCTTATTCTCCTTCTTTGTCTTCTTCTCTGTCCTCTCTCTTTCCTCCCCGCAAACCCCACACTATTTATATCCTTAAGCAGCCTATCACAGTAAAGGTCATCTGCAAAGCAAACAAACCTGGAAGAAATCTAACAATCCACTCTATTCACAAGCACAGAAAACACAAATCAACGAATGCACAGAAACTTCCTGGTCAACAAGTACTGACTCATTAGCGAGCTGCCAGGTGCCAACTTATAATCTTACTTCCTCAGGAGGCTGAAAACAATGGTCTCCTACACTACCCTCAAGTCATTGATCTATGTTGACAATATTTGACCTCATTGCTTCCTCTTTTAAAAACATTTCCACTTCCTACACTCGATTTCTAAAATACAGAACTTGCTTCACTTTCTGTCTCTTGTCCCTGTGCTTCTTATCCCAGTCTCTATATCTGACTGTATACTTAACATCTTGAATTTGGAATGGAATACAACAGCATTTGTAGATGTCTTTGCTATTGACCTTCAGAAACTTCTGGATCCTATTCAGACTCATAATTCATAGTACAAATATATATTGAATAACAGACTGATATTTCTCTTACAGGTACCTTTTTTTTTTTTTTTTTTTGCCAGTCCTGGGCTTGAGCTCAGGGCCTAAGCACTGTCCTTGGACTTTCTCAAGGCTAGAGCTCTACCACTTGAGCCTCAGCACCACTTCCGGCTTTTTTCTATGTATGTGGTACCGAGGAATAGAACCCGGGTCTTCGTGCATGCTAGGCAAGCACTTTAACCACTAGGCCAAACTCCTGGCCCCTTATAGGTACCTTTCTTTAAGTGAGTTTAGGTTGCTTTCAATTATTATCAACACAGACAAAACTTTGAATTATGACAGATCTTAGTTTCATTAGAAAAAAATAGATTCATCTTTGAGAGTCCTTTGTTATGAGACCCTTCCTCAATTACTCATTAATTCTCTTGAATTAATTACTCACTTCTCCATATTCATCATAATATGGTACTGATCTGGTCACATCATTCATGGCTGCAATTTTATGAAAGCAGTCTATGTTGTAGTGTTAGAAATTGAACACAGGACATCTTGAATAATTAGGAAACCATCTGTTCCTTGAACTAGCTCCCAGGCCTCGTTAACTTTGCTTGTGGAGACCTAAAACTAATTTAATTCCTCTTGTTTCCAACTCTTGAGTAGTTAGAAATACAAGAATGTGTAACAATTCACCTGATTTTTTGTGACATTCTAGATAATTCCTTAAATTCAATTCTCATCTCTCTGTATTCTTTTGCCATAGTCACAAATTCATACATTTACACCATGTCTCATATTTTGACATTTCTCTTTGGAAATATTTAAACAGTTTTCTCCCCCATATCTCCTTGATTTCAAATACCATTCATCCATGCACTTTTTCTGCTATGGAAGTCACTAGTGATTTTATGGCATTCCTACACATACTGAACCATCACTGTTTTCAAACTAGCTCATACTGTTGGCTAGAATTTCTGTAAAACATCTTCACTGCTTCCTCTCTCTGATTGTTTAGAGTTTTCATCCATGGTACATTTGTAACATATTTTGTTTTTTTATTTTATTGTCAGGGTGATGTACAGAGGTTACAGTGATATTACTAAGATATGAGTACATTACTTCTTGAACATCGTTAACCATTTGCATATTTTTTTCTACTTTCTCTCCCTCTCCCCCTCCCAAAGTATAAAGTTCATTTCCAACACATTGTCATGAGAATATCGCTGTTACATTTGAAATCTCTTCTGCAAATACAAATTCTTAATCAGTGGTATAAAAATATATGTTACATATTACACTGTTTGTGTTCACTATAAGAATTATGACTGTTATTTCATCAAGTACATGTTAGATAATTATTTTATTTATTCTTTTATTCCTAGCTCCTGATATATGTTATGTTCTTAATAAACATTTGTTGAATAAATGACTGCTTTAGTGAATTTAAATTATATTGCACCTATTAAATTTGTCATGAAAACGTGTAAGATCTCATATTTCTATTGGTTTCATTTTCAACAACATAGGCACTTGAAATGCAGAAACATAAAATCTTTTCTGATTTTCTGAGAACCATTAAGTCTCTAAAGAAGAGACTGAAATATCTCATAGAACTTACTGTGACAATTTATTGCTCTGAAATTACGGAAGATAAGTGAGCAAAATCAGAAATATGAAAATATTCTGAGCATACATGCAGAAAAAAATCACAAATTTTCTAATACTGCATTTTATCTAACATCTTCAGAACTGAAACATTGAACTAAAATTATTAAATGTGTCATGAAATATGTCATCAATTCAACATATCTACATCTCTGCATGCTAAATTCCTCTGTATATTTCAATAGCCATGTTCATTTATGGGGAGGCTGTCATTGAGTGAGGTTCTAATTTACCAAAAACAATCCAATGTAAATTTTTATTTATTTATTTATTTTGGTGGTTGTGGGACTTGAACTCTGGGCCTGAGTCCTATCCCTGAGCTCTTCAGCTCAAGGCCATTCCCATAGCCCTGTAACCACAGGGCCACTTCCAGTTTTCTAGTGGGTAATTGGAGATAAGTGCCTCATGGACTTCAGTGCCCAAGCTGGCTTTGAACCACAATCCTCAGATCTCAGCCTCCTGAGTAGCTAGGATTACAGGTGTTAGCCATGATGCCAGTCTCCATTGTAAATTCTTAATAAATGTACTCAACATATCCTCAAAAATATAGATAGATAGACAGACAGACAACAGACGGGCAGACAGGCAGACAGACAGGCAGGCAGGCAGGCAGGCAGGCAGATTAGATACGCGTGTGTCTATTTGTCTTATCTATCTAACAAATGTGTGTGTGCTTGTGTGTGTCATTGTGTATCCCTATGCACAAAGGATTTTCTGTTTAATTCTTGGCATGCATGGGAAGAATAATTTATACTCAAAATGATCAGGCAGAATATTGAATCACAACACTAGATGTATTTTATGTTAAGTTCTAGGAGAAAAATGTTAGGAAGGGAAGGCACTCTAAAAAGCAGAGAAATTTACAATACAAATGTTGAAAGAATGGAAAAGATAGATCACAATGGAAGAGAGTTGTATATTCTTAAAGATTTGTTGTGTACATACTGAATATTACTATATTTTACTTGAACTGTTTAAAAACTTTGTATTTAAAATAAAGTCATGTCACTTTTAAACTAGTTCAAGGAAACAAAGTAAATATAATTTTTAATGTTCAAGAAGTAATGCACCCACTATCTGATGAATGTAACTGTAACTCCTCTATACATTATCCTGACAATAAAATACAATAAAAATAATATATGATGGAAAGTAGATTAACAAAAACACATAAAATTATATGAAAGACTAAAAAATAAGCTAGCTAAACAGAAGGAAAAGAATAGAACATCTTTGATGAACTGACTATTTGGCGCAAATAAAAAGGAAATTGAAGCAAGGTGTTTTTCATGTATTATCCTTTTGTTTCATTTCTTTTTAAATTTTTCACTTCTCACTCAAAAAGGGAGATAAGGGATTCCTTAAAGTCTGTACTGACAAAAAAGATAAACTTACATACAAGACTACAAGTACAAAAGGCAAAAACAGTGACAAGGGAAAATAAACACAGAGCAATATAACATAACATCTCTTGTTTTGATATCTTTGAGTTCATTTCAATAAACATCATTTTATGTAATCATATGCCCATAGAACTATTAATGTGAATATAAACTTGTTCAACCACTCTGGAAAGCAGTATGAAGATTCCTCAAAAGACGAAACATAGATATTACAGCATTGTTTACCATAGCCAAGATCTGGAATTGACCCAGGTGCCCTTCCATGGATAGATGGATCCGGAAAATGTGATATATATATATATATATATATATATATATAGTGGAATATATATAATGGAATTCTATACTTCCATCAGAAAGAATGGTTCATACCATTTATAAGAAAATGGAAAGACCTAAAAAAATTCAATTACGCAAAGTAAGACAGACCCAAAGAAACTTAGGTTATATGGTTTCTCTTATTTTTTTAACTAGAAATTCCATGTAAATCTGAAAGTAAACACATTAGATGGTAAAAAAAAAAAAAAGAAAAAAGATGCACTTGGACATGTTTATAAATTTTACTGCTCACATCTGTAATCCTAGCTACTCAGGAGACTGAGATCTAAGGATCAAGGTTCAAAGCCAGCCTGGGCACAAAAGAACCTGACACTCTAATCTCTAATTAACCTCTAGAAAATGGGAAGTGGGGCTTGGCTCAAGGGCAGGGTGGTAGCCTTGAGCTGAAGAGCTCAGGGACAGTGCCAGGCCCAGACTTCAAGCCCCAAGACACACAAAGATAGATAGATAGATAGATAGATAGATAGATAGATAGATAGATAGACAGACAGACAGATAGATATTCAGACAGTGAGACACAAGCAAGATCTACTTAGGAGATTATCGTAAAGGCTCAGCAGGATTTCTTTATGCTGTATATTGTTGCTACAATTTTCTTGTGGTTTTTTTAATTCAAATTACCAGATTATTATTTTCTCAACTGAAATATATTGTTTTATATCACTAATTCCTTTTTGAAAAAATGATCATTTTTACATACATACATCCCATTTATTTGATAGAAAGTGTTTCCACCTTACTCATCTACAAATCTTTCAACAGAAATTTTTTGTACAAGTTAGTATTATCAAGGAACTTGTAATAGTGACCAAGAAAGGATAGTTTCTTTTTTTTTGACTGCAAACAAGGTATCATTGTTTTCTCTTTTATGCAAAGTCTGAAGGTCAGTAGCAGAAAATGTACCCTTAACAATACAAAGCTTACTAACTTATCACCTACACAAGAATAAGGCATGCATAGTAGCTACACGTTAATAAAGAATGTGTACTAACTGTTAAATTAGGAATGTGTATTAACATGTTAACTGCAGAAAGTGTTGGTCAATGTATCCAGCATTTTAAAGAAGTCAAAATACTTCTTGCATATCACATATAGAAGGTTTTTGTCACTTCAAAAGCAATCATACAAAATTCAAACAAAGTAATTTAATAAACTAAAACTAGGATTTTATTTGTGACCTTTGATCATGATGATGATGATGAAGTAGTTGTACAAATAAGTTATATTTACATAACAAGTTATGAGTACAATGCTTCTTGGTCTATATCATCCCTTACATCATTCTCACCTATTTTTCTCTCTCAACCCTAACCAGATTATCTGGTATGGATTTTACATAATGTATATTGACTATAAATGACTATATTTCTTCATCCGCTTTACATTTTCTGTCCCCTTCTTTTCCACCATGTTGGCAGAAATAGGATTTTATAATGTATAAATAATCATAATGAAGCAATAGAGAAAGAAATGATCACACATTGCCAGCCTCTTGAATGGAAAAAAAACTATTAGATTAAAACATAAAAAGTACCTAAATGTCTCCAGTGTATTGTTCTAATTTTACTTACTACTCATTTTCAGGAAGGCCTATAGGTATCAGTAATTCAATTTAGAATAAAAAGGGCACTTATTTTAATAGAATTCAGACTAAGAAAGGAAATGAACCCAAATGATTTGAGCTACTTAAATCATCTCATCAGACTCTCTCCCTAAAGGAAGATAATTTAATTTAAAAGGATCGGCATATTGACTGAGTCCAACATCCCTAGGTTCTTAACAGATAAATGAAACAGATTAAAATGAAAGTAATCTAGTGCGATAGTACCAAATGCAGTATTTATATTTAGGAATCTTTGGGGAATAGATTACTTAGAATGATTTATACCTTAAGAGAACTTTTAAGGATTGTTCTACAAAATAAATTACCAATTTCAATCTCTAACAAAGAAATATTAATTGCTAGAAAGTTAGATTCTTGACCACCTAATCTAAATTAATGTAGAAATATAGAACTTTCCTCCCTGTAAGTTAAGTGGCACTTTAAATTTTTACTATTGGAAAAGGAAGAAGAAAGATAAACAATTCAAATTTTGGATCTATGTGTCTTAGACAAGTTCTTTCCCACAAAATAATCTTAGCTGTTAATATTTCTTCAGATTTGTATGATATAATACATAAAAAACATTTAGTAGAATGCTTGAAATAAATACTTAAATAATAAAAAATAATTGTTCTCATTTGCATTGATATTTATTGCTATTTATAAAGCATGAAGATAATAAATTTTTTTCATATATTTTTATTGTAATTAATAGAGGAGTTTCATTAAATTCACCAGATAGAAGGTGCATTACTTCACATCCATTGAGACCCTTTCTAATGGCTTGGTCCCAATTTCCCTCCCCACCTGCCGCCCTCCCTGCATCTTGTTTTCCTCCCTTCCCTATCCAATTTCAAATAACCAAATACGCATATATACCACATATCAGATAACAAAGTGAAATACTGTAACAATATGAGATAACTAAGGGACAGCAAAAAAGATGAAAGATAATATAGTACATTAAGGACAACAATCAATCATTATATGACTTTTGTTTTTATATCCTGGAGGTCCTTTCTTTAGCCTCATTCTATATGGCCTTATTAATCTATGTTTTGCTCCATTATAAATCTCTGCTAGGAGAGCCCAAGGTTTCTACTGATTATGACAAATGAGGGAAACCATTGAGTCTATGTTCCTTTGAGTCTGGCTTACTTCACTTAATAGGATTTTTTCTAAGTCTTTCCATTTCCTTACAAATGGGACGATGTCATTCTTTCTGACAGCAGCATAGAATTCCATTGTGTATAAATACCACATCTTGTTGATCCACTCATCAACTGAGTGGCATCTGTGTTGGTTCCATATTTTTCCTATCATAAATAGTGCTGCAATGAACATCATTGTGCTAGTGGATTTAGTATGTCCTTGTTTCTGGACGGTTGAGTAAATGCCAAGTAGTGGAATTGCTGGGTCATAGGGAAGCTCTATGTATAGTCTTTTGAGGAACTGCCGTACTGCTTTCCACAGTGGTTGAATGAGTTTGCACTCCCATCAGCAGTGTAGTAGTGATCCCTCCTGGCCACATCCCTCCAGCGTCTGTTATTATTAGATTTCTTTATCATGGCCGTTCTAACAGCAGTGAGGAGGAATCTTGGTTGTTTTGATTTGCATTTCTTTTATGGCCAGAGATGTAGAGCATTTCTTCATGTGTCTATAGGCCATTATTATTTCTCCTTCAGAGAAGATTTTCTTTAATCTTTGGCCCTTCTTTAAATAGGATTTGTTGTTTATTTGGAGATTAATTTTGGTGTGATTCAATTTTTTGAGCTGTTGATATATTTTAGATCTGAGGCCTTGTCTGTTGTATGGTTAGTGAAGATCTTCTCCCACACTGTAGGCTTTCTAGTTAATTTGCTAACTATGTCCTTTGCCATACAAAAGCTGTGCAGTTTAATACAGTCCCACTTATCCAGACTTTCTCTGGTTTGTTGTGTTTCTTGGTCCTTATTAAGAATGTTTGGACCTGTGCCAAGGAGGCCTAGTGTATCTCCTAGTCCTTCTTGTAAAGTTTCCAGTGTATCGGCTTTTACCTCGAGGTCCTTGATGCATTTGGAGTTAATCCTGGTGCAGGGTGACAAAGAAGGATCCAACTTTAGTTTTCTGCAAGTGCTTTAGCAATTCTGCCAGCATCACTTGTTGAAGAGGCTGTCTTCCTTTCATTCCATTTCTTTGGCTCTCTTATCAAAGATAAGGTGGCCATGGGTGTGTGGGTTAATATCTGGGTCCTCAGTTCTATTCCATTGTTCTTCAGGCCTGCTCTTGTGCCAGTACCAAGCTGTTTTGGTCACTGTAGCTCGTAATAGAGTTTAAAGTGTGGTATTGACATTCCTCCTGCCCTGTTCTTTCTGCTAAGAACTGTTTTTGCTATACTCTGTCTTTTATTATTCCATATGAATTTCAGTTTGCTTCTTCTATTTTTTTAAAGAATGACATTGGAATATTGATGGGTATTACATTGAATTTGGAGATAGCCCTTGGCAAGATTGCCATTGTCACAATGTTAATTCTTCCAATCCAGGAGCCTGGGAGGTTTTTCCATTTCCTCAATTCTGCTTTAATTTCCTTTTTCAGGGTTTTAAAGTTTTCATCAAAACGTCCTTTACAACCTCCAGCATATAGAAACAAAAGCCATATAATGAGTGATTGTTGTTCTTAATGTACTATGTTATGTCTCATCTCTTTTGGTGTCCCTTGGTTATCTCATATTGTTACAGTATTTCTCCTGGTTATAAGATATATTGTATATATGCATATTTGGTTATTTGAAGTCAGGAATGGAAGGGAAGAAAACAACATGAGGGGTAGTGGTGGGGGGTGGGAAATATGGACCAAGACATGAGAAAGAGTATCATTGTATGTGAAGTAATGCTAGGTTAATATTGGGTAGAAATTCATCCATTTCTTCTAGTTTCTCAAATTTGTTGGCATAAAAGTTTGAAAAGTATTCCCTCATGATGCTCTGGATCTGTCAGGATATTACCGTTCTCATCTGTGATTTTGTTTATTTGGGTGTGCTCCCTTCTTTTTTGAAAGATTTGCTAAGTGTCTATCAATTTTGTTAATTTTTTCAAAAAACCAACTCCTTGTTTTGTTGATTCTTTCTATAGATTTTTGGACACCAGTTCATTTAATTCTGCTTTGATATTAGTAATTTGGTTCCTTTGATTAGGGTTGCTTTGTTGCTCTTTTTCCAAGAGTATTGCCTTTGCTTTGTCCCAAAGGAGCTGGTATTTTGTGTGCTCCTTTTTGTTAAATTTCATAAACTGTTGAATTTTTGTTCTGATATCCTCGATGACCCAGAGGAGGTAAACTGGCAAAAATAAAAAATAATAACACATGAAAATGCAGATGGAACAGTGTAGAAAAAAAAAAGTATTCTGGGGCCGGGAGTTTGGCCTAGTGGTGGAGTGCTTGCCTAGCATGCACGAAGACCCGGGTTCAATTCCTCGGTATTGCACAAAAAATTCAGCAAAGAGCTGGAAGTGGTGCTGAGGCTCAAGTGGTAGAGTGCTAGCCTTGAGAAAGTCCAAGGACAGTGCTCAAGCCCTGAGGTCAAGCGCAGGACTGGCAAAAAAAAAAAAAAAAGGTATTCTTCAGGTTTTGTTTGCTTGTTTGTTTGTTTGTTTGTTTGGTGGGGAACAGGATAGGAAACCTGTATCTCCACTAAATTTGGGAACCAAACAATTAAAAAGTCTTTTTCTCTTGCAATTTGGCTTTGCGGTTTTTCTGATCAGTTTGCTTGATTGTGCAGAAGAAAAAAAAAATCTGTGGAGTCATGAGATACTTTGTTTCCCAGGACTGCGTCCCTGCCCAAGGGGAGGAATTTCTGGTAGCTCCAGGGACGGATGTCCGGCTAAGCTGCCTCTGGGAAATCCTTTGCCCGCTTGAATGGTGGCACTGCCTTCACCATTTCTCAGGCTCCAGTTGGTTTGGCCAGGTCTTTGCCAGCAGTCAAGATGGCGCTGCTCTCGGCTGGTGGGGGAGGGGCTTCCTTCCCAATGCCTTTCCACTTGCAGAAGTGGAAACATCTCCATGGTGTTACTCACAAATTGCTGGGTTTTCTGGTTCCGTGTAGCTGGCAGGTCCGCACCACGCCAGGGTGATGGCTCTGAACTCGCGCAGGCTCTGTGTGGCTCTGTCTGGAGCCGGCAGGTCTGCGCTGTGGAAAAGTGATGTATACTCAGGCTCAGGAGGGAGGCTTTGTCTCCGCGGCAGCTCCAAGCGGCTGGCGCCACTCCATGGTGTCTTGCTCTGGTTTTCTGACTTTCTCCTCTCTGAATGAGATCTCTGTGGTGCTAAAGCTTCCTTAGGATGGATCTTTGAGTATAAACTTTCCGTATGATGCCAGAACTGGTATCTTGATGAGATCTCGGAAAGACTCACACTGAACTGCTGCCATCTTCTGCCCATGAATGAGATAATATAATTTTTGCCAAATGTATCATTCACTAAAGTCAAGGCTAATTAGCAATTCATTAGCAGAAACATATATATTATGTTCATATGAAAATATCACAGATTTACTATAGTGATCATGCAAGTGTTCATTTTGCTGCCTTCATTAACTATAGGAATCATTCATTCATTAAGTGATTTAGAACACATATGCATCTATGTTGGGGTATCATTGGATTCACTAATTGAATCAATAATTGATAGTTAAATATGACTACTTAGCAATGGTATATCAGATATGAAACATTATTTAATGTTTTATTTTCTGGTGGTAAAATTGGTTATCTAAAAGAATCCAAGGTCTTTAAGTCTGAAACTGTCAGTATTTAATATATGATCGTTACTCACCATGAGTTTGAAACTATTACTAAATATGACATATGTATATGACATATACACTTATTAGATTGAAATATCCAACTAGCTAAATTTATGGCAGCCAAATGATAGAACATAAACATAGATATATAGCATTTACTTAGATTCCAGTAATTCATTGTTGCTACTATGGGTCATTAATACCAAAATTATAGAAAGTTGTTAAATGCATGGATTTATAAAAGGCAGATAAAATTAATATGAATAAATCTGTAACTTATCAGAGAATACATACTTCTGAATTGTATATGAAGTGTTTAAGAATAGAATAAAATAATGTCTAATACTATAGATGTATCAATAAAGTCAATTTGTAATTTCTACTAAACTGTATATAGAAAAATAACTATGCACTGTTTTAATTAGAAAATCTTTTCTCAACTATGAAAATGGCAATACAATATAATAGTGTTACAGTTGTGTAACATTAATTTGTGTTTTCTTCAAAACTGAAATCTTGGAATCAAGATTTAAGGGAAGAGAGAGAAAAAGAAACTTCATAGAAAAGGAAAGACTGAGTAGGTTTGATTGATAACTCAGTGAAAGCTTTTGCTTTAAAGTTAACTTGACTAAAATGAAGAAGTGACTGGCAAGGGCTCAAACTTTGCTTTTTAAATTAGAGAAGTTCATAGTATGCTACATGTCTGTTTGCAAAAGGCCAAATGGTCACTCCAATTCTTCCTGAAATTGCTAGTGGAAAAGGAAATATTTAAACTAGAGAAGGCATGCTAAGACCGTAGAGAATCTCAGGAGATTGCTTTTTTCTTTTTATTACTTTATTTACTTTATTGGAATTGTTTTTATTATTTATTAGTCACAAATACAAGTGTAAAACTCAGCAATGTATTTTGAAAACAGGACTTAAACAGCAATGCAATTATCAAGCCAATCAAAGTATAGAAACTTTTGATACACACCATGGCAAGCCAAGTTGCTAATAATGTATGGTGCACTTGACTTCAGTAGTAGGATGGATCTTAGGGACTTTTGCCAAAGAAAATAATAGCTATGATAAAAGAAATATTGATTCACTGAGAGGCATCATTTCACAAAATATATCTGCATGAAAGCAGTGTAATATATACCTCTAGGGCATGAGCAAGTTTGTCATGACATTGCTGATTCCATACAGTCACCTAGACCAAGAAAATATTAAATTTCAGGATAAATGCTCTACAATCTGGAATAAATTCAATCCTGGTATTGTATTGGCTGCTGCTTTCTTTATGCTAGCGAAAAGTCATTACAAAGTTGTAATTCTAGTGACCACAGTCTTCACTTTGCAACCACCTCTTTTCCACTACTGACTTCCTTCACATCATGAAGGCATCCATGTGTGAACCCTAATGATCTGAGAAGCATCAGCACACACTGACTTCCCCGTGATAGATCCATAAGTAGACCAAACTGTCTGCACATGTATTGCTAGTATTCTGTGGTTGGAGACTCGTCTTGAAATTTTCTCTGTGCCTTCTAATAGCTTCAGGATATTTTAGTATATTCTTTGGAAAAATGAGATCTTCTCATCACTTTTACATTCAGGGCCTTTTTGTGAAATCTCAATGGGAACTTCCTTCCACCTACAGATTGTCTTATATTAAAAGCTGGTGTAAAGAAAGATGCTTTATGGAGCTTCTCCAGAGAGCCTATGGTTAATGCACCACATTTTCAAAGTTTAATTTTAGTGTTATATTTTCCTGAACTACAAGGAGAGTGCATTGTTTATGCAAGCTATAAAGTACCATGCTCTTAATTGCAGTAAGAATAGCATCAGTGAAGAATGAATCATTAAAAGTTGCAGAAAACTAAGGGTTAGACTTTATTTCTCAACTATTTTTTAGTCCAACACATTAAACTTCATGGTTATAAAACTCTGAGTTCAGATTTTAAAAAATTAAGTCATGCAAAGCAAATACCAGTCCTTTAAACAGTCACATAAGTAGGGAAAAGTTGAATCAAGTGGAAAGCTTGGCAAATATATAAATACGTTAACAAAAGCAATTTTCTTTTTCTTTTTACATTTTATTGTAATGTACAGAGGTGTTACAGTTATATTTGCCAGATAGAAAGTTCATTAATTCTCATACATTGATATCCCTTCTCATGTTTTTGTCCCCATTCCCCTTCACCCACCCCTCCTAATCACCTTGTTTTCCCCTCTTCCCTTTCCTATTTCAAATAAACAAGTAAATGTATATACAATATACCAGGTAACTAAGTCAGATACTGTAGCAATATGAGATTAACCAAAGGGCAACAAGAGAAGAGAAATAACATAGTACAATAAGAACAACAATCACTCAAGTTAAAGCTTTTGTTTCCATATTCTGGAGATCCTTTCATTTAGCCTCATCCTATATGGCCTTATTTATTGAGGTTTTGAGCTGTTTGTAATCCTTTGCTAGGAGTTTGTGGTATTACCAATGAGGGAAACCACTGAGCCTATGTTCCTTTGGGTCTGGCTTACTTCACTTAAAATGATTTTATTCCAAGTCTTTCCATTTCCCTATAAATGGGGAAATGTCATTTTTCTGATGGCAATATAGAATTCCATTGTATATAAATACCACATCTTCATGATCCACTCATCAATTGAGGGGCATCTGGGTTGGTTCCATATCTTTGCTATGTTAAATAGTGCTGCAATGAACAATAGTGTGCTAGTGGATTTAGTATGTCCTTGTTTCTGGACGATTGGTAAATGCCAAGTAGTGGAATTGTTGAGTCATAGGGGAGCTCTATGTTTAGTCTTTTGACTAAATTGCTACAAAAGCAATTTTCTTACCAGAGCCAGACTGATGATTTCTGTACTAATAATATATGCTTGTGTAGCTTAGATCTCAGTAATTGTTCAAGATACTTGAGAATTATTGTTGTATACATTCTGAAGACAGAGATGACTGGAATCATTTTCTTTTAATACAGAAGCATATGCTAGTACTTCATTAAAAACAAGAATAATTTGGCACAATGGGTCCTGGATGTTATCTTGTTAATTCAGGAGGTTGAAATCAGAAAGATTGCTGGTGAGGTCAGATCAGACCAAAAATCCAGGAACTACATGTCAACCAATGAAAACTCTGGAGTAGTGAAATTCTTGTTTGTCATCCCAACCACATGGAAGTGTAAGTCAGCACAGAAAAAAAATAATAAGTAAATAAAGTAAATGTAAATGTGAGTGTACTTCAGTTGGTGGGCTACTTGCTTGGCAATTACAAAGCCCTGAGTCCAACTTTCTTCCTCCCAAAAGAAATATCAGTGCAATTGTATTCTAGATAGTCATCTGTGAACTAGTTCTTGTGCTATAGTTTAGTCAAGTACTTTATAAAATTTATAGATTATCTACAGAGCATTTGAAAATCTACATGTTTAATATACTATCTTCCTACATATCTATAAAGAAAAATGTTTTCTTCTATTGAAGAAAATATACACACAAACATACACATACACATGGAGAGAGACAGGGACAGACAGAGAAACAAAGAATCTGGAGTAAACTGTATAGTATCATGTGAAATATCCTTGAGTAATAACGAAGCTACATTGCTCATATAATGAGTCATTCTCACCATAATTCAAAATTTCTGAAGCCCAGACACAATGCAAAGAGATAATTACATTCTTTTCCTAAATGGTGGACTGTGAGATAATGAATAGATATTACATGAACTAGCAGAACTATTTATATTGAGATTACACTGGGTTTGTTCTGAATAAAACAATATCTGATTATGAATTTTTCAGACAGAGGAAGTGATTGGCTCCTCTTTCTTAAGATCACACAGTTGAATAGTAATTTTAATTTCTCCAAGAGGGTACAGTCTAAGATATCCACTAAGTATCTAAAGTCTTGTCCATTGTCCATCTTTGCTAGAATGGTATTGAATCTCCAATTTTCCATCTCTAGTTGTTTCCTTGTGTTTTGTATGTGTATGTGTGTACCTACATACACATGTATATATATTCATTTTATATATATATATGTGTGTATATATACACAAATAGACATGGTAAGGCTTGAATCACCAACTAGATAATGTGGGGAAATAACATTACTAACACTAATATAAACCAATTATAATAGTTATAAAGTCTCTTGAGATGCCTGAGAGCAGTGAACTTGACTTTCATTTTCTGGTGATTCAAGATAATATGCTAAAGTGGTGTGATGAAACTAAGGGAATAATGTAGCATTAAGGTAGGATCTTGTGTGTGAATGATCCAAGATGATGAAGCACATCACAGTAGAATTATGGGATATTTTATCCTGCTATTTAGAATGATATTTACTTAAATAAATCATTTATTTTTGGAATGTATTCTTTTGTGCTTTAAAATGCTAAATTGCAGAAACTTGAGTCTTTCTTTAGGTATGAGAAACATTCTACACAAATTGACTAGATTGTTCTCAGTAAAGAGATTGGCATTCTTGGATATATATTGTATAGGTTTATCATTTTTATTTTGCTGAATAAACTTTAAGTCAGAGAAAACATGTGTTTTTTATTTCAGGATATCTTTAGGCAGAATAGAGTATTAAATTTCTGCTTAGTGATTTATTTACCTAAAATTATTGAAGATAGAGTGTGTATCATGATACCCTCAAGCAAAAGAGAATTTTGTTTATCTAATATATTTTGTGCACATGTTAATGCACATCTCTTGGAGCAGATATCTCTTACCTATAATTTTATTTCATTTTATATTTCTTTGCTGAACTACTACTGGAGTTTAAAATTTGCAAATATTAGGCAGAAGTTCTCTCATTTGAAAAAAATGCCTCAAGTCATTTTAGGCTTTGATGGTTTTTGAGATAGGTTCTTACATTTTTATTTTTACAGGTTTGGACCTCCATTCTTCTATTTATGGTTTCTTTTAAAGCTGGAACGACAGACGTAAACTTACGGTTCCTAACTGAGATTGGCTCTTGTGAACATTTTGCCTTAAATAATCTCCATAAACTAGAAGTTTTATTTAGACCACAAGTGTGTTTTAACTTGAATACTCTGCAGAAATCTGGGGTTAAAATGTGTCCTTGGATTTCCATAAAATCTGTAGATATCAATTGTTATAAGTGACTGAAGGCATTCATGTCTTTACTAAGTTTCTACTTTTTCTCCCTTGTTCATTTTTTTTTTGCCCGTCCTGGGCACTGTCCTTGAGCTTTCTCAATGCTAGAGTTCTACCACTTGAGCCTCAGCACCACGTCCAGTGTTTTCTTTCTATGTATGTGGTAACAGGAATCAAACCTGGGTCTTTGTGCATGCTAGGCAAGCACTCTACTACTAGGCCAAAATCCTGGCCCCCATGTTCATTTTTTTAGAGAATGGTATTGAATCTCCAAATAGACTCACAGTTTCATTTATTTCTCCTTATAATTCTATCATTTTTGTTTCACATAATTGATATTGTTTTCAGGAAAGTACATATTAATATATTGGTGAATTTGTTTCTTTATCATTACATGATACACATCATGGTACCTGAAAATTTTCTTTGTTTTAAGTTCATTCTATCTGAAATTAATAGACCTATTTTATTTTCTTTCAAATCGCGATAACAAAGTATTTATTGTTCTACATATACTATTGCATTCATTTATTTTTAGTCTACATGCTTCTTTACCTATTAAGTTATTTTTATGTAGAAAAAAATATTTGGGCCACATTTCTCAACCATTCTGACAATATCAAACTTTTATTTTATTTGCTGTATTGAAATCATATACAACTCATGATTTATTGATATGATCGGAGTAATAATTATCTTACAACTACTAACACTACTATAACTATTACTAATAATACTAATAACAGACAGATAACTAATACTTTTTACTACTTTCAATTTTAGTTACCAAGTGAAGAAAGATATCCAACCTAGGAATAAAATAATGCACAATATATTCTTCTATTAACTAACATGAATGATCATTTATAATTTCATCCATGGTGTTGAAAGCTCTACTATAAGAGTAGAGCTTTTGTATTTTTATAGGTGACAGCTAATTAATATTCAGCTATTTCAGATTTATTGCATTCATGAAACAAAGAGAATAATTAGTATATACTTATTTTCTAGTATGATTTCTAACATAATGAAAATTACATCGGCCATAACAAGCATATATTTTTCAAATCTGTCTGTTTCTGTTTTCATATCTAGCTCAATCATTAGTGTATTGCACACACATTAAACTTTTCTGTTTACTGGTTCATTGAATGACAAATAACAGAAGCCCCATGCTTAACGTGGCAAGCAAACTTGTTCTGTCAGGTCAGTCTTTCTGAATCAAATTCTCTGTGTGCAGAATAGCCAATCTAAGAATGCACATTAATTTTAGAAAAGCAACTCAAAGTTAGGGTGAATTGTGTCTGAAAACCATTTCCTGTTTAGGTGGATTCTGCTAGACAAAATGTCATGTCTTGCATCATTGTAGCGCCTTGCTCTCCAAGCCAGGTGGAAGAGGAAGATGAAAAGAAATGATCTGGAACAAGAATGTGTAGGCACACTGCCAGGTCTTACCAAGTACTGTAGTGACAATTTTTGAAAAGCTGTCTAGGAAATATTATAACTATAAAATATTCTTCTTTGTAGAGCAGAAAAGATTTTTTTTCTCACAGCCCAGCTGTGGTACCAGTAGACCAACAATAAAATAACAGCAAGCAAGAACCAACTCAAATGAAAAGTGCTAGCTTACCCACAGAAATTTTTGAGTGACAATGGTTTAACATTATTTTCAACACTTAGCAGCTTCTAATCTATGATTGGGGAAGAAGATTGCAGGTTCTTGTCTTCACCAGTCACAAAGAAATATCCAATTAAAAAAATCCTCTCTGTGTCCAGAAAAATGTGACCAATTTCGATTAATTGCTATGAAGGAAATTAATAGTCAGCCCTTGCTGGCTGAAATCTGGTGGTACATGAGAAAATCTTCATGTGTTTCCATAGCTTCAACTTGATATTACAAGTTACAGAGATCAAAGCGGCATAAAGGAATATTACCCTGGTGTCCTATGACTATGTGAAAGAAGTGTATACTTGTCTCAACCTAAAGTAATCATACATTTTATGTGAAATAGGTCACTGTTATATTAAGTTTTAGAGTATCACTACCACCTTACAGCTTGTACATCCTGACAAATACCTGTATGGAGATAAAACTGAAGTACATGAGAAAACAAAACTTTTTAAGAAAATGTGTTTGTCTGCTCATCAAGAGAAAACAGGAGATATGGTCAACTTTAAATCATGGAAAGCTACATGCTTACCTAAACTTTTGCTTCAATGTAAAGAGAAGAAAATACTCCTAGAATACACTGAGAGAAGGTGGCACTAGTGAATTTTCTTAAAGAAATCTAAAAGAAAATTCTGCAGGCTAGGATGAAATCCACACAGAGGTAATTTTATAAAATCATATATTTTGTTGTAAATAATAATATCAAGTCAAAAATTAATAAAATGCTCAGTGGGAGAAGAAAACTCCCTCAATTGGAGAAGTGACAGTTACGAAATATCCACAATTCACTCTCCCATATTTAGCGGGAAAAGACTGCAAGCTTCAGGTCAGGAACAAAACAAGTATGCTAAATATTACATTGTTTAGCATTATACTGAGGCTTTTATTGGGATAATTAGTGAGAAAATTGATTAAAAACATTCATAATGTAAAGGATATACTAAAACACCCACTATCTCTTGGTATCACGAGTGCACATAGAACATTTTAAGAAATGTCGTTTTAAAATGACACTCTACATTGAGAAGTCTGGCAAAATTTCAGGATGGGATAATGCTAAAAATATGCTTCTATGCATTAGCAATAAACAGATCAAAAGTGAATCAGTAAGTAAAACATGAATTGATGAGCAGTAAATAACAACAAAGGAAATAATAGACAATCAATTTGACACAAACAACAAAGATATAATACTGAAATTATGAATCCTATTGAAAGAAATTAACATCTGTATAGGTAAATAAATATCATCTTATCTTCATATATTGGAAATATCCTTTAAATAGCTATAAGTTACTAGTTAAAAATTTAATTCAACACGAGTTGTCTCAAATTTCTAATTTAGAATATTTTTTAATATTGTTTTCAAATCATGACAAACTAAACTTAAAATCCACATAGATTTTAGAATCTTGAATAACTAAAGCAATCTTGGAAAGCAAAGTGCAAGAGGCACACTTCTCAATCTGAAAATTGACTGAAATTTAGAGTAATCAAGCAGGCAACCTTGACATAGGGACAAACCTATAAGTCAGTGGAACAGATCTAAGACCTGCAGTTATACTCTTGCATTTATGTTCAGTTGGTTGGCTGTAAGAGTGACAAGACAATTTAAAGGTGACAGGGATGTCTTTTTAACAAATGGTTCTCATTATCAGATCAGAATAAATCATAATTTTCCAGCAAGATTTCATTGTCCATAGTTTATTGAACATACTTCAGCAGGTTTACTGTTATACCTTGGTATAACAGACACAAGACACAAGACACAAGACACAAGACAAATGAACATGAAAGAGACAAATGAACAGTGGTTGACTGTTCCTGCTAGGATTAAAACAATTTGGTATCTTAGCACCTTCAAAATTACTTTAACTGCCTATTAGGGCATATTTTATTCTGAAATGCTGAACTATTCACACTCAACTAATTATAGTGACAAGGCCTACTATAGTTTTTTTAAGTATGTTTGCTTAAAGAAACTACTCAAGAGCCAGGAGTTTGGCCTAGTGGTAGAGTGCTTGCCTAGCATGCACAGAGGCCTGGATTCCTTGGTACCACATACACAGAAAAAAGCCAGAAGTGGTTCAGTGGCTCAAGTGGTAGAGCTCTAGCCTTGAAAAGGTCTACAAGCCCCAGGACTGGCAAGGTAAAAAAAGAAAGAAACTACTTAAAAATATACCAAGAACCAAATTGACAGGAGGTGAAAAATACAAATTGCTTATTGAAAGTCTCCTAACATCAGGATTTTGTCATTGCTGCTCTGGGATGTTGCCTTGATGACAAGATTTATTTTTCTTTCTGTCCTTACAGAGCAGAATACATGAAAAGAAAGAGCTTATATATCATTAAAAGTCCATGCTCTGGAACTGGCACACACATACGCGAATACATGCATGCACTAGTGTATGCATGTGCATGCATACACACATACACACACAAATTCATATCCTACTCTAGGGTCCAAACTATTCATTACACAAACACATTGGAAAGAACCAGTGGAAATCATCCAATGTATACATTATAATTATCAGAACTATTAGAATCGAGGCTACCATGTGAAGCCATGAATGCCAGCTTTAAATATTTTTGAGGTTTTTTTTAAATATATATATATATATATATATGCATAGTTCAATTTGAGAACCACTGAGTGAAGGGTTTGATCGTATTAATAAAAAAACGTACACAAGTTCCAGAATTCTAACCATACATTCATTCTTTATCCTCATACTTGATATTTGAGCAAAAGAGAATAAGTTTATAGACAACAAAGGAAACTCATTTCTTAAATTGGTAAGTGTGTTTTGATTCCAAGTGTAAAGTTCCTGACTTGCTACATTGCATTTAACTTTTAGTTTCTCTTCTGGAAGTATGAATGCTTAAAAGAAAACAGAACCCAAAGTAACAATGATACCTAACAATAAAAATGGAGTTATATCCTCTTAGCATAGTTGGGAGAAAGAAAAGACTGAACTTCAAAGTACACATGAGTCAATGATAGGGATTTCTGAACTCTGAAGGTCCTGAAATGAAGTAAAAAAGCAGGTAGTCAGAGGAAGATAGCAGAAAAGAGAAGACAGTCATATACAAAAGACAGTGTTCTCAGAAAGAAAATCTTGTAACTCTGTACTAAACAGTAGCATGTACAGGGAAAAGTAAGGGATCTGATCTGCACCTTCTAATCAGCACAAGGAATAGACTGCAAAGATATTGAGATTGGAAGGGGCTTTCTTGGAAGCGTTTCACAGAGAGATTTCTCCAGAGTGGCAGTCCCTGCAAGATAGCCAAAGACAAGAAAGAGAAAGTAGAAGCAATTTAGAACCTCACAGGAAGAGAGTACAATGGTTATGTGAGAGACCTCCCATCATCAGACTAAAGCAAAACATCACATGGTACAATAAAAAGCTGGTTGACTGAGGAACTGAATGTGAACTGCAATATAGTGTGTGGAATAAAATCAGCTTTGAGTAGCTTTGATGTAGTTGGAATCTAAATCTCTGGGGAAAACTTTAAGGTACCAAAGTCTCAGTGGATCAAAAGATGCCCAAGTGCAGACATTATGTATGCATAGTTAACATTGGTGTCAGAGAAGCAGCCAGCAGTAGGAAGGTTGTTGGCTATTCTTCCACTTTTCTTGTGTAACTCCAGAAAGAGCTGTTTATATTCTGAAATGTCTGTTTGTCACAGTTGCTCTCAAAGAGAGAATACAAGCTAAATAAGAAAAATGATAAGAGGGAGTTATTGGAATAAATTCTTGCATTTTTTACTGGCAGTTAACACATATAATTCAGTAGAAGTTTAGAATGCCAGAAAAGCAAAATGGTTGGTCTAAATTACGACATAAAACAACCAACATTTTATTACTAGTGCCAATCTTGATTGGCCTTGAAGCACTTTGGTCAATAAAACTCAAAATCTTGTGGTATAAAACATTTTCATTCCTCTTTAGATAGATCAGAAGTTTTAATATTTCATCTGCTGTGTTAAAGGAAAATGCAATGGAAATCTGTGTTCCTAATGATAAAAATTCTTCATCAGGTGAATAGTCACTTGTGATTCATTACATCATCCCTTTTTGATTGATGGTAGCCTTGTGATAATCAGAACACTAGTCTAAGTGTGACTGATGATATAGAAGAAATGAGCACATAAGAATGAAATTGAAAGGTATTCCTGTTTATCAACTCCTATTATGTTTATTTTTATTCCACAAAAATTCAAATTGGTAGATTTTCCAAGACAAAGTATATTTGGATTTGTTACTATAAACAAGAGAGATTTATGAAATTAAAATAAATATATTTTTATTTATATAAAATTATATATATCAAAATGAACACCAAGATATGTAAACAAGAGACCCCTGTTTTTCCATATATCTTTTATTGCGATTAATAGAAGTGTTACATTATATTCACCAGATAGAAGGGGCATTACTCAACATACACTGACACCCTTTCTCATGTCTTGGTCTCCATTTCTCTCTCCCCATCCCTGCCCCTCATCTTGTTTTCCCCCCATCCCTATCTGATTTCAAATAATGAAATATGCATATATATCCAATATATCAGATAACAAGGTGAAATACTGTAACAATATGAGATAACCAAGGGACAGCCAAAGAGATGAGATAACATAGTACATTAAGGAAAAAATCACTCATTATATGGCTTTTGTTTCCTTATCCTGGAGGTCCTTACATTTAGTGTCATACTATATGGCCTTATGTATCTGGGTTTTATTCTATTGTAAATTTCTGCTAGAAGAGCCCAAGGTTTCTACTAATTATGACAAATGAGGGAAACCATTGAGCCTATGTTCCTTTGAGTCTGGCTTACTTCACTTAATATGATTTTTTTCTAAGTCCTTCCATTTCCTAACAAATGGGACAATGTCGTTCTTGATGAGAGCACCATAGAATTCCATTGTGTATAAATACCACATCTTGTTGATCCACTTGTCAACTGAGGGGCATCTGGGTTGGTCATATGCAATAGAATGACTAGTTGGTATTTGCATATAATTATGTATGTGTGTGCATATATTTATTTATTTATTTTGTTTTTCCTCTGGTGAGGGAATGATAAAATCGTAAATAGGAGATCCAAATTTGAAAGTGAAATGTAAGCAAAAAATTATACCTTATTGGTTAAAATGTAATACAATAAAAAAGTTACCAAGTAGTTACTACTAGAAATTTTTATACAGAATTTTTTATGAAGAACTTTACTTGTCCCTATAATAAAAATAAAAAGGTTTGCTTATGTATGAAAAATGATTCATTATCTTATTCTCTTTGGATCATCACAACTTTTGTGTCCAGATATGCATAAGTTCAGAAAAATCAATGATTGTGATGCTTCATAATTTGTTTATTTTTAACTGTTTGACTTCGGCATATAAGCTATTTTAAAGTTATAGTAAGTTTATTTCTTTTTCAAATGCAAAACTGAGTTTTCTTCCAATTTTGACATCATATCAGCATTGAGCATTGAAATCTCAGAATACACGTGGAGTTGAAAAGTCTAAACTCCCAAAAAATTAACAACCTCAAGAATTGAACAGAGGAACTCCAAAAGGAAAAGTGCAAATCATCAATAAATGCATACTCAAAATATCTATTGGTACCTTATATGCAAGTAAACATGACATTAAGATTTCCTCTATATTGCGAGGTGCTAGTGGCTCAAGCCTATAATCCTAGCTGCTCAGGAGGCTGAGATCCAATTATTGTAGTTCAAAGCCAGCCCCAAGAGGAAAACCTGTGAGAACGCTTATCTCCAATAAACTATTCGCAAAAAGCCATACATGGATCTATGAATCATGTGGTAGATTGCTGACCTTGAGCAAAAGAACATGGACAGAGCCCAAGCCCTGAGTTCCAGCCCTAGGACCACTCTCCCCACCCCATCCAAAAAAAATAATAATACCCTCTCTATCAATTCCAAATGGCTGTAATTCACATCAGAAGCAAATGCTAACAAGGATATAGTAAAAAAGAGTCCCTATTCTCTGCATATCAAAATGTAAACTGGTACCATCAATATGGAAATCAAATGGAGTTTTTTTTCCAAACAGTAAACTGCATACTGTCATTCATTTCAGTGATACCACAATTGAGCACGAATCTGAAGAACCGTAAGTCAATATACACAAGAGACATTTGAGCACTTACATCCACTGATGTTCTATGCACAAAACCCAAGAAGCAAAGAAAACTGATCAAATGGTCCAAAATTGACGAATGGATCCACAAAATGTAATATACATACACACTGGAGTATTATTCACCCATAAGGAAAATGAAATTATGCCTTTTGAAAAAAATATAAAAAGCTGAAACTATAAATCATCATGCTAAATAAAGTAAGTCAGGCTCAGGACAAAGGTTAAATGTTCCCCCCCCTTCATATGTGGATCCAAATTAAAAAATGGAACAAACTCCAACATACAGAGGATCATTTGTCTATCTGTCTATCTATCTATCTATCTATCTATCTATCTATCTATCTATCTATCTATCTGCCTACCTGCCTGCCTGCCTACCTATTTGTCTGTCAATCTATGATCTGTCATCTTCTATGTGATATGTTTGCAATTGTTATTTGAAGTGATTGGAGAGTTGCCAGAAAACAACATTAGAAAACAAACAGTAGCTGAATATTTTGTATATGTGAAATAACAATGAAATAAAATTCTCTAAGAGTTTCTGAATAATATAGGGAATCTGGGATGGGGAAAGTGAGTGTAACTGAGGGAGCCAATCTGAACTAAAGTACTGTATGCACATGCTTAAAATCCTATCAATGTTCAAATTGTTCCAATGCTATCTTCTGAATACTTAACATACACAAATTAAATATATGACAGAAATGGGAAACAGGCTGACGTGGTGGCTCACGCTGGTAATCCTAGCTACTCAGGAGGCTCAGATCTGAGGATCAAGGTTCAAACCCAGCCTGGGCACAAAAGAACCTGAGACTCTTATCTCCAATTAACCTCTAGAAAATGGTAAGAGGGTCTTGGCTCAAGGGTAGAGCAGCAGCCTCAGCCTTGAGCTGAAGAGTTCAGGGACAATGCCCAGGACCAGGGGTAGGACAGTAGCCTTGAGTTGAAGATCTCAAGGACAATGCCCAGGCCAAGTTCAAGCCCCATGACCCACAAAGAAAGAGAAATGTAAAACAGTGTGTGAGTGGGTGCTAGTGGGAAGGGAGAGGGGGAGGGTGAATGGAGAGCATGAATGAGGAAAACTATGGTCAAAATATTCTGCATATAATGGTGTGCGTGTGAAAATGGAACAATGATCTTTGATGAGACTGACTTGGAAAGAAGGAATAGAAGAATGGAGGGATATGGAACACGTGAGTTTAATATACAATCTATTCATATGGGAAGAAATTGAAATCAGTTATACTTAAGCAAATAATCTATGTGAGTTCTGAAGAAAGAAAAAATTACATCTAATTTACATGATTTATCATATGGATCTCCATTTTATAGGAACCTCCAAGTTTTCCAAACTGCTAAATGACTGGATATTATCAAAGTCCTTTAAGGTGTAACAGATTGATTTAACCTTTAGCATGTTATGATTTATGTATGACTGCATCTTCCCATTTTAAATGAAAAGCCCAGTGTCACAGCTAACAAGAGGATAGCCAACATTCCATGTGTTGTTCCAATCTTTAAACAGTTCTGAGGCTTTTTAATTTCAATTTTCTACTGCCTTAAATGTTTTCATTTGCTTAAGAAGTTCAGAAGTTAATGATTCTACTTATCTTGATACTTTTGCATTTTCAGAATGTAGTGCCAAAAATAAATGTATATTTCTACAAATCAGTACATGCTTTCATTCAAATCTTAAGCCAGTACATAAATTATAGTTTCATTGTAAAAAATGATCTGCTTCACTTTTGATACTGCCTCCCTCATGAAATGCAAAACTATATGCTAGAGAGAATAGCAAATCATTTGTTTTTATTTACCCTGGTTCTAAATTCCAAACCTTTATTATAGTTTGGAAATTATCTGCAACAACTCTACCAGGTTATATATAAGTAATTATTTTTTATTTGATAAATTGTTTTAAATGCTTTTAAAATGGCATCTAACTGGTTTCCATAACTGTGCCTTCTTGGTTTTCTGTGTATGAATTTCTTACAGGTATAAGTGATTTGGTTTTGCATGTTAACCTGTTTAATCCACCAAGCCCTGTGTGGTCATGATTTTTAACTGATAATCATGTCTACTCTCCTGAGTACCACTTGAGCCACATAGGATGATGTGAGATTCTACACTCTAATTGATTTTCTGGGTCCAAATGAGGTCAAACTGGAATCATTAATAAGTAAACATTAATTTTCAGCAGTAAAATTAAAAGTATATGAAGAACAAAGGAACTACACATATGCCCAGAGTGTACAAAATCCTTGGTTCTGGAAGATGAAAAGAAACAAAGTAAATATCAGTTCAGAAAAATAAAAGGAAATTATACTTCCTTACTGGGCTGGGCTAGGTTATGTCTCCATAGTACTGGTACTATATTATTACTTTGGTATGCATCATTTTCTTTCACTTTTGTTCTGCAAAACTGAAAAATATTTTTGTTAGGTGTTAATTCTTCTGAAAAGCTTTTTTGTTAAAAAAATTCAATATTGACCACTCCTCCAGCCGCTCTGGTGCTGCCCGTGTGCTCATTCTGTGCGGATCTGTGACCTCTTTTGTAAAGAGTCATCTGAGGAGACTCAGGCGCTTGCGGTGGTCCACAAAAAGAAATAGTCAAGACTGAGAACAACAATCATATTAATTTGAAGGTGGTGGGGATAGAATAGTTCTGTAGTGCAATTTAAGACTATGAGGCATACACCACTTAGTAAACTAATGAAAGCCTATTGTGAACGACAGGGTTTCCCAAGGAGGCAGGTAAGATTGGGATTTGATGGGCAGCCAATCAATGAAACAGACACATCTGCACAGTTGGAAATGGAGGATGAAGGTACAATTGACAGGTGGTATCCACTAAAAAGAAGGGAGCCTACTACGGTTGCTCCAGAATTTTGTTCTTATAGACCAAGAATACATTTTTAATTAGAAAACAGCAATTTGGTTCCACCACATCCTGACTGCTACAGTATAGTTTTCTCTGTTCTTCCATTTTTCCCCTTCCTCATTCCATTATTGTACGAAGAGTAACTGGCATGTGGGCACAAGCATATTGCTTTTCTTTTTTCTTCCTTTTTTGTTTAAACTAATGGCCAATGGTATATTTTGATTGACATCAAATGGAGATGATTCTGTGAAAATATCCCTTTCTCCATTAGTGTCATGTCCATTCAGTTTTTATTTTTATATTTCAGTAAGTTATTTTGCTCTCATTAACAAAAAGAAAAAAAAGGCCGGGTATTTGGCCTAATGGTAGAATGCTTGCTTAGGATGCACGAACATCCGGGTTCGATTCCTTAGTACCACATATATAGAAAAGCCAGAAATGGTGCTGTGGCTCAAAAGTGGTAGAGCACTAGCCTTCAGGAAAAAGCCCCAAAACAGTGCTCAGGCCCTGAGATCAAGGCCCAGGACTGGAAAAAAATTCTTCATATCTCATATGATTGGAGACTTTTAATATTTTCATTTATCATCATAAATCCAAGGACAATTTTATAACTTTTTTGTACATAGCTATTACATGAAGAGCAATCTGTCTTTAAATAAAGGTAAATTACTCTTTAAAACAAAGTATCCTAAATTGTTTTCCCTTCAAGTCAAGCACCTTGTTTAGATAAACTTCTTGTTTAAAAAATTCCAATATTACCTTATAGAGTTGTTTATGTTCTTTAATTTCTCTTTCTCTCTTGATTACTATATATAATTTTTAATTCTTATTATGATGAACCCTCTGTATACGGCAATGTTATAGAATTAAAACTGTATATATTTCATGATCAAGCCAATATAAGATGTATGCATGCATGGGTGGGTAGATATCTTAGCTATTGTAAATAATGCTGCAATGAACATGGTTGTGCTGGTAGCATTAGTGTGGCCTTGTTTCTGGACATTTGAGTAAATGCCCAGGAATGGGATTTCTTTATTATAGTCTTTTGAGTAGCCCTCAGCCTTTTTTCTAAATGTCTATCTCCACCTGAATGAGTCAATATTTATGTGCCTCTGTAATGCCATTACCACCTTCATAATAAAGTGGAATACTAAGTACTCCTATTGTTTGCCATATGTGAAAATATGGTACTCCAGCACATGACTTAGAAATCTTCCAGTTCTTATAACACAGAGGTAGATAAATTGTGCAATTGTCTTTGAGACCTTGTAAATCTATTGTCACATGTAACTTCAAACACCAATATTATCACTACATTACTTCAATCACTAATATTATCACTACCATTTAATTTTTATAACATAATAAAGAAAACCACATGAACTCTTGCTCTTAAAGTCTTATACCTGTAATCCCAACACATCAAATGAATTTGTCATGGCCTTGCCTCAAAAGACAAACGAAGGCATAGAAATCATTTATGTAGATTTTATTATCATTAACATCTCCAAAAGCTGAGACAGCTTCAAGGAAGTTAAAATTTTCCCTGCAGGTGCAAGGACACAAAGAGAGAATATGCTACACCATCTGTCCTCATTTTTTAAAATAAAATTCAAAGTGTAAGGAGTATATTTTAAATGATTTGAGGGAAGAACTGAAGAGTGAGATGTTTAATAAAAGTGCCCTTCTAAATAACCTCTTTTGGGGACGAGAGTTTGGCCTAGTGGTACAGTGCTTGCCTAGCATGCATGCAGACCCGGATTCGATTCCTCGGTACCACATACATAGAAAAAAGCAGGAAGTGGTGCTGAGGCTCAAGTGGTAAAGCTCTAGCTTTGAGAAAGTCCAAGGATAGTGCTCAGCCTCTGAGTTCAAGCCCAGGACTGGCAAAAAAAAAAAAAAAAAGCTAAATAACCTCTCTTCCTTTTCAGTGGACACCTCATTCTAAATTGTTGCATGTTAAAAATTGCTACAGAAATGAAGTTTGGGGGTTCAACTAAGATTTTGTTTAATTTTATTTTTCTTCCTTAATGGGGCATATCTTCCTTTGGAAAAGACAGTCTTAGTAAACTAGAGCTTGGATCAATTCTACTTTCAGCCTGCAATAAAACTGTCATAGAGTTTCACCAAATAAAATCAAATAATGATCACCAAAGTGTAGTGGGATCAGCTACTCATCCAAACTAATATTATTGAGGAATCCTGCCTGCCCGAAGCAAGAGGCAACTTAATGATAATAATAAAAAATTGTCCTTGTTACTAAGTGCTGATTTCAGTGCTTCCTTTTAAGCTATACATTGAGGACTGGAGACTTTTAAACATGTGTAGATGTAACAAGCAACATCAACTTAAATATTTCTCCTTGGAGAAAAATCCATAATTACAGTTCTCTCTTCTAAGTCAATAGTTTATTCTTGCTAGAAAAGGAGAGTCATATCAAAATTTTACCCTCAGTGCTGAACTCATTCTTACTTAGCAATATGTTTGTAAGCATCTTGCGAGAACAGCAAAAAAAAAAATCTCTGAGTAGGTTTCTATCTTAAGCTACATAGTAAAATGTAACAGGTCATTAACAAAAATTTAATAAGGATATTTCTGCTTCCTAAACTTAGAACTTCATGATTGCTAAATTAAACATGTTTAATTTACCTAAAAAATGTTAAGCTAGTTTGTTTTACTAAAGATGTCTGTATATGAGTTATAGATAGCTCTTGTATATTTAATGAATAAATTTAATTAAATAATTCCTTAGTTGCTGGTCTTTACTAATATGAAGTAATCGAGTTAGGCATGGGAAGGCATAATGATTTCTTCAATAAAGTCAAGCCAAGTTAGTATCACTTTGGTTTTCTCCTGAGACTATTTGTTCCCTCAATTTGAACTAAAAAATACTGTTAAAAAAGAGTTCAACTAAGCAAATGTTCCATTGCTGCTACTGGAATTTATAAGCATCTAAGTGACCATTTTATTTCTAAAATGTGGACATTTTACTATGTTGCTAAGGCTGCCTTGAACTCCTATTTTCACAGGAAATTTTGGAGTTGGTTTCCTGAGAGTAACATTTTAATTCCACTATAAGGAAAGATTATACTTCTGAAAATCCAATTTGCTTGTCATTTTAAAGCCCAAGAACATAATGAATGATTTGGTTCTCATTACATAAATTTTGGCCTTATACTATTCTCACCTTTCAATCATAATTATCAAGAACAATATTCTGGATTAATTAATGCAAAAAGTGCACTTTGCTACACTTACTAGCATCATTGTCCAGGCTCCATGTCTAAGATTATGTTACTGGTAATTATTAAATGCTTCTTAGGGTTTTGAAACAATCTACATTGGCACCATATGTGGGGCATACTTATTTAGATATTGTAAGCAATCCTTTATAAAGATACAATAACAAATTATTATTAAATACTAATTATTTAGCGAGATAAGCCCTCCCTGTTTTCCCAGGCTGGTTTGGAACTCAAGATACTTCTACCTTAGTCTTTTTAGTGCTGGAATTTTAAATTTATGTTGTCATACTCAGTTGGATTTTAATCATATTCAGGAAGAAATGTAACATGTTCTAGAATAGTGCAGAACTATCCTGCTCTGACCTTCTTCAGTGCAGACTCATTTCCTGACAAAAGCCAAGCCACAACTAATGCTTAAATTAAGGAATTCTAATTCACTGAAAAAGGGCAAGAGAAGGTTGCATACACTTGATCCATCACCTGTGGTAGAGGCAGCCACAAGGCAGACTTCCATCTACTGTTTTTATCCAGTGAACAGCACCCCCTTCTCACCAAGAATTCCTAGATGGCACAAAACAGTTGGATACCAAGTTGTTTATCCTATCTACAGGCTAGGTCCATGATTTGTGTCTTCCAGGCACAGATCTTTCTCATTGGGTGCTTACCATATTAACCAAGCAGAACTGTGGACAAGATCCTAAAACCTGAGGCAATTGTAACCTGTAATCCTTTCTTTAATATTATCAGGCAGAAACCAGTATTATCTAATATGCAGGCCATAAACTTCTCAGCCTAACGAAAAATTTCCCTCTCAAAGCATCAAGTGCAGTTTGAATCAAACTTCGTTCTGCAAGTGCTTAAATGGGAATGAAGAAAAGCCCTATTACTGCTTTTCTTCAGTTTTTTTTTCCTGTAAATGTTATGACAAACCTACTGTTGAATTTAGGTCTTTTTTTTTTTAATAGCCTGCTGTACAACCAACCAATCACCCTTCCAGTAAGAATTTCTCCACAGGGAAGTTTATATTGTCTTACTTTGAGTGACCAATTACATATTTTTAACATACTTTCTCTAGTGCAATATCACTAAATTTAGCTACTAACTAAAATAATTGTCTGCAAAAAATGTCACATGAAAATGTTAACATATTATTTCCTTCCAATATTTATAGTCTTTGATTTTGCCTTAAGTTAATTCACTGTCGATAGGCAGAATGAAGTGAAAAATCAAAGGGGTCCTAGTTTTCATCTTCCATTCATGCTAATGTTAAACTTTAGACAATTCACCACTGAATATGTGTACTTCAGTCTTCCTGTGAATATTGTTTTAGCCCCACTGTATTCTCAGTTTGCTATGATGTATTTTTGATTGGGTAGTTCTGGTTTGCTTAATCAGGAAAGGATGTTGAATTTTTTGAAATAATTAATTGGCTTCTTTAAAATGATTGCTTGATTTTTCTGTTTAGTTACCTTTAATAAGCTGAATTACATTGATATTCTAGAGCTAAATCACACTTGGAACCCTTGAGTAAACTCAAACTGGATGCGATATATTAATCTTTTCATACAGTATAGGGTGCAGTATGGTAAAGATATGTTTGAATTTTTTGCATCTAAGTTAATGTAAAAAGGATACTTTGGTTAGGTTTATTTTAAGTTTGAGGTAACAAGATTTTTCAAGATGAGGGGAGGGGGTGGAGGAAGGAAATGGGGTCATAAACATGAGAAGGGTTAGCAATGTTTGTTAAGTAATGCACCTTCTATCTGGCAAATATAATGTAACCCTTCTATTAATTACAATAAAATATATGAGAAATAAAATAAAATTTTGGAAAATGATATTCATTATTCATGTTTTATTTTATCACAACTATTTGTGAACTGTTTTGAATATTCTTACAATTTTTTCAACATCAATAGATTCTATTCTCATATCTCCTTCTTTTTTGAGATATTGGGAGCTTTTATTTCATGTCCTGTCTCTTCTCTCTTTTAGATTAGGATGTAAACTTATTAATCTTTTGACTAAAAAAATTCCCCAAGTAACAGTACTATTCTTTATTATATGAAAATTTCCTTCTCTAGAAGTTTTCATATATATGGAATCATGTGACATATAATATTTTGTCTTCCCTAGAATATTGAAAATGTCAAATTTAACATGATATTTCATATGTGCGATAGTAATGTGCACGATGTGCATTCTGCCAAAAATTTAAAGGTACAAACTAGTAGACAGATAAAATCCATTTTATTGTCTAATATCTTACATTAAGTTAAACATATATAATTTATTCTAAATAACAAATTACCACCTTCTATCTGGTGAATATAATATAACCCTTCTATTAATCACAATAAAAATTATTTAAAAAATTATCAGCAGTGTTAGGGGTGTAAAAAAGAAAATTCATTAATATATGACCTGAAACCAAGTTTCTTTAAAAAAAATTTCTAGCTCCCTGATACGATAAGTGTGATTGCAAGAATATGTTGATAGTTACTTTGTAAAGTATCTTGAAAAAAAATGATTGCCTTTGGATTTGGGGGCATTGGGATTTTTGGTTTGAGATAGGCTTTCACTCCAGAGCTTAGGCTGGCTTCTAATTCATTATATGCTTAGATTACACAGGTTAGCCTCTAAACGATAAACCCCTACTGTCTCTACCTGCAATATGGCTCAATGGTATCTCACATAGCTGTCTTTTTTTTAAATTTTTAAAAATAAATGTATGAAGCTGGGTGCAGTGGCCCAAGCCTGTAATCCTAGCTAGTACTGAGACTGAGATCTGAGGAGGAAGATTTAAAGCCAGCCTGGGCACAAAAGGACCTGAGACTCATTTCCAATTAAGCTCTAAAAAATGGGAAGTGGACTATCTGGTGAATATAACTTTAACCCCTCTATACATGAAAATAAAATAAAATTTTTAAAAATGGGAAGTGGGATTTGGCTCAAGGGTAGGATGGTAACGTTAAGGTGAAGAGCTCAGGAACAGCGCCCAGGCCAAGTTCAAGCCCCATGATTCCCCCCTAAAAGAATAAAAGTATGTAAAATTTATGCTTCCTACACTTAATAGGCTAATAAAAGATAATACTACTAAAACAACTGTATGATGAATACTAACTAATGGATGGAAATGTGGCAATAATTTTGAAGGAAAAATATCATCTGGAAAAATGTTCCTTCTCTCTTACATACCTTTAGATTTAGAATTGTAGACAAACTACCAAACCACTCTAGTAATTTCATGTCATTTTAGATAATAGGCTATAATTACATGCATTCATCTTTTCAGCATATCCTGTACTCTCAATTTCAAAATAAAATGCATTATGAATTCTTGTTAGGATAAAGATTTATATATTTATCTATCTACTACCTATCACTGATCTATCTACTATCCATTATTACAATGTATAGAAAGCCAAATATGGATTTTTATGGTTTTAAAACCATGTGTGATTATTATGCTAGTTCAGCTATAGATCTTAACAGGACAAGTATGAATATAAATACTCAGATACAAATAGTTTAGGCTTTCAAAACAAATGTAAATCTTGAATACATAAAGGATACTTTTTATGACACATATTTGAAGAATTCTTAAAATATTGTAAGAAATAATAGTCATTTCTAGACCAATTGTCATAATTTAAATAACAAATGATATATCTCCCAGACAGTCTTGATCTCAAACTCATTGTTCTTTCTCTTCTAAGCAATGAGCTAAATCACTTTCCACTAACCATGAAACATATATAGTTATCTTTTCATAAATATGAATGTTTCTCTCTCTATATATATATGATATGCATACAAATGCTATATAGAAACACATATATACATATGTACATGTATATACAGATATATACATATCTGTACGTGTATGTATGTGATTGGGCTACCTGCATGGCTGAAGTAGTAAAACTCCTGCTCAGCAGGTACAAGGCTCTTAGTTCAAATTTCTCCAAAGAAATGGTTGTCCATGGGACAAGCATTGTGAGGATCCCCCTTCTTCATATGCTATCTTTTAGGGTTATCTTTGATCTGTGGAATAGCATGTCATGAAGTGTCAAATTTGGCCTTTTCCTTCCATCTTCTCTCTAATGGTATTACCTTGCCTATGTTGCCATAGGTTTGAGTTGAGAGAAGCTCCAATGCTTAAAAGTGGTCTATTGACTTACACTTTTTGATTCTCTTCATGAGCAATACAGTAGTTAACATGCCCACTTCATAATGGATGATGGTAGATTCATTCAAATTCAGACATATATTAAGTGCTTCATTTCCATCCCATGGCCACATTCATCTCAAGACCATCTTGATCAGAATTTTTTTCCTAATCAACATCCTAAAGCATGTCAGTAGCCCATGAGTCCACTACTTATGGACTTATGACAACATTCTGTCTCATTAAATGCCACCCATTTGCCCTCTCTAAGGGCGAGGTGGTGATGGTAAAAAAATAGTAAGACTTTAATATAAATATAGAAGACTGTTGCCAGTTTAAATGCAAGCAATTTCCTTTTGAAAAACCCTTGGGGAAATCATGGTAACTTCAATATTTTACCTAAATCTGAGTTCTACTTATGTCAATGGAAATTGAAACCAGAAAATGTTTAATCAATAGAAATGGGAAACTAGGACATGATCATTCAATTGACACAATAGATCCAAATTTTCCATTCTCAATCTTATTTGTTGCTGATTAATCCTGTTGAGTAGTGTCTACAATAAGGATGTACACAGTTCTGATTCCTTTTTCTAAGCATCTGCACAATTCTTTAGTCTCCTGCTCTGACTTTGAGCCTGATGCATACTGAAATTTTACTCACCATGTCTGTCATTAATGTTCTTATATGCTGCTGCAATTCCTCTGTTCCATTGCTCACTATGCCGCTGATTTCTTTAAAAAAAAATTACTTGCCATTAGTGCAAAGCAGCAATGAGCTCCACACTGCGGTTGATAGGCTCTTCTCCAGCATACTTTGCTCAGCAAGTTTTGTTCTCTGAACTCTGTGTGACAGCATAGTTGCCTAAAAGGATGTTGTACCTTTTCACAAGCTTAATCATCTCTGCAATGCTTACACCATATTTGACAGGGAAGTTTTAAAAAGATCTGTATTGTACGGGAGGTCTACGTTATAAGGTGCCAACAGCCAAATTTAAAACATCCAGTATTATCTTCTGGGTTACGTGTCAGGGTGTTTTTTTCCCCCCTGTTCCAGGCACGTGTTCTCATGTTGATAAACTCTGCCTTATTCTACATTAGATCCTGTTCTCCTTATAAATTCTGGCTAGAACAAGTTCATAAGGTCCTTTAGTTCGTTGGGGTGAAATTCTTCTCCTACTTCCTTGATCCAGCACTTTCCTGATAAGTGTATGTAGTAATATAGTCCTGGTTACAGATTGGATTGGTGAGGAAGAAAAATAGTGCAGAATTTGTGGAAGTGCACATTGCCTGGAAGGAGAGAGATTCCCTCATTTTTAGACACTGAGGGTAACTTTTTTTTGGTCACTGAAACAAATATCCAACATAACCAATTTAAAAGAGGAAAGTTTTTCGGGGATCAGTTTCAGTAGTAAAGAACATACACAGTATTGCAAGAGAAGCTCAAATCTTGATAGCCAAGGAATAGAATGAAAACACCTACGCTAGTAGGTTTTCCTTTCCCACATTTCAAAATCTACTAGTGCTGCCCAAATACTGGAAACTCTCTCATACCTCAGGATTTGCTTTTCCAATCTCTTATATACTTCTCAATTCAAACAGTAAATTAACAAGCAGTAACTTTTCTGCTCAAATTGACCTTGAAGCATGATCCTTCTATTCTCAGACTCCCAACTGTCTAGAATAACATGCATGAATTTCTGGTATGTGGTTGAAAATCCAGGTTTGATTGCCAATATTCACTAAAATGTATTGCCTCCTTGCTACTTACATATACTATTTAGTAATTACTGTGACACTCAGTTAACTTTGGGCAAGCAAGAAAAGTTTGGGCATTTGTATGTGACAGGAGTCATGAAAATACAAGATTGGTGATAAAAATCAATCATTGTGGATTACAGTATACTTATTATTTCCAAATGTTTTGAACCATTTACACATGCTCTTTACCTTATTATCTTTGGGCTATTTAAATATTTCATTATTATGCATTAATTAAAATATTTCAATGTATTCATCTATGCATCTAATAAAGGAAAAAATAATAACTTTTTTCAAAGACATCCATAATTTTCAACCAAAAACTAATCTTGGAACAAGGATTGCATATTTTTTAATCTTAATTCCAATGACAGGATAAACCTAGGATAATTTTATGCACACATAAATAATAACTTTAGTCCCTGAGGTGCAAAATTTAAATATACTAATATATGTAAATATGTCCTCTATATGTCTTCACAAATAACATCTAGTTTGAAATTTCATGTATATCTTTAGATCTCTATGATTAACTTGTGTCTCTTTATTATCATCTATCTATCTCATTGCTTAGTAGAGGAAACACTCCTCAGGTTAAAAAATGATTTTTCTAAAAGTTGCCAATTATTATTTTTCTAGAAGAGTGATTATCTTCTTTAGAAAGATAGGTAAATGTCAACATAATTTATAAGATGTGTTAGAAAGCAATTATGAGAGAGGTTAATTGAAATTTATGAAATGATATAAACTCAGAAAAGCCAGACAAAAATGTCTAAAAGTAAAACCAGCTCCTCTACTACCTTAATTTACACTATGAATGAGTCTATTCACAAATTCAAATATACATGAACATTATCTAATTTCTTATTTTTCTTTTCTTATTGTCAGGATAATGTATAGAGGGGTTATAGTTATATTGCTCAGGTACCAGGCGCGTTATTTCTCACACATTGATAACCCTTCCATGTTTTTGTCCCCGTTTCCCTTTCCTTGCCCCCTCTTAATCATCTTTTTCCCCCCTTCCCTTCCCTATTTCAAATAAATGTATATGCAATATACCAAATGAACTCTAGGATATGGAAATGAGGTTTATTTTGTGTTATTTATCTTCTCTTTTTTTGGCCTTTTGGTTAATTTCATGCTGTTACTGAATCTGACTTTGTTACATTATCTAATTCTAAATGGGTAAATTTTTGTTTTGATTTTACTTGTTTGCTATTTATTTTGTTCATTTCATAATACAAAAACATACATTTTAATGTAAGTAATAAAACAATTCTTTCAAAACAATAGTTTCCTCCTTATATTGTTGTTGTATTTACCATAGCAACTATTTCAGTTTTTACATTGTCTTTAAGCATCTAGCACAAACTACTTTATATTTCAAAATTTGATCAGGCACAAATGTCTGGAAAAGTCTTACTTGTTTTCTTGCATTCATTTTTGCTTACATTTACAGGTTTCATGACATAGTCATGTATTAAATAATGAGAATTTTGATGTTCACTTTAATATAAAAACTGTGAGTGTGGAAGTAGGATAGAAGGGATGTTTCCACAAAACAAGATTAGCCACTTGGTGAGAATTTGAAACTGGATTATAGTAACCCACACTTTGTTTTATTATTCTTTAAGCTTTTGCACAAACATGACACTTTCTATAATGCAAACTTTAAAAATACATCTTCTTTGCTAATTCTCATTCTCTCCTATAAGATTTCTCTTCCTTAGTAATCATCTCAGTATGCATATGTGATATTATTAGAAATGTTTGAAGAAAGCTTCCTACCATTGTTTCTCATCCTTTCCTAGTCTTCACTGATGAGTAATTATGGTTTAATTTGTTCACATTATATAAATCCTCTTTAAGTTAAGGTTCAGTAAAAATACATATCTTCTATTTCCTTTTCCATATCTGAATAATTCCAAAGCTGACATTTTGATTCTACTTCAGAATTGATCTCATTCACAGACATGTACACATATACTTTACAATAAAGTTTTCAGCTACTACCTTCACATATTACTGTGTCTGTAAATTATTCTATGTTGTTTCTAAGTAAAGAAAGCCAAATATTTCCAGTATTTCTATGCAAAAACATCCAGAAGTGATGAAATGTAAAATTAAAGAAGTAAATGTTAAAACTGAAATCTAACCAAATAGGTCATGATCATTTAATTGAGTCAGAAGAGTCAATGGTTGAACGAGTTTGCACTCCCACCAACAGTGTAGTAGTGATCCCTCCTGGCCATATCCCCTCCAGCATCTGTTGTTATTAGTTTTCTTGATCCTGGCCATTCTAATTGGAGTGAAGTGGAATCTTAGAGTTGTTTTGATTTGCATTTCTTTTATGACCAGAGATGTTGAGCATTTTTTCATGTCTATAGGCCATTTTTGTTTCTTCTTCAGAGAAGACTCTCTTTAAGTCTTTGGCCCATTTTTTAATGGGATGGTTGTTACTTTGGAGATTAGTTTTGGATTGATTCAGTTTTTTGAGCTGTTGATATATTTTAGATATGAGGCCTTTGTCCATTGTATGGTTGGTGAAGATCTTCTCCCACTCCGTAGGCTTCCTAATTAGTTTACTAGCTATGTCCTTTGCCATACAAAACTCTAGGCTCAATGGTTTTCCTCATTTGTCATAATCAGTAGAAACCTTGGGCTCTCCTAGGAGAGATTTGCAATAGAGCAAAACCTTGATACCAAAGGCCATATGGTAGGACGCTAAATGAAAGGATCTCTAGGATATAGAAACATAAGCCATATAATGAATGATTGTTGTTCTTAAGGTACTATGTTATCTCCCATCTCTTTTGCTGTCCCTTGGTTATCTCATATTGTTACAGTATCTCACTTTGTTACCTGATATATGGGATATATTTGTATTTGGTTATCTGAAATTGGATAGGGAAGGGAGGAAAACAAGATGAGGAGTGGGGGTGGGGAGGAGGGAAATGGGGACCAAGACATGTGAAAGGGTATCAATGTATGGGAATTAATGCACCATCTATCTGGCAAATATCATGTAACCCTTCTATTAATTACAATAAAAATATATGAAAAAAAGAAATATAAACAGAAAAAAAGAGTCAATGGTGTCAATAGATCCAATTTTTTTATTCTCTATCCTAATTGTTTTTGATTGACCTTGTTGAGTATTAGCTACAATATTGACTTCTGCTGTAAGGAACAGGATAGAAGCCAAACTAATTATTTTTAAGCAGTAAGAAACCACAGTAGAGCTCAAAAATATAGATTTTTTAAAAGAATGTCTTTATCAAGGTTTGGTGTTTTCTAAAATAGTCTGACTTAAGATGAATTGCTTGTACTAATGATAAACAAGCTGAGGCAAAGTCTGTGGGGTTGTGTAGGGGAGCAGACTATGTATTGGGATGTGAGAGACAGACAGACAGAGATAGAAATAGAGACAGAGACAGAGACAGAAAGCTGATCCTGAGGTACAACTCAGGGCCTGGTAATATTCTTGAGTCTTTCAGAGCAAGGCTGGTATTTTATTACTTGAACCAGAGCTCCACTTCCAGCCTTCTTTGATAGTTAACTGAAGATGAGTCATATGGACTTTCCTGCCTGGGCTACCTTTAAACTTCAATTCTTAGATCTCAACTTCCTGCTGTTAGCTAGGATTATAGATGTGAGCCACTGGCATAAAAGACAATTGTGATTTTAGTACTCTGTAATCCCTCCTTTTATATAATCCTCTCTAGCTCTAGTCCATATTGTTTCCAGTTGATCACCTACATTGCTTAATCTCTGTTGAAAATACTAAAATCAGATCAATATAGATCACTCTGAAGAGTCTAATTAGGTTTAACAGTTTGTAGGATTTTTTAAGTTCAGTCACTTCCTTTCTGTAGTTTCTAAGTTTGTACTTTGCAAGCCACTGTATTTTTGGACATTGAAATTTGCATTTATTCAATTGCAAATTGATGCCTCAAGATAGGAAAGACTTTGCTTATTTTCTAGGGCTCTAAATTCAATATAGCAGTTTAGTGTTTGCTCAAGAATTGGCTTTCCTATAATCCCAGATAATTTGTGGGTGAACATAAGAAGATTGTGAATCCACATTAGCATGAAAACAGATAATTAACTATCTTAAAAACAACCTGGACAGAGTGGGAAAATGTGAAATGTGGTCTCAGTTACTTAGGAAGCTGATATAGTTGGAGAACAGAGGCCTGGTTCAGGTAGAAGTGTGAGACCTTATCTGGGAGTAAACAAAAAATGCTGAGGATGTTTAAATGATAGGGCATTTGCAAGAAATCATTCTTTAAATATTTTACTGATGTTTATTAAAGTTTATCCCAAGAACTTTGAATTATTGAATAGGTCATGTCTCTGCAACAAAGCAATTTTGATACAAATATACCTATGGTATATACACTTCAAAAGATCCAGGCAACTCTGAATAAGTTACAGTGCAGAATTTATGACTTTATGTTTCTTAGTGATTGCTCAACAAAAAGCTATATATCAGTATAGCTTGCATAGTGAGCCTAGTAAGGCATAATGGAAATAAAATTTTAATAACATTCTATCAAGAAATCAAAATGGAAAACATAACTAATATTCTACCAATTATAGTCATGAAAAGTTTAATCCACAAAAAAATTAATTATCTCACATAAATGTACTTCAGAGCTAAATGGTAGGTACAGTGCCTAAATAAGACTATTTCATGACTAAGTATCATCTTAAATTTGAACACTATATCTGGTCAATCTAAAGGAAAATATAAAGTCCTTGGGGTTAGTGATTTTGCTAGTAAATTAGTTTATTCACTTCATATATGTATGCAGTATAGAAAAAAATTCTTTTGAGTTCTGTTCATATATTCATTAAGACTGAAAAGTCTGAATATTTCAGGACAGGCCTGATCAAGTAATCAAGCTGATGACAGAGTGTGATCCTCTTTGGGGTCTTCAATATTTCATCTTAAGAATTGCAACTAATTTGATGCAGCCCATATATATATATATATGTATATATATTACATATATACATATATGTATGTATATGTGTGTGATAAAAGATAATCCACTATGTCCAAAGTCTTCATTTTAAAGGTTAGCCATGTCTACAAGTTACCTTCATAGCAATGTTATAACAGTGTTCAGCCAAAAAATTTGGTGCCATCATCATTTAGCCAAATGGACAAGTTTCTTGTCCATCACATTTTATCCTATTTTTTTCTGCAGTAATGTCTCTGAGGATGGCAAATGACAAAGTTATGAAAACTGATATCCTCAATATTTTGGAGAATATATTTAAATTACAAAATTAATATTCATTTGAATTTTCCAGCCACCCATAGACATTCCTGGAATGGCATAAATAAAGAATTTGAATCCCTCTGATGTGTATTTTCCCAATGGGAAGTAATAAACAAATATCAGCTTTCTTGCTTAATCCTCATCATTTTCTGTATTCACTCACAGAAAAGGACTAGAAGCATTCAAATGTAGTACTAATGAGCATTCCTAATCATTTACATCTCATAATTCTCAAATGATTTTTATTAATAATTGGAATAGGTCTTCCTGAGAAATGATTGATTCTGTAATAGGGAAAAGGAAAATACAAAATGAACCTGAATCATGTTATTTTATAAATTAAATAAGTACCCAAAGAATGTTTGGGAAGGTTCCATACATTTCTTTACTGGAATTTCTGCCTTAACATCCTTTGAAATGAACTTGAAATTAAAGTCTGCATTCCGTGCTGCAGCTGTAGTGTTCTTGGGTTGCAGAATGCAAGGAGGGAGGGATGGAGAGATCTCAGTTTGGAATAAAGAAGGAACGCTCATTGCACCTACAAAATGTATAGGCTCTGAGTCAACATAAACCATAGGGTCCTAGAGGATTTCAGACTGAAAATCTGAAGGGCCCAAATATACTCTGTGCATGCAGGAATCAGAGGTGAGCACTTATCAAACACATTTTCATCAGAGTTTTTATTTGAATAAACACATACACGCACACAAAAAGAACACAATGATAGAAAATCAGACCTCTTATAAGACCATCTTCCCTTTAGTTAGGTCATTAGATAAACCAATGCACAGAGACAATTGTTGCTTCACTGTCAGAACCTTTCACCAGGCCTAATTTTGGATCACTTTACTTGGAGTCATCCAAATTTGATCCAAATTTGAATTTTATCACTCACTTTAACACAAGGGTCTCCATATTATCCTAAAACTACACACTACAAAACCTCATTCTTTTCTGTTTTTTCATTTTAAGATTTTATTTATTTTTATCTTTTCTAATTATTTTTATTGTATCTTTCCTTCAAAGGTGAATAAATATTCTCATCTTGAAATCTCTCAAATTCTTCTAGTTTAACATATTAAAATATATAAGTGTGTGCTGGGCTGGGAGTTTGGCCTAGTGGTAGAGTGCTTGCCTAGCATGCACGCAGACCTGGGTTCTATTCCTCGGCACCACATACATAGAAAAAAGCTGGAAGTGGTGCAGAGGCTCAAGTGGTAGAGCTCTAGCCTTGAGAAAGTCCAAGGATAGTGCTCACGCCCTGAGCTCAAGCCCAGGACTGGCAAAAAAAAAAAATATATATATATATATATATATATGTATATCTATGTATAAGAGTAATCCCATACATATTCCTATTTGATTTACTCAGGCAGCTAAACATATCTAATTAATCCATAAATTCCTTGGGTTCAAATCATGAAATTCTCCAACACTAAATGAAATAGTTTTGAACACATAAGAGGAATCCCATATTTGCTCAGTGATGGATATTTTGAATGACAGAAAAATCATTGTAAAGAAAGAATTCTAATGGTCCTACTTTTTAACTTTTCACAATTTCTAATGCCTGCAGAGAACTTATTTTTAAAAGAGTTGATGAAAACTTCAATGCATTAGTGAGCTGAATTCTTTAGCTATACATTTTGGCCAACAAATTACACAGAGGAATTCTAAATTCTCCAAAGTATGTTGGCATTATTTTCAAGGTGTATGCACATGCATGCATTATTAATAAATTCCCAGAATTTATAAGTTTTATGAATATTTCTATATATCATTTATACTCTCAGGAAGAATACAAATATAAAAATAAAACCACAGCATTGATGACTTCAAAATTAATGTGCATTAGATGAATATGGTTATACATATGTATATAAAGTTTACCTAGAAACAGAAAATAATATGTCAATTTAAATATTTAAATGTGTGCAACTTACAAAATACAAGTCTAGATGTGAGCATTGATTATTGCACTTACAATATAAATTCATAAAAGCTAAGAAAAATGACATTTAATAAATCATTAAAATTTTAAAAAATAGCAATTTATTCATTCATTAATCCATTTATCTATATATGGAAAGACAAAAGATGAGTACATATACTGGCCTCAACCATAGAGATACTGTTGTTTCCAGAGTTGAAGAAATAATATGTAAGCCTTTTCCTTGAAATAAATGCATAGTGACTTTAATATTTTTCCAAGGTATATTTTCATCTATTCTACTTGTATACATACTTTCCTTTATAAGTACAGAGAAGAAAAGAGGAATATAGAGGAAAGGATAGAAGGGGATGAAGTAGAGAGAAAAAATACATTTGTACCTGTGAATAATTGACATTCAAGGAAAGTATACTGAAAATAAAAGATATTTTTAAACACTTTTCCTACTGCAATAAAATTAGAAAATTTATACTAGCACGAAAACAAGTATATTTAGTCAGAAAACAAAAATGTAAGAAAAATACATCTAGATGTATCATTATCAAAATTCAAATTCAAGATCCAGTTTCCATAAATGAGACTAATTGCATCATCTTGAATATTTTGTTCCTAAACTTTTATTCTGATTTTAAAGTGAGAAAAATTGAACATAACAAGAAAGTAAATTTGATACAGAGGGTTTACTTTCGTTAATTTGATTACTCTGACATGCTAGAATATAGTTGGTATGATACTTGCTACACTAATGGCCATTTGAAAAATAACAATATTCCCCCAACTCTGTACACTTAAAACAGTTAACGTAATTATGTGTTGTGCATATTTTACAATTAAAAAATGAAAGACCAGGGAAGTGGTGCTGTGGCTCCAGGGGTAGGGCAGTAGCCTTGACATGAAGAGCTCAGGGATAGTGCCCAGTCCCAGAGTTCAAGCCCCATGACCTATAAAAAAAAAGTGATAGACCATTCAGCTTCATCTCCCTCTCCACAAGAATCAAACTTTAGATTAACACTCATTATATAGAATTCTATGCTGTTGTCAGAAAGAATGACATCTCCCCATTTGTAAGGAAATGGAAAAAATCATATTAAGTGAAGTAAGCCAGACTCAAAGGAACATAGGCTCAATGGTTTCCATCATTTGTAATAATCAGTAGAAACCTTGGGCTCTCCGAGCAGAGATTTACAATAGAACAAAACCTAGAGACATAAGGCCATATAGTATGACGCTAAATGAAAGGACCTCCAGGATAAAGAAATGAAAGCCATATAATGAGTGATTGTTGTCCTTAATGTACTATGTTATCTCTCATCTTTTTTGCTGTCCCTTGGTTATCTCATATTGTTACAGTATTTCACCTTGCCTGATATATTGGATATATGGGTATTTGGTTATTTGATATCATAGGGAAGGGGGAAAACAAGATGAGGAGCTGGGGTGGGGAGAAGGAAATGGGGATCAAGACATGAGAAAGGGTATCAATGGTTGTGAAGTAATGCACCTTATATCTGGTGAATATAATGTAACCCTTCTATTAATTACAATAAAAATATATGAAAACAAGTCAGGGATAGGGACGGGAGTTTACCAGAGTGATAAGAGTGTTTGCCTAGCATGCACAAAGACCTGGATTTGATTCCTCATTTCCACAGACACAGAAAGAAGATGAAAGTGGTGCTGTGGCTCAAGTGGTAGTGCTCTAGCATTGAGAAAGCCAAAGGACAGTGCTCAGGCCCTGAGTTCAAGCGCCAGGACTGCAAAAAAAAAAAAAGGACAGAAGAGGAAATAAACAAAAAATAAAAGCCACCGAACTCTTTCCCAAAGACTTCAGAAATGGAAACCTGAAATTAATGGTGTTAAATTGTTCCATCTCTCCTACAAAACTGATACATCCTCCAATGGACACACTGATCCCCGTTACTCTGGGAGCTTTTTATAGGTTTTCAGTTTCAGGTCTGCCTTGATCTAAGATCAGTTCAATCATACAATTTAAATGGCACACACAACAATTCTTTTTTTCTATCCACAACACAGTTTTTCCTCACTCATCTATTGTCCATATCGCCTCTCGAAACCTAAATGTGCTTAAAGTCCTCATTTGTGTTTTCTACACAAATGTTGTTCAATGTTGACTTAAAAAAAAACTGTCTATTCTTGACACATCTAAAATAGAATGTGGCATTCCTGTAAAGTATTGTGATGGAACACATGGTTTTATTTTGTTTTGTTTTTCGATTTTCCCCTAATATCTTCATGGTAGTAATAATAAAACTGTGATGAGACTTGCTGCAATTTGCCTTATTTCAGTTTGTAGGACGGTTACAAGTGGAGACATTGCTTGTGCATGTGGAACAGGCATCTGACAGAAGCTATTTCAGAGCAAAAGTAATACATTCTGCGTCTCACTCAAAAACTCTTCAGCATCCAGAAAATAATACCACCATCTGTAAGTATAGCAGGCACAATGAGAAAAGTTAGAACCAACACATCCTCTTAGGTTACTCTAGACTTTCATATCTCTATATCATCCTCAATAAGCCTAGCGGAAGTATTTCTGTGGTTGTCATCTTCAAAATTATTTCTCAAACTTCAGTCTTTACCTTCTTTTTTTTTTGTGGGTCACAGGGCTTGAACTAGGCCTGGGCACTGTCCCTGAGCTCTTTAGCTCAAGGCTACCACCCTACCTTTGAGCCAAGGCCCACTTCCCATTTTCTGAAGGTTAGCTGGAGATAAGAGTTTCAGGTCCTTTTGTGCCTGAGCTGGCCTCGAACTTTGATCCTCAGATCTCAGCCTCCTAAGTAGCTAGGATTATAGCCCTGAGCCACTGTGCCCAACCTACTCCTTCTTTATAAACAAAAATAAATAAAATAAACTTAAAATAAAATAAAATAAAAAATAAATAAAATATTATTTCCTGAATGACTTTATATTTCGGGTAGTTGTACAAACCATATGTTCAAGGCATTAGCATAATATTTTTGATCAAAATTCTATAAAACATGACTATCATGGTATTTATTTTGCAATATGATAAATATACATAACTACTTTGTTATCCCCAGTGAGAAATGCAATATTTTCTAAGCTAATGTTTACTTTCTTCGCAAGGTCTGTATAGGTTTCTATTTTTCTCCCCCCTCCCCTTATTGCTATACCTTAGACGTGGCTTTGCTTGATTTGGACAATACTATGTGTTCAATACAAAATAGTAATCATTAATGTCTTCTGACATTATGTTTAAATATAATAGAAACATAAGAAAAATACTGTATTGAATAAAGATCTGGAGCTTAATTATAAAAAGGATATAGGCAAAGTATACAAAAAGTAAGAAGAAATGCTCATTAAATTTCTAGGTAGACTGCAGGAAGTCTATAAACTTCAAGTTTTTCAATCATTGAGAAACTAATATCACAGAGCTACGTTATTGCCAAAAGAGTGTCAAAATTCTCTCTTGTGGGAAAAAATTACTTTTATGACTGAAAGGACAAGTATTTTCATATTCCAATATTACTATTTAACCAGTAATAAGTTTGGAATTAAATGTATGAAGAACACAAATAGATATCTTTCTCCCCAGACAACTGTGTACAACTGCAAAACCTGAAACTATTCATGTAGGAGAGAATCAACATAAAAATACATTTTACAATAATCAAATATCTCCATTGGTAATTAGTAGAAATCAACATTGGAAATGTAAGCATCTGATATATAACTTCAAAAAAGTGATGTTGTATATCCGACCCTTAGTTATAGGAATGAGAGTGTTGCTAAGCAACAAGTCCCCTATAATCTTGTGAGCCTTTTGTGTCTGTGGAAAATTGAGGCAAGGAAAAGTTTGGAAAGCTAATGAGGAAGAAATGGCTTCAGTGCAAATCAATCAATAGTGCACCTGACCAGAAAATCAACTATTAATGGGAATGAAGGAAGAAAGGCTACTTAGAGCTCCTTGAGAGCAAATTTATTATCACCAGGTGTGTTTAATTGCCTGAACTCTAATTCTCTGGTATCATTCTGTCTTCCTTTCTGTGTAGCCATCTTTTTTTTGCATGGAAGTTCAATAATGCACAGAGGCATATCTCATCAGTATCTTTAACAATAACTCCAAACAATGTTTTGATCACTTCATTTTCTGTATCATTTAATAATTCAGCAAGCTATAATTGGCCCATTTTCATGTTATAGTTATGTGAATGGCAAGAAACCATAATTTAAACTGACCTCTGCTGTCTTCAAAAATATAATCGTCGTTGATATTAACAACCATATCGCATATATCTGACTTGAAAATATTTTCTCACATAAATTCAGATTCTGGGGGTCAGACTAAGAATGGAAATCAAGAAGAGAAACCTACAGAAAAATCATGTTACATGTCCCCTTTTGTTTCTGATAGGTGTCATTAAATAAAAAAAAAAACAACTTGTGACCAAAGCTGAGTATTGAAAGCCTTTATCAATTGTAGAGGGGACTTATGCAGACATTAAGTTATAGGTAAGTTCAAGCATTTGTATTTGCAAACACCTTTTTACAATCTAAATTAATGACCTAATCTGAATAACATTTCAAAAACCCAGAATATTTAATTAAAGTCATGGAAACAAGAGGTTTATCTTGGTGATTGTTGCTCTTGATGTACTATGTGAAGTTATTTCTTTTCTCTTTTTTTTCCCCTTATGGATAATCTCATGCAATTACTGTATCTGACTTTGTTACCTGGTATATTGTATATATATTTGTTTATTTGCAGTAGGGAAGGGAAGGGGAAAACAAGATGATTGGGAGGGGTTAGGGGAAGGGAAAAGGACAAAAACATGAGAAGGGTTATCAAGGTTGATGAATGTAACTATAACCCCTCTATAAATTATGCTGACAATAAAATACAATAAAAATGGGGGGATTTCTGAGCATTCCTAATGCTTTTGTAAGACTTTCCTAAGGCACCCAGTGGAAGCTTTGATTAGATCTTTTGGCTATTGAAGAAAATCATGACCATTAAAGGCTTCAGAATTGTAAATATATGTCTACCCCCAAATAATATAGACTCTAGATAACAGCATAAGTTAAACAGGGGATCTAGCTGAATTAAGAATTAGGGAAACAAAGAACAAAATGACCTCCAATAAAAATCTAGCAAGGATTTTCTCTTCTATCTACTCTCACAAGCGCTTCTACACATATTGTTGGATCAAAACTACCTCAAAAGATGAACTGCGGTAGACTCTAGACAAGGAATTTATGTCAAATCTGATTAATCCCCCAACTGTGAATCCTTGGAAATCGTTCAACACACGATCACAGAGCTGTTTTCATGTCTTCATTTAAATATAATATTCGGTCCTAACGATGTAAAAGGAAGAAATGCTGACTGCCATACAGAGACCAATTTCATCAAATGGAATTTACTGATGGACTATATTTACTTTCTCTTTCATCAAATGCACTATTTAATCACTTGGAGAAACATGATTATTTAAAATTCCAAGTCAAATAGCATTATTTCTTAATGGCAACTTTCATGTGAACTCATTTTCACCTGAGAAATTTTTTTATGTCTTTCTCTTTAGAACAGCCTGTCAGAATTATCTGAGCAGTCATCAAAGGAGAAACACACAGATTTACAAGCACTGTTTAATTGTCAGTTGTCTCTGGGCTGTGGCTGCAGGTGCAGCCACCTTTGAAAAGAGTCCGTGAGTAGTTTACACAGCATTCTTCATGGACAGGGCATTAAGCCCAATCACACTAAAAGAAAATCCCTGTTGCACATTCTGTATCCTTCTCTATACTCACATACCAGAAGTGTTATACTATGATATTGCAAATAATTTTATGGTTTGCACATTTAAGAATAATAGAGTCATTTTCACACTATGAATCGAAATGACCCTGTTTTTCATGTTTGGCTCGGCCAGTGGGTAAGTTGCAAATCTCCAAGGAATCATGCTTGCTCCACTCTAAAGTGGAGAGATTGGATTACATGTTCATTTTTAGTTTCAAAATTTAATCCAATAATCTGCCAACTTTGCTCTTATTATAGTCCATGGTTTTCTTAATAAAGCATTGCATTTCCCTCAAACATACTTATGTACTCTTCTAAACATGAAATTCTAGTGAAAATAGAGTAGATACAAAATATTGTTCTGATGATATAAAAATTCCTTTACATATAAGCTATAATTTTTAATGTAAGAATATGCAATATGAACACTAAAAAGTGATGCAACATAGTGATTATGATTTTTAATCACTTGTACTTTTTGTAGCAAAACATTCCATGCCAGATCCTTTCTAAAGAACTTTTTTCCTCCTAACAAATAGATGGAAAGCCAAGATTTTCTTTTTGGAACAGGATTTTATGACTTCACTTAGATTAGTGAGAAAGAAAATAAACACACCAGTTTGATGATCTATTGCTGTAATGCATCATCAGAGCATTACTCATGTGATAAACTACTATATTAGTGTAATACATCATCAAGAGTGCTGTCACTCTAAGAAAGTATTGGAGTAATCCATCAGGAGCCTTCACCACACTCTGCCACATCCTGTAATGTGTAAGGAATTGTATTGTGCTATCAAGGGCTGGGAAGGAAAGACTACCCTTCTTATGCATGGGAATAATGAAGTAATTATATTTAAAATAATTTTGAGAAACTCAGTTGTGCCTTCACCTTCTGCTCAACTTTCTTCCCCTTCTGTCCTCTAAACATTCTGTTTAAATTTTTCTTATGAGGTGAAGCATTTGAAAATCCTCTTTAATAGCTGATCTTTAGTCACTTGGTTTTTAGAAAGTGGGGAGAGCCTGGCATTCTTCACAAGTTGGAAGTTGAGGAATGAAAAGTGGCACCTGATTGGCTTATCTGTACTAAAGCTTTATGGCTCTGCACTTTCCTTACTAAGAAGTTTTCTAACAGAATACAATAATCCATATGAGTTTTTTTTTCAGAAACCAAAAACAAAAACTCCCTAATGTCTTTAACACACATTTTTACCTACATTGTTCTACACCCATAAATATTGCCAAACTTTTCCCAATTCATGCTTCCTCCATCTCAAGAGTTTCATCTTATGTGTATTCTCTCCAGAAGAGGGAGAATTAACATGTTTAGATTTCACATATTGATAAATGTCATTTATCTCCTTATCTCTACTAGGCTAATGACAAGCACTTACCCCAGAGCAGTTGAGCATAACCATCACAACACTAAAGTCAATGTGGTATTCTAGACAATCTGGATTTCATACTGCTACATTTGTTGTAGATGCAAGACTTGCTTTTTCATTATTCATTGCCTCAATTTTGTATGTCAGCTGCATGGAGAAATTTGCAATAGAGGAAAAGAGACATAGGAAGTTTTACAAATATAAAATATTCCTTTCCCTAAGTGAAATCTTTTGCATCTATTCTAACCTGTGTAATATGCAATTTAAATTTCCAGTAGGCTATAAAGTTCTTATGATGAGATAATGAACTCCTCCTAATAAATAAATGCTCTGATGGAATATAATCAATTTTTAAATAATTTTTATTGTGATTAATGTGTTACATTATATTCACAAGAAAAAAGGTGCATAACTTCACAAATACTGATAGCCATTCTCATGTCTTGGTCCCCATTTCCCTCCCACCCTCCCCCTGCTTATCTTGATTTCTCCCCTTCCCTATCCAATTTCAAATAACCAATTAAGCACATATAAAATATATCAGATAACAAGGTGAAAAATTGTAACAATATGAGGTAACCAAGGGATGGCAAAAGAGATGAGCGATAACATAGTATGTTAAGGACAACAGTCACTCATTATATGGCATTTGTTTCCTTATCCTGAAGGTCCTTACATTTAGTATCATACTATTTGGCCGAATGTCTCTAGATTTTGTTCTATTGTAAATCTCTGCTAGGAGAGCCCAAGGTTTCTACTGATTATGACAAATGAGGGAGTCTATTGGGCCTATGTTCCTTTGAGTCTGGCTTACTTCACTTAATATGGTTTTTTCTAAGTCTTTCCATTTCCTTACAAATGGGGCTATGTTGTTCTTTCTGACAACAGCATAGAATTCCATTGTGTATAAATACCACATCTTGTTAGTCCACTCTTCATCTGAAGGGCATCCTGGGTTGGTTCCATATCTCTGCTATGGTAAATAGTGCTGCAATGTACATCTTGTGCTAGTGGATTTAGTATGCCCATGCTTCTGGACCTTCTTTGTCACCCTGCACTAGAATTAACTCCAAATGGTTCAAAGACCTTGAGGTAAAAGCCGACACACTGAAAACTTTACAAGAAGGAATAGGAGACACACTAGGCCTCCTTTGCACAGGTCGAAACTTTCTCAATAAGGACCAAGAAACACAACAAATCAGAGAAAGGCTGGATAGGTGGGACTGCATTAAACTGCAGAGCTTCTGTATGGCAAAGGACATACCTAGTAAATTAATTAGGAAGCCTACAGAATGGAAGAAGATCTTCACTAACCATACAACAGACAAAGGCCTCATATCTAAAATATATCAACAGCTCAAAAAATTGAATCACTCCAAAACTAATCTCCAAAGTAACAACCATCCCATTAAAAAATGGGCCAAAGACTTAAAGAGAGTCTTCTCTGAAGAAGAAACAAAAATGGCCTATAGTCACATGAAGAAATGCTCGACATCTATGGTCATAAAAGAAATACAAATCAAAACAACTCTAAGATTCCACCTCACTCCAGTTAGAATGGCCAGGATCCAGAAAACGAATAACAAAAGATACTGGCCAGGAGGTATCACTACTACACTGCTGGTGGGAGTGCAAACTCATTCAACCACTATGGGAAGCAGTATGGCAGTTCCTCAAAAGACTAAACATAGAGCTCCCCTATGACCCAGCAATTCCACTACTTGACATTTACCCAACCGTCCAGAAACAAGGGCATACTCAATATAATCAGTTTAAATGAATTTTTCAGGTTGTCGAGGGGAATCTGAGATTCCAGAAAGCCAAATGGTAGTTCATATTTTTAAATCACTTTTGTTATGGTAGAACTTTTAAAAGATTAAGATTACATGTAGATTGAGATTAATGTTATGATTTCCCATTTAAATTTTCTGAAATTCGTAGATATGTGACTGTCTTAAAATGATTATTCTAAAATTTGTTAAAGATAGAAAATGATATTGGGAATAAAATGTATGCAAACATTTATAAGTTGGAGCCTTCTGCATATACACAAGTGTTAGGAGTTCTAGATAAAATAAGACTTGGCCTTTATTAGATATCTAAGGAAGAATACAACAGTGGTTCTGTGTCAGCAATGAGTAGCAAACTCCATCATTCAAGGCATCTGGAAAAAGTACAGGAGCAGAAGCTGACACAATCTTGTGTCCTCTGTTAAGGTCACAAGGCCAGATTATTTCTAAGAAGAACTGTGAAAATAATAGAAATTATTTCTGTGATGATAAGTGGGAAAATTGGGCACACAATTAAAAATGAAAGTAGATTTTGAATAAATGCCAAGTTGAAATACAATTCCGTTCTGAGAACATCAAGTAACCCCCTAGAACTATGTAATTTCTGAGGAACTAGACTGCGGGAAATAATTGGGATGTTGTGGAAAACTGACAAGATTATGTTATTGCACAGATAAGGAGAATATGATATGGTTTTGAATCACAGAATGGAGTCATTACCTTTTGAGTAAACAACAAATATTTATTTCTGACAGTTCTGAACGCTAGAGGCCCTTTCCCTCAAAGATCATGTAATAGTGATGCTTTCACTATTACAAGTGAGGGAAGGGGCCATTATATAGGGGAACTGGCCCACTCATGAGGGCTCTTCCCCATATTTGCATCACTTTGGAGTTGGGACTGGACACAAGAAATGATGGAATTCAGACCTAACAATAGGAGTCATAAAGGTAATGTGAAATTATAAATATTCTCTGGGCAATATGAATGATGATCATACCGAAAGGAGATTATTGTACATAGAAACATGCACACTCAAAGTGATGACAATAAGAAGATAGCAATGCAGTGAAGAAAGCAAAGATGCAACTGATGCATGTTCCATAAAAGAAGCCTCAGTGATGGACAGTCACCATCAAAAGCAATGACTGAGAGCAGATTTTTCCAGTCTTAGAGCCAATGTGGTCTTCTCACAATTTATTATTTTTCATATATTTTTATTGTAGTCAATAGAAGGGTTACATTATATTCACCAGATAGAAGGTGCATTACTTCACAAACATTGATACCATTTCTCATGTCTGGTCCCCATTCAAACACCAGAATTATAAGATAAAAAGTGTTTGTGCTTTCAAGCAATAAAATGTGCATGACCTGGTGACTTGGATCCAAGTAAATGGTTTGGAACTATCCAAAAGAAGTCTCACATTTGTATGAATATTTTTTTGCCATTCCTGGGCTTGAACTCAGGGTCTGAGCACTGTCTTTGAACTTTCTCAAGGTTAGATCTCTACCACTTGAGCCTCAGCACCATTTCCGGCTTTTTTCTATGTATGTGGTACCGAGGAATCGAACCTGGGTCTTTGTGCATGCTAGGCAACCACTTTACCACTAGGCCAAACTCCTTGCCCTTCTATGCATATTTTAGGAAGCTTTTCATTGAAATGATTTTTTTCATATATTTTTTATTGTAATTAATAGGAGGGTTACATTATATTCACCAGATAGAAGGTGCATTATTTCACAAACATTGATACGTTTTTTCATGTCATGGTCCCCATTTGCTTCCCCTCCCCCCCAATCTTTATTTCCCCCTTCCCTATCCAATTTCAAATAAACAAATAAGCAAATATACACTATATCAGATAACAAGGTGAAATATTGTAACCATATGAGATAACCAAGGGACAGCAGAAGAAATGAGAAATAACATAGTACATTAAGTACAGCAATCACTCATTATATGGCTTTTGTTTCTATATCCTGGAGGTCCTTACATTTAGTGTCACACTATATGGCCTTATGTATCTAGATTGAAATGATTTTTTAAAGTGGGTGTTAAGTTTTTGTAGTGAAACATTAAAAATGGGATTTATGTAGACTTAAAACGTTCCTTATATTTTATCTCATTATTATTAAATAACTTGATTGACTAATTTATCTGTTGTTAGTTTTAGAAAGGATATATTTCAGACAAGATGTGATAGGTTCATGTCAAGATCAGTTTCATGAACACAGACAAAATCTTAATAATGTGAAAACAGGCAAAATAATCCAGATATTAGCATTACTTTACTGGAAAAAGCATGTCTATTTTACTACAAGTGATTAATGTGAAATTAAGCAGTAAGCATAGTTTTGACAATTACAAGTTTATAATAAAACATGGGGATTTATCAATACTTCAATAATATGAAGAATTGCATTAACATGAAAATGTAATATAAGAATTAGTAAAACTTATTAGTAATAAAAGCATAATGTAATTGGATTCTAAGGTATGGATTCATACCACAAAATTTGCAATATTAACTCTATTCCTGAATTTAAGTCATATTGCTAATAATTTAGCATTTAAAGAGTTTCAAAGAAGTTAAAATCTACTAAATTGTTAAAAGACATTTTCTATTATATTGTCTCTAGAAAATTCATGCAAATTTACAATATAAGAATGCAATATAAGAATTCACACGCACACACACATATATATATATAATGTATATATATATATAATATATTAGGGCTGGAAGCGCAGACATACTGCTATAGTTTCTAACTTTCAGTATCAGGGACTGTCATAATATGTGAATGATTTGCTAACTCCTAGTTCAAAGAATGTCATTTCAAAGTAAAGAAGTAGGTTATATTTTGCCGTAGGTATTTTATATTAAATGTGTTAAAATGTACCACATATATATTTAATTTCAAACTTAGACTTCATAAATCAGTTTTGAAAGCAGACTGAATGGAATTTCAAGAACAAGAAACATGAAGTTTAATTTTCTTCATTTAATTGGTACTAGAAATTGCTGGAGTTGATTTTTTTCCTTTTTGAACATGCTACACTGTTCCTTTGCCAAAAAAATTTCTCAGCATTTATTTTGTGTTCTACTATAACTCCAATCAGCCTATTTTGATGCCTCACTTTAAATTTTTCTTTACAATACTGTGATTTCCAGTATACACAGATGACAATGGCATAGATGACAGAGGCCAATTAGAGTCTGAGAATCATAAAAGAGTATGAAACCTTTAGACAGAATTTTCTCAAGCCATTAAGTGCCAGTTTCATGGCCTTTTTTTACAGAAGTGTTAATTGATAGGTAGTAAATCTCTTCCTTAACATTATTTACCAGATTAAGGTGACCTGTATAAATTTACTAAAGTTGGCCATATTTGATCAAATCCATCCTCATAAAGAGTCATAATTCTGTAGCACTATGATGTTCATATTTACATAACAAATTTTTGAGATAAAATAATGTGTAAAATATTATTGCTTTTCTTCTTCATTAAAGTATTAGCTGCCACAAACTAGAGATGTCTTTGGATTATTTCATATTCAGTGCTTAGTGTGGTATTTGCTGTTCAATATTTAATACATTTTCAATTGATGCTGAACAAAGATTTCAGCTTCTCTTTCCTCTGAAGCCCTTGCAAACTTTCTATTCTGTTATCCTTCCTGAGTATTAAATTGATTTGATGTTTTCCTTTTCCTTCTGAAAATTAAATTATTTGTGTGCTATATGAAATATGCTATATGTTCTATGTGAAATGATTATACAATATGAAATGACTGATTGCTATATAAAATTTCTCCCGGATTCCAACACTTTCTCTGGTATCATCTACTCTGCTAGAAATCCAGATTTTTGTCAGTAAGGATTTTTTTTCCATTTATTCATTTTATAAGAAGGAATACTTCTGTATTCGCTACAACATATATCTAGACCCTAACTTTATTTTATCTTATTTTATTTTTGAAGGTCATGGGGCTTGATCCTCAGCTAGGATTACAGGCATGAGCCACTGCACCCCGCACTAATTTTATTTTTAAATATTTATTTATGTCTTTATATTTTATTGTCAGGGTGATGTACAGAGGGGTCACCTTTACATTCACCCAGTAATGGGTATATTACTTCTTGAATATGGCTCTCCCTTCCCATGTTTTGCTCCCACTCTCCCTCTTCCTACCCCTTCCCACTCATCTTGTTTTTTTCCCCCTTACAAGTCACTTTTTCAAATAAACAAATAAATGTGTATACAATATACCAGGTACCACATTCAGATACAATAACAACATGAGATAAACCATAAAGGGGAAAAAAGAACAAAGAAATTGTTAAGGGAAGCAAAGACTGGAGCTATACTGAATGTGATAAGAGCTCAACACACCATTGTGAAAGGACAACAACAATATAACAGCCCAGACACCTTTGTCCTTCTAGGGAGAGGTCACCTTATCCCCGCACCCCCACCATGAGAAAATATATCTGCTTGGTTTGTGGGAGGGACTTGCTTTGTGTGGAGGTCTACCAAATTTGCACCAAGATGATAGGTTAGTTTAAATAGTTACTATGAGGAAGGCTGTAACCCTGTTGACTACCTACTGTGTAACCAGATATGACTGTACAGTCCCTCTGTGTATGTTACAACCCCAATGGCACCTGTGTGCAGCCTGCCTTGACCACATGGTTTTTGCCCTTAAAAATCCAGCATGGTTTTTGCCCTTAAAAAACCAGTGTGGAGGTTTCTTAAAGAACTGAAAATAGACCTTCCTTACGATCCCACCATACCACTTCTGGGCATCTATCCTGAACATCATAACCCAAGATATGATAAGGACACCTGCTCAGCTATGTTCATCTCTGCACTATTCACAATAGCCAGGAGATGGAAACAATCCAGATGCCTTACTGCATTTTCTGGATACAGAAAATGTGGTATATATAAACAATGGTATTCTACATAGCCAACAGATAAGATAAAATAATGGCATTCACAGGGAAGTGGATGAATCTAGAGCGAATCATGCTGAATGAGACAAGTCAAGACCTAAGGAACAAAAGGCCCATGTATTCTTAATATGTGGCTATTAAATCCAAAGAATACAAGAGCAAGCACTCAATATTTGCATACCCAATGCTATGGACATGGTAATGGAAATATAAACATAATAATATAGACATAAAAACCTATGACTCTATAGACATAATATTTTATTTCATAAATTAATTTGTTTCTATGACATACAAACGCTTAGCCTAATTTTAATTAAGTTCTAAATACTAAGTCCCAGTGATTGTATATAGAGATTTCCTTCTTGAACACTTGTTTGTTAAACTTGTCATTTGAAATATGATGTAAAAATCAATGTTAATAAATCCTTTAATAAAAAAAAACAGCATAAGAACCGTTTGGGGCCTCAGTATTTGCTCCCAAATCTGCACTATGTCCCTAGCCTGTCAGCTCACTACCTACTTCCCCAGTAAATTCACATTTTTGTATGAGATTGTCTCTGGAGGGTAGACTCTGATGGGAGGTAGAAGCCCCACCTGGCAGGATGTGGAATCCCCTCCCCCTCATCTGTAACAAAATAGTTTTACATAGTACATTAAGAATAAAACTTCTTGTTTCTATAACCTGGAGTTTTTATTGTGATCCTCTGCTGGGAGAATCCTAGATGAGTACTAGCTGTTTCAAATGAGGAAAATCATAGAACCTATGTTTCTTTGGGTCTGACTTAACTTCACTTAAGATTTTTTCCAAGTCTTTCCATTTCCTTACAAATTGGGCAATGCCATTCTTTCTGATGGCAGCATAGAATTCATGGTGTAAATACACCACATCTTCATGATCCAGTCATCTACTGAGAGGTATCTGGGTTGGTTCCATAACTTAGCTATGGTGAATAATGCTGCAATGAACATGGTAGTTCTGGTAGTTTGTTTTATGGCCTTGTTTCTGGACATTTGCATAAAACCAAGGGAGTGGGATTGCTGGGTCATAGGGGAGAGCTATGTTTAGTCTTCTGAGGAACCTCCATACTGCTTTCCAGAGTGGTTGAACAAGGTTATACTCCCACCAACAGGGCAGTAGCCATCACTTCTGGTCACAATTTGAATTCTCATGTCTTAACTTTCCTTGGAGACTTAAATGTAAGACTATCCTTTAGTTCATGGAATAAGCCATAGTCTCTGCTTTGGTAATCCTCAATATTTCAAAGATGACAATTCTATCACTTTGTTCCTGAGTTGCTGGGTTTTTTTGTTGTTGTTTTTGTTTTTGTTTTTGTTTTTTGAGGGGGGGATAGGTCATGAGGCTTGAACTCTGAGCCTGGGTGTTGTCCCTGAGCTCTTCAGCTCAAGGCTACTGCCCTACCCCTTGAGCCACAGTGTCACTTCTGGTTTTCTAGTGATTAATTGGAGATAAGAGTCTCACAGTCTTTAGTGTCCAGGCTGGCTCTGAACCCTGATCATCAGATCTCAGCCTCCTGAGAAACTAGGATAACAGGCATGAGCCACCACACCCAGATCCTGGTCATTTTTTATATCTGTAAGTTATAGTAATTCAATTAAGCCCAGGAAGCTATTGAACTCATTCTAAAGACATTAAGAGCAATTTGTTCCCAATTACTAAAAAGGAATCTTTAGTTTAATAAGGTAGAGGAAAAATAACTTGCTTTTTATTTAGTATTATTCTAAAATAAGGCTTGTAATTCCATTGTCTTCAATAAAGAAACTTTTCTCAGATCTCTTGGGTCTATAATTGCTTTGAAGACCCCATCAACCCATCTATTACTCTATCCCATGACATCATACCAATCAAATTTGCAGTGAAGAAATTGAATTTGACACAAGTGGCCATGCCTTTCAGTGACTATTTCACTTTAGAGGATCCTCTCTTTATTCATTTTGAACTGCTCCATATAACAGGCTTCCTCCCCTCTCCTTAATTGAAAGGTTGGGCCTGAGCAATTAGTTATTTTCTGTGTCCTCATTGACAATGCCAGGATGGCAGTTTCATTAAATTTATGTCTCCTGAATTTACGAACATTTGGCTACTTCTATATGATCTCACTAGTAATTTTGGGACCTGCTCAGCATAGCTGATTAATTTTAGAAGACTAAGGCAAATGACGGTGGCTCTAAATTTCTAGTCCCATCAGTTCTGCCTCTTTTCCTTATGAGGTTGGACATTAGTCGCCACAGCACTTACACTGTGGCAGCAGAAAAAGAGGTAGCAGTGACTGAGTATGTCTGACTAGAGGCATAACAATGCTTGCTGTACTACCTTCATAGCTATACAGCCTTGCATTAGGTGTTGTTTTCTGTTGTTGTTTGTGGTGGTAATGTTGATGTTGTTTGTTTCTTGATGCATACATAAACTATGCAAATAACTAATTTGTTTATACACTCCTTAGGATAAAGGAAAACCAGATTAATAATACAACACATGTAATATGAAAGGGAAAATAAACACAAGATTCGTGATTCTTATGTTGTTATGTAATCTATGCAAATGCTGCAAATAAGCAGTGAAATTTGTTATTTACTTAATTTTAATCAAATAAACCATAATTGATTATAGATACCTAATATATGCTAACTTTATGTCATATATAGTCATGAAAAGTAATAAATACTTGAAAAGATAGGTGAAAATATCAATATTCAAATTTATGGTAGGTATGTAATGAGGAAAGTTCTGGCCATCAGCAACTTAAGATAGCTATCAATTAAATTTTGTCCACTGGAAATAAATTAGACACACATATATGAATATATATACCTATACACACTGTATATATACATGTATATGTATGTGTTTTGTATATATATATATGCATATACCAGTGCCATACACTTAGCTTTCCATTATTGACACACCATTTACATGTAGATGAAATTACTTCAAACCTTTACCACAATGTCTGTTTCATTCAAATGGCACCTTATCCAAGGTGCCCTCTTTAATTTCCCAAAAGAAAATAATTAACAGCCTGTTTAAACAAGGTATTTATTACCTGAGCTATTTTATGTAAAGCATGGATTAGTCTTTGTTGGACTGTCAGCTATCTCTAGGTGGAACAAGAGATTTCTAAGTGAAAAGGGGGTCTTCTACAGGGAAAAGAAAAATAAACAAACCACAAACACAGAAGGGCAGATCACTCTAGCAAGCAAAATACAGCATTGTTTTTTTTATCACTGAGACAAAGAGATACTGCTCACCTCCACGAAAGCTGCCATGAGTTGGTAACATGGACTTGCAGGATCTTGCCATTCTAATTGTTTTTTCATATATTTTTATTGTAATTAATAGAAGGGTTACATTATATTCACCAGATAGAAGGTACATTACTTCACAACCATTGATACCCTTTCTCATGTCTTAGTCCCCATTTTTGTCTCCCCACCCCCATTCCCTTTTTTTCACCCATTCCCTATCCTATTTCAAATAACCAAAGAATCATACATACAATATATCAGATAACAAGGTGAAATGCTGTAACAATATGAGATAATCAAGGGACAGCAAAAGAGATGAGAGATAACAGTATCTTAAGGACAACAATCACTTATTATATGGCTTTTGTTTCTATATCCTGGAGGTCCTTTTATTTAGCATCATACAACAAATGAGGGAAACCATTGAGCCTATGCTCCTTTAAATCTGGCTTACTTCACTTAATACGATTTTTTTCTAAGTCTTTGCATTTCCTAACAAATGGGGCAATGCCGTTCTTTCTGACAGCATAGAATTCCATTGTGCATAAATACCACATCTTGTTGATCCACTCATCAACTGAGGGGCATCTGGGTTGGTTCCATATCTTTCCTATGGTAAATAGTGCTGCAATGAACACCGATGTACTAATGGATTTAGTATGTCCTTGTTTCTGGACGATTGGGTAAATGCCAAGTTGTGGAATTGCTGGGTCATAGGGGAGCTCTGTGTTTAGTCTTTTGAGGAACTGCCATACTGCTTTCCATCATGGTTGAACAAGTTTGCACTCCCACCAACAGTATACTAATAATCCCTCCTGGCCACATCCCCTCTAGCATCTGTTGTTATTAGATTTCTTAATCCTGGCCATTCTAACTGGAGTGAGGTGGAATCTTAGAGTTGTTTTGATTTGCATTTCTTTTATGGCCAGAGATGTCGAGCATTTCTTCATGTGTCTATAGGCCATTCTCAATTCTTCTTTAGAGAAGACTCTCTTTAAGTCTTTGGCCCAACTTTTAATGGGATAGTTATTTCTTTTTGCCATTCTAATTGTATATGATACACCATAGTAAAGGCTCCAGGAAGTAACTTCAAATTCTTATAGTTATCATCATTCAGTATCTTTTCCTATTGTCCATATCTAATTTTACATTAATTTCAGTCAGAATAAAAGAAACAAAATTATGTTCCTTGATTCTTGTCAATTGCATATGATGAGAATCATGCCTGTGTTGAAACAAATCCAGTGGACTACCTAAATAGTGCAGCCTTCCATCCATCCAGCATGGCTCTCATTCATTTGAACTATTCAGAACTCATAGTACTTTTCTGGCTGTGAAAATGAGATGCTTTTGCTTTGCAACACATCCACGGAAGTTGACAGGCGAAATGTTTTTTGTTTTTTTCTTTTTGCTCCCAATTGTCTACAAAAGAGATTGCTTGATCCAACTCAAGATTTGTTGTGTCTTTATTACATCAGAACGTGCTTGACTTCTCCTCCATACAATGCTTTCTACGATGCAGGCATAGACACCAGGTTCTCTGCTCACCTTCATGAAACTACTTCACTGGTTCTGTAATAAACTATGTCCGAGTACTTTACATATCCCACATACTGATACCCTGAAGGTAAACTAGAGGAGCAAGGCTCTTTTTAATTTTATCTTTCTTTTTCTATTACAAAGATAGCTCTTTGTTCAGCTCATTTTTTCCATCTTCACGATCCACCTTCTGTTCTAGAAATCGTCATCTCATTTTATAAATAATCATACGGGGGGGGGTGAGGGGGTGGTGGTGAAGGAAATGGGGACCAAGACATGTGAACGGGTATCAATGTATGTGAATTAATGCACCTTTTATCTGGCAAATATCGTGTAACCCTTCTATTAATTACAATAAAAATATATGAAAAAACCAAATAATCATACAGGTATATAGAACTGGTCCATGAATTTAAATGCAAGTCTTTCCAATCTGATGCTTTGACAATGCAGTTCAGGACCATAGATGACAGATCTACCTTTCTGTAAATTATCACCTCTTGTAGAAAAAGTCATTCATTGCAGACAGAAAAAGAAAGGTGGATTGTTCAGCTGTCACAGCTTGCATGGTGGCAGTGACAGTGAATTTGATACAGGGATGAGCCTTTGGTGGGTTTTCTGCTGCCAGAGGTCAGCTACAACAAATAGAAATGTGACACCTAGAAAGCCTAACCCAGCTGGGCGTGGTGGCTCATGCCTATAATCCTAGCTACTCAAGTGGATGAGATCTGAAGATCCAAGTTCAAAACCAGCCCTGGGAACAAAAGGATCTCAGACTCTTATCTATAACCTCTAGAAAATGGGAAGTGGGGCTTGGCTCAAAGGTAGAGCAGTAGCCTTGAGCTGGGTAGAGCGGTAGCCTTGAGCTGAAGAGCTCAGGGACAGTGCTCAGTCCAAGTTCAAGCCCCATGACCACAAAAGAGAGAGAGAAAGCAAAAGATATCAGATAACAAAGTGAAATACTGTAACAATATGAGATAACCAAGGGACAGCAAAAGAGATGAGAGATAACATAGTACATTAAGGACAACAATCACTCATTATATGGCTTTTGTTTCTATATCCTAGAGGTCCTTTCATTTAGCATCATACTATATGGCCTTATGTATCTAGGTTTTACTCTATTGCAAATCTCTGCTAGGAGAGCCCAAGGTTTCTACTGATTATGACAAATGAGGGAAACCATTGAGCCTAGGTTCCTTTGTGCACCTTCTATCTGGCAAATATCATGTGACACTTGTATTAATTACAATAAAAATATATGAAAAAAAGAAAAACCCTACTGTTAATTCTACAATTCATATGTTAAATTTTACCACTGCATATCATACTTAAATATAAATCTTCAACAAAATGTGTTACATAGGCTGAGCACTGGTGGCTCATGCCTATAATCCTAACTATTCAGGAGAATGAGATCTGAGGATCACAGTTCAAAGCCATCCCAAGCAGGAAAGTCTGTGACTTTTATCTCTAATAAACCACCAGAAAAACAGAAGTGGCACTATGGCTCAAAGTGGTAGAGAGCTATCCTTGAGCTAAAGAGCAAAAAAAAAATCTCAGGAACAGTGCCCAGCCCCTGAGTTCAAAACCACACACACACACACACACACACACACACACACACTTACTCATTAATGTGAATAACTATATTCTGGGAGATGCTTTTTACCTACTACAAAAATAATCAAAATGTTCAAGATTTAGAAATATTCTAGAAATCAGTAGCAAATATGTAAAACCAACAAACTGATTTTAAAAAAGGAGAACTTATTAATTGTGGGTATGATAATACATGGAAACAATGATTTTGTGTCAAAAAAATAAAATATGCTTTACACCACTTATGCAGGAAGTATTTTGAATTCAGAACTGTTTATGCTGTCATAGCCTGTGATATGTTCTGCTTGTGTATCTAAAGGTAACCTACCATGATCTACTAGGTTCCTAATTACTACAATTAAATAGTCAATGCCTCACTGGTGCTGAGTGTTAATTATGCATATTTTACATATTTAAACTAATCACTTGACAAAGCAAATCTAGAATGTATTCTACAAGAAAAGGCTTTCCTTTTCTCTGAATTTCTAGGAAAGTTTTTAATGGAGTCAAGGTTTAAAGAGTTTTGACAAAAAAAAATTGCAGCTCTGAGTCTCTGGATCTTAGACATATTCAAAAACACAATCATGTTTCAGTGATGTTTCCTAATATGATGAAGTTCCTGCTTCCTGTGACCTGCAAACTTTAATACTTAAGAGAAAAGGGAGAACATTGGATATGAAAGCAGAAATTCTGAGATTTTTCTATAAATACATATAGATTTACTTTATGATAGTGAAAATTTAATCTTCATTAGCTTCTCACCCACCAATTCTAAAATAGAGAAAATCAGTTGATAACAATGCTGAGGTCTGACCTATAGTAAAAAACCTATTGTAATATGATAAAATTGAAAGCAAAATGTACATGCATTCCCAGCCTCTCACCGCTTTTATATAGAAATATACACAGTACACTTTCTGTGCTAAGGTGAACATCAAAGCAAACACCAGGAAGAAAATTGCAACCTTGGATCATTTTATTTTGCAGAACCTTATAGGCAAGAAAAAAGCATTCAAACAAATGATAAATGATGAAAAGCTCTGTAGAACATGTGAAGTTTTTTTCTTTCTTCTCTTAAAACGCAATCTCAAAATCCTGACCAATTTGATATATACAAGTCAGTCTCTTTTAGCTAGAAAGCTATCTTAAAGAGAGCCAATTGTCTTTAATGATCTTAAATACATATTGTTCTTCCTTCCCCATGGAGTGCTGTCTTAAAACTTTAACAGAGAAATGAGAAGCAGAGAAACAAATTTCTCCTTTTTCCTTAGTATGCTATCTGTATCTGTAATAAGCCATTAGTTTTACCAAGCTATGTCTATATGCAATGGTGTATATGAATATAAAATATGTCAATCAACACTCCATTAGGAATTTGTAAATAAACTGATATTAAGCTGGTTGCTGGTGACTCAAGCCTGCAATCCCAGCAACTAAAGAGGCTGATATCTGAGGGTTGTGGTTCAAAGCCAGGCCAGGAAAGTCTAAAAGTGGGATCTGGGTCTCAAGGGTTATAGCATTACCCTTGAGCAAAACAGGTGAGAGACAGCACCCTGAGTTTAAGCTCAGAACTGATATGTCTGTGTGTTTTTGTGTGTGGACATGCACATACACAAATTAAATTATTTCTACAACCAGTCCTACAGTCAGTAGGGCTAAAATAAAAATATTTCAAATATTGACCCTTTAAGCACATGGTAAAACAATTAGACCTTTCTCCATTATTGTTGTGAATGTAAAATGGTAGATAAATACTGGAAAGTCTATCATAATGCCTTATAAAACTAAATATGTGTTTCCATATCAACTAACAGGGTTATACCTCCAAAATAAATGTTTAATAAAATAATATGTATACAAATATTCATAACAACTTTATTACAACCCAAATATGAAAATAATTCAAATATATATCAATGTGTGTACACTGGTAACTATGATGATTTGGTATTGTGGAATGTTGAAACAACATTAAAAAAGCGATCTATTGACTAAAGACACTTAGATGCCTTTCAGAGATATTATGCCCAATGAGCATCAACGTATATTTAAAATCCTTGAAACAGATCAGGTGGCTCACACCTGTAATCCTAGCTACTAAGGAGGGTGAGATCTGAGGATCTCTGTGCCAGGCACAGAAGTCTATGAGACTCTTATCTCCAATTAACCACTAGAAGACCAGAAAGTGGCTCAAGTGGTAGAGCACTACCCTTGAGCTGAAAAGCTCAGGGACAGGGACAGTGCCTAGGCCCAGAGTCAAGCCTCACGACTGACACACACAAAAAAAAGAATGACCAAAATTTAGAAATTAAAAACAGATTAGTGATGATCAAAATTGAGCCATTTGTGGCAAGCCAAGGTTTGCAGAGGGTTTTGGTTGAAGTGTTCCATACAATGGAGTAGCAATACACAGAACATCACACACAGAGGAACTGAAGCCAAATCAAGTTTATAGTATTTGGAGGTGGGACCTTTAGGGTATATTTAGTTCAGGAAAGTGGAGATCTGATAGATGGAGACAGAAGAGAGAATGCTCTCTTCTCAGTATGAAGACATAAAGCAAGTGAAAGCCCTCTCTAGACACAAAATCTGCCAGCACTTTGATTATTTCTTCTATTCTTGCTCCATAACTTTAAGAACTAAATTTGTGGATCTTTAGTCAAGGTAACTGTAGTAATTTGCTACAGAAGCTCAAAGAATAAGACAGAATTAGAATAACATGAAGTATAATTGCATTTCCTGTCTAAAAGAAATACATTTTTAAGTTACCACAGGTAAAACAATTCTTAAGGCAGGTGAAATTAAGCACCCCCATCCCCCCAAGAAACACTCAGAAAATAAGGTGGGAAAACGAGCAGTAAGATCACCCAAGCTTCCTCTGATAAGGGATGTTTTCACCTTGTCAGAAATGAGTGATTACGAAGAATGATATTACATCATTTGAAAAGAAATAAATGGGTCTGGCAGAAATTACGTTAAGTGAAGTTAGACCCAGACAGACAAAGGGACATGTTTTCCCTCAAAAATAAATAATAAGTAATAATTTTTTCTGGGAAAAACTCACTCACAGTCCAGAAAAAAAAACAGAATATTCTCACTTTAACAGTGCAGGGAAGACCAGGAGTTTTGCCTAGTGGTTAAAGTGCTTGCCTAGCATGCACGAAGACCTGGGTTCGATTCCTTGGTACCACATACATACAAAAAAGCCGGAAGTGGTGCTGAGGCTGAAGTGGTAGAGCTCTAGCCTTGAGAAAGTCCAAGGACAGTGCTCAGGCTCTGAGCCCAAGCCCAGGACTGGCCAGAACAAGTGCAGGGAGTGCATGAAGAAATCATAATACTCAATGAACATCCTGAGAAACTAAGAAAACTGAGGGAAGAGCTGAGTTAGGAGGAAGGAGAAAAGGATGGAAGTGGTGATGTGGATCAACATGCATTGTACACAATATCTGATTTGCTGAAGAGTAACTCCTCTGTATAACTACTTTAACATAATAAAAGATAATTCAAACATAAAATAGCAGTAAGATTACCCCTAATCTCTGTGAAAAGGTATGCTTTCAGCCTGTCTGAAAGTGAGTAGGAAAGCCTTCCTACTGAAATGGAAGGTTCAGTATAAACCTATGGATTCCTTGTGTTTGAGGAACGAATTAAAGACTCTTTGAACATAAGGATATTGAAAGTTCTTAGGACAAAGATACCAGAAGAATTCAAAGTATACCCTAAAAAGAAGAGCAAGGGAAATGGTAGAGTAGGTGAGGGATGGGTAAGACTGTAGAAAGAGGTGATATTGACCAAGTTATGTTGCATTCATAAACTACTTTGTAAAATGGCAATGTCTTTGTTCAACTACTTAAAGTAATCATAAAATAATATAATTTACAATAATAGTATTTTTAAAAGAACAGAAGTTAATCAATGCTTCTTGAGGAAGAAATTCTTTAAAAGTAGGACAACAGTGTTGCTACAGTACTGAAGAGAAAAATGCTTGGTTCTTGTAGCAATGGAGCCTGCTCTAATTAAACAAGATAGAGCTGGGCGAGGTGGCTCACGCCTGTAATCCTAGCTACTCAGGAGGCTGACATCTGAGGATCAAGATTCAAAACCAGGCCGGCCACAAAAGGACTTGACATTCTTATCTCCAATTAACATCTAGAAAACGGGGTTTGGCTCAAGGGTAGGGTGGTAGCCTTGAGCTGAAGAGTTCAGAGACAGCGCCCAGGCCAATTACAAGCCCCATAACCCACAAAAACAAAACAAAACAAACAAAACAAAACAAAAAACAGGCTAGAAAAACCTCATAACTCTTTTTTAGAGTAGGGTTCCATGAAAGTCTTGATGAGGTGATTGGGAATAGATTATTTCAGTTTTTTATAACAAATCACAAAGTCATGACCCAAATGATCTATGGGTTCAACGTATATAGGTGACTCTCACAAAACAGAATGGGTGCATTCACTGGATCATCAAAACAATATCATCATAGGAACTGTTTATCATTCTAATGGGCATTTTCTTGCACACAGAAGAGAAAAACTATAGAACCCATCATAAACAAACCAGCAACCAATGGAAACCTGTCCAGAAGTGTCACAGATGAATTAGTATGGAACATTAAAATAATTATTACACTATACTTGTACATTAAAAATTAGTTAGAATGAATGAACTAAAGTAAAACCACTTTTAAAGTAGGACCTAAATTTAAAATGTCCTAAAACACCCATAGATTAGAATTCACCATTAGGTGTTTTAAAAGTAAAGATTAATACAATTGACAACATTCTTATTAGATACTTCAAATTATCTAAAACAAAGACATAAAGGAAAAACTTTAAAATGAAATGTTGAGAGCATATTTTAAAAACTTCAGGGGGTGGGAATTTGGCCTAGTGATAGAGTACTTGCCTAGCCTTCAGGAACACCCGAGTTCGATTCCTTGTTACCACATATATGGAAAAAAGCTGGAAATGGTGGGTGGCTCAAGTGGTAGAGCTCTAGCCTTGAGAAAGCCCAAAGACAGTGCTCAGGCCATGAGCTCAAGCCCAGGACTGGCAATATATTTATATATATAAATATTATATATATATATATATATCTCAGTGACTGCAGAGTAGAGAGGAGAAAGAAATAGAAAGTATTTACTCGTGCAAGAGATTCTTCTGGAAGGAAACGGAGGGTGGAGTTACTTGCTGGCCATTTGCTCCATTCCAGTTGCTTATATTAGTGACTGGCACATAGGGCCTGGAGAGCATGAATGAAAGAACAGAGAGAATTAAAGGAGTGTTTGTAGGAATTGATGCATAGGGTGTAAATAACAATATAAGGAAACCAACATGCTTAATTTTTTCTCTTTACAAAATCAGGGGGTACCCTCAAATAATTTCCACTTTCAGTACCATTTTAAAAAGTTTTGATGAGCACCTGGACTTGCCTATGACTCTCTCTTCTTCCATTCTTTGCCTCAAGAAGCAATAATTTATTTTCTTTGAAATTATCAGAACTTTCTGTATAACTTCTTTTCTCTGTTAAAGTGACATAGTTATTTTCTTCACTTGATAGTGCTTTGCTCAGGTCTTTTCCTCCGATTTATATCTCCTGCATTGTTTATAATTCTCACCCTATAAATACCTCCAAGTTTTCAAATGAAATGAATATGTGTAAATGAATTCTGTATAAGAGACTGTATTGGCATCGTTAGTTTTGAATAAATGAGTGAAATTTAGTTACTTTTTTATCATTATATTCTGTGGGTTTGAAAATTGTGTGTCTCAAATGCCTGCTGTTTGATTTATGGCATGCCAAGTTACACGAAGTCTTCACAGTCTGTTTTCAGGCACCCTTGGAAATAGTCGACCAATCAATCTTATTTAGAAGCTTGAAGTAATAATAAACTATATGAGTGCAGGGATATGGAATAAAATTACATAAAACTGAAGACCTTCAATGTTTACAATGTGTTTCTTATGATAAGCAATCATTTTTCATTTTAATCGCTGACTAGAATTCTTGTGTATTTCACTATAGAGTAGAGCAAAGCAGATGCTTTCATTTGGAAGGGATTGTAAGCTCTATGGCAGTGTTGAAGATTGGGGCAGAACACCTTAGACAAACTATATCACTTAGAAAAAATGTACAGGATATCTTGTATACTTGGACATTTCATACTCTTTTGTGGTAAGTAACTTAAATAAAAGAAAGAGATCCAAATTCCAGTTTTTGAACAGAAGAAATCCTTACTAATTTTTTTAGTTCCAAAGCTTGGTCTCAAAGCATTGCACTCTTGCTTGTTTTTCTTCTTTATAGCTTGTTTGCAATAATAATCTTTAGACAATATAGAACATTTCCCCTGTGTTGACTGAAGTAATGCTGGAGGTATCACAAGAAATGCACACACACACACACACACACTACACAGCACTATAGTTTATCCATCCCCTTTATATTCACAAAACTTTGTCAAATCCTTGCCTTCAGGCCACCAAAAATATGTTGATACTACTATAGGTTTGAAAAAGCTAATTGTGTCATATAATCAAATTAGAATTCAATTTTTGAGTTATTAAAAAATAATTTCATAGAAATTGTTATCTCTATTGTTGCTTTCATGTTGTCACAGAATTCCTGGCCTAAATGTACCATAAGATATTTAAGTATTTACTTATTAAAGGATATTTGGATATTTTCCATTTGGTATACCATAAAAATTTGAAAAAAATCTTTACTGTAGACCCTCATGTTTTAGTCATTCTAAAAATTAACTGCTTAATGTAATCAGTGTGTAATAAGATAGTACATGGATTTACAAGAAACTGCCAAATAATTTTCCAAAATGTATCATTACACAAATGTTAGTTATATTGCTATTTAACTGTGTATGAGATTCAATTTTTAAAATTTCCATCAGCATTTATCTTTACCATTTTCTTAAATAACCTTGTAATTCTGTAATAATTATCAATTTAGTCTGTATATCTTCAATTGCTAATGCCATTATGGTGTTTTATATGCTTCTGTAGTATGCCCTTTTTTCCTGAAATTTTTGTACATGTTTCTTGTTGATTTTCTAGTAGGAGTTTGACACTTTCACTTCCTTTTTTTTTTTTTCTCTTCTTCTGTTAATGCTGGGGATTGGTCCTAGGGCTTCACATATGCTAAGCATGCACTTGGGTCCTGCGCCACTCCCCAGGCACTTACTAGGTTGTTACGTATTCTTTTCATGTTGAAGATTTATCACTGCACAGCTATGTCATTTTTAAGTGTTTTATCTTAGTCTCTGGTTTGGTCTTGGCATTCGTTCTATAAGATCTTTTACCATGATATTTCTGTTACTAGTACAGAGTAGTATTCATGAAACTAATAGGAAAAATAGAACAGAAGTGTGATCAGTGTTTATAAAGCTCTTTATACATGCAACATAACCATGATCATATTACTGCAGTGGAAAATAATTCTCAAGTAATTGATTCAGGTATCAGCGGTTAGAATACAACCTACTCATAAGTGGGAGGCTTCCTTTTAAATTTAGAGCTAAACGGGAACAAAAATGCCAGTTTCATTATTTTCCTAAACACAAATATTGTGACTTTCTCTCATTTTTTGAATCAATTAGAATGAAAGGAAGTTAATTATTTGAATACCTTTTTATATATTTTCTCTCTGAGCCAATATTTTGACATTTGTAAATAATATTCAAACACAACCATCTAAAATTTCTATTGAGCTAAAATTCAATAATATCATAGTGGTACTTGTTAAAAATATTCAAATTTTTTTCTTCAAAATGTAATTTTATGAAGCATAATTTCTTTTGGTGACAGTAAAGAAAAGGTAAAATGTTTAAAAGGAGATGCCTACATAAGACAGGATATCCAGTGCTGTTTGTCCTGATATTTAGGTAAAGATGCTACACTTTCACACTTCTGAAGTATATTGCATTTCTCACAAACTCAATTTATGCACAAAAGATATTTCATGTCATTTTACTATTTCATGATACAATGATACTTTAGGTAAAACAGAAGAAATTTGTATAGTAGATGCTAATCTTGGTGCAATATATGGTATTAAAATTTGATTGTATAAATTGTAATGTTCTGAGGTGATATGAAGCTTTTTTTTCCTCTCTAGTCCTGGGGCTTAAAAGTGGGGAGGGGTGGTTACTATCCTTGAGCATTTTTGTTAGTTGTCTGCCACTTCCAGCTTTTTCTAAGTATGTGGTACCAAGGAATTGAACCCAGACCTTTGTGCATGCTAGACAAACACTTTACCATACTCCTAGCCCTAAAGATCTTTTTTGTTAAATACATTTGATGACCATTATTACATCCCACCCAATTATAAAAATATTTCTTGTATAATTTCTTATGTATTATCCTCCTACTGCTTTGGGCAATGAAATATTCATGAGAGTCAACAGTGAGTTTACAATAGTAGTTATCAGACAGAAATTATGGAAACTTTCTATATTAGCTTTAAGTTTACACTTATTTACCATCTCTTCTCCGTTGATTAATATGTCATATAATTTACATGCTGAAGAGTACAATCTAATTTTTGAGTTATGTTAATTTCATGAGGAGATAAAATGAATATAAATCAATTGTCATGATTTTAGTACTAAATAAAATATCAGTTCTTATTTTTAGCAAGATATTACAGTAACTGAAAATCTAGAGAAAATTATTTAAAGCTTAATTTAAATCTTATCAGATTAAGAGAATTTGTATTGGCAGATCAAAGGTATTAAATATGAAGTAAAGAGATGCAAATGAGAAGGTTGGGAAGATAAGAAAAAAAGACTGATTTGCAACTTTTATTTTTAGAGTGATATCTAATGGTAATTTTTGTTTTATTTAATCTCAGTTTATTTTTAATTCTTAAGTATGATTTCATTATCTTTAATTAGTTACATAAATGGGATTTCAACTAGACAAATCAGTTCATAAATTCAATACATGCTGCTCAGTTTCGCTATTTCCATACTTCACCATCCATTTTTCCTAACCTCACCCATATCTCTATGTTACTTAGCTCTATTTTCATATTTGTACATGGAATATAATGACTGTATTTTCCCAAACTACAAATTTATGATTTTTAAAGAGAAATGTGAACATAGACACAGCATCATTGGAAATACAACACATAATAAATAAAAGAATACCTCAATATGTAAATATCTGGGTAGAATATGCCCCCTGGAACAAACTTACACCTGTCTAAAATTAATGATTAAACAATGACTATGTAACTCTAATGGGTGTTTTTAATTCCACAATAGTAATTGAGTTGGTCTGCAGCAGCTTTTGGGTCTTTAAAGGAACTAAGACATTTCTCACTTATAAATACTTAGAGATTACAAATACCATATTGTACAAAAAGTTTTGAATGAATTTTTTTCCTTTGGCTTAGATTATTGTATATTTGTTGAGAAATACAACCAGTATACCAGTATACACATTTGATAAGTGATCACTTTATATCATGCAAATTTAGTAAATCCCGCCGTGAAAAATACTTCGATGGAATAACAAAACATGGCCAATGGAGAAAAATCTCATCCAGGAATGAAAATGAATTTGACAATAAAAATATTTTTGCCTTTTACTTATTTTTTATTGTTATTGTAGAACTGATACACAGTGGGGATATAGTTTCATGAATCAGGTAATGAGTATATTCTTTTTGAACCATGTCTCCCTTTCAATCGCTCTATCTAGTTTCCCCTCCTGTCCTTACCTATAAGATATCTAATTAATTTTCCACCTAGTGTCTAATGAGAATCACTCTTGTATTTGTTTACCTAGTTACACCTATTAAGTGTCCTCTATTACCTTCCCAAATACAAACAAACTAACAACAAGATGAAAGGAAAAGAAAACAAAAACAGCAACAATGACAAGTAAAGAAAAAACATTCTCTTGTTTCCTTTCCTTGGAGTTCATTTCCTATGATCATCTGCACATAGTTATTGAGTGTGCACTATTCCCCAATACCCTCCTTTGGCTTAATATTTGATAAGCAAGCCAAAAACACAGCTTGGAACAAAGACAATCTCTGGAACAAATGGTGCTGGCAAAATTGGCTAGTTTACCGGGAGTTGGACTAGTAGTAGAGTGCTTGCCTAGCATGTCCAAGCTCTAGCCTTGAGAAACCCCAAAGACAGTGCTCAGGCCCTGAGCTCAAGCCCCAGGTCAGGCAAAGAAAAATAATTAGCCATGGGCTGAAAATTGAAGCTAGCTATTCGTAAATCACCTTGCACCAGAATCTACTTGCAATGGATCAACGACCTTAATGAAAAGCCAGATGCAGCAAAAATGTATTATAGGAAGGGGGAGGGGAAAACCTGAGCCTTCTAAGTATGGGTCAAAACTTCCTGAATAAAGATCCAGTATCACAATTAATCAATGAAAGACTAGATAAACAGGAGTGTATCAAATGAAAGGGCATAGCTAGCAAGATAAATAGAAAGCCTAGAGCACAAGTGAAAATCTTCCCTAGTTATGTATATGTAAAAGATACTTGTTTGTTTATTTGTTTGTTTTTAGCCAGGTGCTGAAAGCTGATGCATGTAAATCTTAGCTAATCAACAGATTCAGGATCATGGTTCAAAGCCAGCCCATCCATTCAGGCCATGAAACTCTTAGCTTCAATTAAGCACCAGAAAAAGAAGTGTGCTTAAAGTGGTAGAGCACTGGCCGTGAGCAAAAAGTACTGAGGAACCAGAAGTGGCACTGTGGCTCAAGGGGTAGGGCGATAGCATCCATCTGAAGACCTAAAGGACAGTGCCAAGGTCCAAAGTTCAAGCCCCATAACAGACAAAAAAAAAAAAAAAAAAAAAAAGAGCTCAGGAACAGCACCCAGGTTCCGGGTTCAAACCACAAAACTAACAACAACCGCAACATAATTATTTTAACTAAAGGAGAGTGACACAGAAGTCATAGTTTTTTAATTAATATAGAGAGCAAATTAATATTATTAATTTCCATATGTGTCTGCTAGATACATTATAAGAATCAAATAATAAAGAATTTATTCATTAGGTAAATTGGTTTAGCATGGTTTTCCTTGAAATTAAAAAGGCAATTTTGCATTTTACTTTTATCTATTATCTAGCTAGCTAGCAATTATCTATTTTTAAAATTTACATCACATATTTTATACTTATATAAATTTATAAACAGCATGAGTAGGATGCTTCTGTCTGCAAATTTACATTTATGTTTATCTTGAGTAATGCAGAAAAATGACTATGAAAATAACACCAAGAAATATACTTCAAGCCAAGCACGATGGCTCACACCTGTAATCCTAGCTACTCAGGGAGGTAATATCTGAGGATCAAGGTTCAAAGCCAGCCTAGGCACAAAAGGACCTGAGACTCTTGTCTCCAATTAACCTCTAGAAAACGGGAAATGGAGCTGTGGCTCAAGGGTAGAGTGGTAGCCTTGAGCTGAAGAGCTCAGGGAAAGCACCCAGGCCAAGTTCAATTTCCATGACCATCCCACACACACAAAAAAAGAAATATAACTTCATATTTTATATTGTATTAATGTTATTAATTTGTAATAAATTATATGTTTATAGTTTTTAATCTCATGAGGAAATAATATATAGTATAAGCTCTTACTTAACATAGTTATTCCTTAACACAGTTACTACTTTCTTTCATCTGGACCTATATTAATAAATATGATCAAGAAACTTGATGTTACCAGTGAGTGATAGGGACATCATCTGTTCCTATGTTCATTCTAGCATTAGAAGATTGAGAAAATCACCAATAATTACATGGCTAACGTTGAAGTTAGGTTGCATTTATTTGTGTTTTATAATTGATGGATGACTTGTGACTGTGATACTTGAGAAAGTATCCATGAAATGTCCAAAGTATTCAGCAGCTGGTTACCAGCGTTTGGCATTATGGAGAGAAGGAAAAACCATTGGAGGGTGAAATTTAAGAAAGTAAGTTAGGTTATTGTAGTTTGGAGGGGATATTATTAGTTGGTCATTTGTTTTTCCCTTTCTATCTTTGCTTCCTCACTTCCATGAAAATGAGTTTCCATTCATGCCATGATGGAATGCCTTGTCAGAGGCCAAAGATAAAATGCCTTGTCAGAGGCTGGGGGACCAAGTGTTTTGGTAACTCTAAAATCTCTAGCCAGGAGCCAAAATAAATCCTTGTTCTTTGTAGGTAGGTTATTTGGTGTATTTTGTCACAATGTTACAACCCTGATGAACATTCACATCATGTGTGATGAATGTGTCTTTAGTAATGCTGATGTCTGACATTGCCCTGATTTATTGTAAAGTAATGGAGGAAGGACAATGGAGTACATGGCACGAGGGTCATGCTAAAGCTTTTATTCAGAGAAGTTGTCATCTGTCGTTCTGTAGCTTCTATAGCTCTAGGAAAGAAGACATAGAGGACATTGGAAAGACCATTACAAAAAACAAAAAAGGAGAAAAGGAAGACCATTACAAGCAATATGGTGATACTGCTTACTTATTCTCAGTACCAGATTTCCAAAGACACTGGACCTAATTTTGGTCTCAATATTCTTAAAAGCGTCAAAAGCTATTGATTTCAGAAATTACTTATGACTTCTACAAGCTCCTGGTGGTAAAATAAGTCTATTTTATTTTGACATACAACATTATACTTTTATTTTGCAAGGCATTAGTATTGAGTCTGCTCTGTTTTAAATTTATATTTATAACTCATTCTTAGTTACAGAAACAAATATCCCTCTGTATATTTCATGTCTAAGCACAGAAAGCATACCACAGAGGACAAGGTAAACAACCGCAGGCTCTATAGTTTTTGCCAACATCTAAATATATTTTCAGTAACCCAAGTAGTATTGATATTGCTTTAAGAAGACTGACACATATCTACATTAGTTTTTGTAGAGAAGCATGTTTTCTTTGTCAAATTAGATAAGTCACAAACCTTTGTACAAACTAATTGAATGTGAGGGACAGAGAGACAACAGAGAGAAACAGTTCTTCAATGTCTCCCATTCAACATAAAAGCCATGGTGAAAGCTATAGAAATCTATTAGCATAAAATCAACAAAGAACAAAAGCAGATTGTTTTCCCTGAAAAAAATCAAAATATAGAGCAGAAATCTGGACTTAAATCCCACCCTACCCCCAAAAAAAACTCTAGACAATATAACCGCATTATTTCTAAGCTATGTCACAGCATAAGGCTGCATCTAGAAATATACCTATCTGCTCATCCTTAGGACATTAAGTAAGCTAACTTGAGCACAGGTACCAGCACTGTTTAACCATCAACTAAAATTCTCCCTTTAAATAAAAAGGGAAAACCATTACTTGTGGTAAAATCAGTGACAATTATAAATATTGAACTTACGTATAATGATTTCCAGCAGTAACTAAAAAAACAGATATGCATGGAAATGAATTGGTATATTTTATTTGTGGTGACTTATACATCAGTAGGAACATAATACTTTCAAGCAAAATCAGATATAGACTTATATAAAAGAAAAATTGATATATGAAACTCTGCTTAATAAATCATATTTCAAACCATGTCATATTTAATATTTTTAAATCAGCATTTTCTTTTTTCTCGGATTTTATTGTTGGGATAATGTATAGAGTGGTTATAGTTACATACATCAGGTAGTGGGTATATTACTTCTCCAGCCTTGATACCTCTTCTCATGCTTTTGTCCCCCTTTTCCTCTCCCCTTCCCCTCCCAATTATCTTGTTTTCCCCTTCCCTTCCCTATTTCAAGTAAACATATAAGTGTATATACAGTATACCATCTAACAAAGTCAGATACAGTAACTTCATGAGGTTAACCATAAGGGTAAAAAAAAGAGAAAAGGAATAACTTCACAGAGTACATTAAGAACAAATTATAAAGATAAACCTCTTGCTTCCATATCCTAGAATTCATTTCATTTTTTCTCTTCCTGTATGACCATATGTATATAGCTTTTGAACTATTGTGATTCACTTCTAGAAGAATCCTAGATGGATACTAATTATGACAAATGATGGAAACCATGGAACCTATGTTTCTTTGGGTCTAGCTTACTTCACTTAATGTGATTTTTTTTCCAAGTCTTTCCATTTCCTTACAAATGGGGTGATGTCATTCTTTCGGATGGCAGCATAGAATTCCATTGTGTATAAGTACCACATCTTCTTGATCCATTCACCTACTGAGGGGCATCTGGGTTGGTTCCATATCTTAGCTATGATAAATAATGCTGCAATATACATGGTTGTGGCTAGTGGATTTAGTATGTCCTTGTTACTGGACCTTTGTGTAAATGCCAAGGAGTGGGATTGCTGGGTCATAGGGAAGCTCTATATATTCCTTTTGAGGAATGGCCATACTGTTTTCCATAATGGTTGAACAAGTTTACACTCCGACCATCAGTGTAGTAGTGATACTTCCTGGCCAGAGCCCCCAAATCGGGACAAAAGCATGAGAAGGGATAGCAATGTTGTTAAGTGATGCGCCTTCTATCTGGCGAATATAATATAACCCTTCCATTAATTACAATAAAATATATTAAAATTATTTTAAAAATGCAGATCAAAACAACCTTTTAGATTCCACCTTACTCCAGTTAGAAGGCCATGATCAAGAAATCTAAATCAACACTTTCTAATTCAAAATTGTTTAACATAGTCTTTACTATTCATTTTTTGTAGGATTCAGACACAGAAGGCAAATTTTAATCATTACAATAATTTCTACTTTTCCGATCAATAATTTCTCTCTTCTTTCAAATATAGAGGTTGTTACTGGAAAAATAACATTACTGAAAAGTAACATTATGTTAATGATTAAGTTAATTTAAATACAATGTTATAAACAATTGACAATATTTCTGATTTATCATCACAAGTACTTTAAATTATCACTAGATATTTTTGTTAACCTATATAAGCTGTGCACTTTAATGAATTTATTTAATTTGAATTATATGTTATATTAATATTATTCTTATTTGTTATGATATTTTAATATTATTATATTTATATCTGGAGACAATTGTATGCTTGTGAATTCTGTCACTTTTTTATTGGATGTTTCATCTACAAGTGTCTTAGTTCACATTACAAATTGTATTCCATTTTATATATTAAAAATTTTAATAAGCATTTGTCATAGTTGTGATACATTTGTTACTGGATTTTTTTTCTTTTCCTGTAATAGTATTTTTTAAAAATGAATTAACCATGATGGTATTAATTTGGAAGACAGATTATACTTCCATTTATCTAATTCTTGAGTAGATCAGTTCCAAATATATTAGGACCTCAAAAGCTGAGAAAATAGGAAAATTGAATACTTGGCAATGGATACACACAATCTACTGGAAAATGACTTTTAAAATTCATTTACTTTGTGATGTAAAATGCCACCATTTTGCTGCCCTTATCAGTAGGGTCAATAAATAATAGTTTTATGGCACGAAGGCCTAGCACTAGGAGAATTATGAGCTCTCTGCAAGTGTGACTACAGCCACTCTATTTCTTAACCACTCTCTACAGCACACAAATTCAAGATTTGCAAGCATCATTTTATGCCTACATAACTCAGACATATGTTAATCTTTATACTTTAATTCGAGCAACTGTACTTTGATGGAATTTGTGGAACAATGTGTATGGAGGAAGCAATTTAATCAAAGGCATCAAAAAATAGATCAGCCATTACATTTTACTATGTCTTACAGTTAATACTTAAACAAAAATCAAGAAACACATTCCCTTGAAAAGAAGAATTTGGAAAATATTGATTACAACCCTAATGGACAAATTTTGAAGGTCTTAATTGCAAATGAGAAGATGATTGCAAATGTGGAAATATTAAGAGAAGTAGAAATAGAGCCTATAATTGGGATGGTTGAAATGATGCCATCTCACGAGAAAACATGAATGAGTGATGAGTTGCTTTATATGAAGGAGCAAAGAAGCATGATTCTTCAGGTAGAATGTACTCTTGGTGAAGATGATGTAAACACCATCAACACCGCAACACAGGACTTAAAATACAACAGGTGAGCTGACATGCAAATGTTGGACTGATTACAATTTTAGAAGTCCTAATGTGTGCCTAGGGTATCAAACAGCATTGAATACTATTAGGAAGTAGTTAGGAAGTAGTTCATGAAAGGAGAATCAGTTCGTGCAGGGAAGTTTCATTGTTTCAATTTAAGAAATTGCCACACCAAACAAGATATAAAGCTTAAATTTTCATTAACATTTTAGGAGCAAAGAATTATTTAGGTAAAATGGGTACATTTTTACTTTTTACTCAGAATATAGTACAAATAAACTTTTATCTATATAAGGAAATCAACATTCATGTAACTCACTTTGTGCTGTAATTTATTTTATTTAGATGTATCTGAAATCAAATGCACCACTTATATTTTTTAAGATATGCTTATATAAAAATTTAGGCACACAGCAGCTATAATCTGGTGAATATCAAATATATTCCAGATATTTCTGGGTAATTTTAGAACTTCATTAAGTATTTAGCATCTCTGTTTGTAAAAGCAAGTTATGACTCTCCACATTAACTTTGTTTTATTTCATTCCAATATATTGACTAAACCCAAGAAAATTTGAGTGATTCTGTTACCACTAAATTAGTGATAGCTATAATTCCTAAGAAGAGCTGTTATCTCACAGAAGCAAATGCCATCCTTCTGAGAATATACTTGCTTTTTTATATCTAGCCAATAATAGTTAAAACTAGTTTAAAAAAAAAAACTTCAATTCATTATTTATTTACCTGAGAAGTTTCAGCTTTGCAGCTTTACTGATTTCCTGGCATAATCTATAATGAAGAAATCCTCACAAATCTTTTTGACTAGCTGAAATAGGAATTTTAATCCAATTACTTTTTGATGCTAACTCTTAGAAAGAAAAGTGATTTTAAACCTGGGAGGGTATTATCTAGTTCAGGAGTAATGGTAGTTTCCCTGACTTGCTTCAGTTGTCCTATAGGTTTCAATACATTCATGTTAAATGGCCAAGTTTTCAAATTGCCCCTAGAAAAGCCAGCAACCTTAAATCAAGACATTCTGCACAGACTTGGAAACTAAAAGCATGAGATCGATTAAGCCTCATATTTGTGAATAAAATTTATTGGATCTACCTATTGAAACTTTGGTGTTGGTTTTGCTGGATTTTATTTTGCATGTGTATGATGGGAATGGGTGAGACAGGGTAAATGATTAGTGTTGAATTTCTTTTTTTTAATTTCTTTTGCCTGTCCTGGGCTTGAACTCAATGCCTGAGCACTGTCCTTGGGCTTTTCCTCGCGGCTAGAACTCTACCATTTGAGCCACAGCACCACTTCCTGCTTTTTCTATGTATATGCTACCAAGGAATTGAACCCAGATCTTTGTGCCTGCTAGGCAAGCACTCTACCACTAGGCCCAACTCCAGGGACCTGGTGTTGAATTTCTTGGCATAAACATCCTGTCTCTGTTGTAGGTACAAATGGTTCTGGGAATCCTGTGTCTGTTCTAGGAAAGAGATAATTCTAGAATGTACAAAATGAAATTGTTTACTATGTGACAAATCATAATATCATGTTCTGGGTTCTTCCATTTTTCATGGTACAGAGCTTCCCAAACAATTTTCAAGCCATAACACAGTTATGAATTTGTAGGAGCATATTATGAAAACAAATAGGACATCTTTGTCACCGTTGCCTCAACATTCCTGAAAATTGTATGCAGATTTGTTACTAAGATAAAGTGTTATGTGAAGCTACATTTAGCACTCTTGATCATCGTATGCAGTAGGTATTGTTTTCAGACAAAGCAGCACATAAACTATTCTTTTAGATTAAAACTTCTTTTACACAGAGAGGAATGTGATTTTCTTTTTTTTTATTGTAATTAGTAAAAGGGTTACATGATATTTGCCAGATAGAAGGTGCATTAATTCACATACATTGATACCCTTTCACATGTCTTGGTACCCGTTTCCCTCCCCCCCCCACACCCCCCACCCGTCTTGGTTTTCCCCCTTTCCCTATCAAATTTCAAATATCCAAATACAAATAAGTTCAATATATCAGATAACAAAGTGAGATACTATACCAATATGAGATAACCAAGGGACAGCAAAGGAGATGAGAGACAACATAGTATATTAAGGACAACAATCATTCATTATATGGCTTTTGTTTCACTATCCTGGAGGTCCTTTCAATTAGCTTCACATTATATGTCCTTATGTATCAAGAGTTTGCTCTATTGCAAATCTCTGCTAGTAGAGCCCACGGTTTCTACTGATTATGACGAATGAGGGAAACCATTGAGCCTAAGTTCCATTGAGTCTGGCTTACTTCACTTAATATGATCTTTTCTAAGTCTTTCCATATCCTAACAAATGGGGCGATGTCATTCTTTCTGACAGCAGCATAGAATTCAATTGTGTACAAATACCACAACTTGTTGATCCACTCATCAACTGAGGAACATCTAGGTTGGTTCCATATCTTTGCTATGGTGAATACTGCTGCAATGAACATTGTTGTGCTAGTGGGTTTAGTATGTCCTTGTTTCTGGGTGGTTGGGTAAATGCCAAGTAGTGGAATTGCTGGGACATAGGGGGGTTCTATGTTTAGCCTTTTGAGGCACTGCCACACTGCTTTCCATAGTGGTTGAACGAGTTTGCACTCCCACCAACAGTGTAGTAGTGATCCCTCCTGGCCACATCCCCTCCAGCACCTGTTGTCATTCGTTTTCCTGATCTTGGCCATTCTAGCTGGAGGTGGAATCTTAGAGTTGTTTTGATTTGCATTTCTTTTATGACCAGAGATGTTGAGCGTTTCTTCATGTGTCTATAGGCCATTTTTGTTTCTTCTTCAGAGAAGACTCTCTTTAAGTCTTTGGCCCATTTTTTAATGGGATGGTTGTTACTTTGGAGGTTAGTTTTGGAGTGATTCAATTTTTTGAGTTGTTGATATATTTTAGATATGAGGCCTTTGTCCATTGTTTGGTTGGTGAAGATCTTCTCCCACTCTGTAGGCTTCCTGATTAGTTTACTAGCTATGTCCTTTGCCATACAAAAGCTCTGCAGTTTAATGCAGTCCCACTTATCCAGCCTTTCTCTGATTTGTTGTGATTCTTGGTCTTTATTAAGAAAGTTTCGACCTGTGCCAAGGAGACCTAGTGTATCTCCTATTCCTTCCTGTAGAGTTTTCAGTGTGTCAGCTTTTACCTCCAGGTCTTTGATCCATTTGGAGTTAATTCTAGTGCAAGGTGACAAAGAAGGATCTAGCTTTAGTTTTCTGCAGGTGCTTAACCAGTTCTGCCAGCACAACTTGTTGAAGAGGCTGTCTTTCTTCCATTCTGTTTTTTTGGCTCCCTTGTCAAAAATTAGGTGGCCATAGGTCTGTGGTTTAATATCTGGGTCCTCACTTCTATTCCATTGGTCTTCAGGCCTGTTCCTGTGCCAGTACCAAGCTGTTTTGAGAATTATAGCTCTGTAATAGAGTCTAAAGTTTGGAATTGAAATTCCTCCAGCGCTGTTCTTTCTGCTAAGAAGTGTTTTTGCTATATGGGGTCTTTTATTATTCCATATGAAATTTTGGATTGCCTCTTCTATTTCTTTAAAGAATGACATTGGGATGTTGATGGGTATTGCATTGAATTTGTAGATAGCTCTTGGCAAGATTGTCATTTTCACAATGTTGATTCTTCCAATCCAGGAGCATGGGAGGTTTTTCCATTTCCTTAGTTCTGCTTTAATTTCCTTTTTTAGGGTTTTCAAGTTTTCATCAAAAAGGTCCTTTACATGCTTAGTTAAGCTAATTCCTAGGTACTTTATTTTCTTTGAAGCTATTGTGAAAGGAGTTGCTTTCTTGATTATTGCCTCGTTCCTCTCACTGTTCGCATAAAGGAAGGCAGTTGATTTTTGAGGGTTGATTTTATAGCCTGCTACTCTTCCAAAGCTTTGAATCAGCTCAAGGAGCTTGGGAGTAGAGTCTATAGGATTCTTTAAATACATAATCATGTCATCTGCAAAGAGGGAGAGTTTTATTTCCTCTTTCCCTACTTGGATCCCCTTTATGCTTGCTTCTTGCCTTATTGCACTGGCTAGGAATTCTAGTACTATGTTAAAGGGTAGTGGAGAGAGTAGGCATCCTTGTCTCTTTCCTGATTTTAGAGGGAATGGCTTTAGATTTTCACCATTAAGTGTAATACTAGCAGTAGGTTTCTCATACACAGCCTTTAATACATTGAGGAATGTTCCATGGATTCCTAGTTTCTCCAGAGCTTTTAACATAAAGGGGTGTTGGATCTTGTCAAATGCCTTTTCCGCGTCTATTGAGACAATCATGTGATTTTTGTCCTTGCTCCTGTTGATGTGTTGAATTATATTAATTGATTTGCGTATGTTGAACCAGCTTTGCCTCCCTGTGATGAATCCAGTTTGATCATAGTGTATAATTTTTTTGATGAGTTGTTGTAGACGGTTGGCCAGTATTTTGTTGAGAAGTTTTGCATCGATGTTCATCAAAGATATAGGTCTATAGTTCTCTTTCTTTGATGAATCTCTCTCTGGTTTGGGGATGAGGGTTATACTGGCTTCATAGAATGAGTTTGGTAAGGAACCTTCATTTTCAATTTCGTTGAAGAGCTTGAGGAGTATTGGTGTGAGCTCTGCTTTGAAGACCTTATAGAATTCAGCTGTGAATCCATCTGGCCCTGGGCTTTTCTTAGGTGGAAGTTCTCTAATTGCCATTTCTATTTCAGAGCTTGAAATAGGCCTGTTGAGTTGGCTTAGTTCTTCTTGGTTCAGTGTGGGTATGTTAATATTTTCTAGGAATTCATCCATTTCATCTAGATTCTCAAATTTGTTGGCATAAAGGTTTGAGAAGTATTCCCTCATGATATTCTGGATCTTGGTAATTTCTCTCGTGATATTACCATTTTCATCTGAGATTTTGTGTATTTCGATATGCTCTCTTCTTTTTTTGGTAAGATCTGCTAAGGGCTTGTCAATTTTGTTAATTCTTTCAAAGAACCAACTCCTTGTTTTGTTGATTCTTTCTATAGTTTTTTTGGATTCCAAATCATTTAATTCTGCTTTGATTTTAATTATTTGCTTTCTTCTACTGGGATTAGGGTTGGTTTGTTGCTCTTTTTCCAGGAGCTTAAGGGGAGACATTAACTTGTTGGTTTGCAATTTTTCCAACTTGTTGTTGTAGGCACTCAGCGCTATAAATTTTCCTCTGAGTACTGCCTTTGCTGTGTCCCAAAGGAGTTGGTAGTTTGTGTGCTTCTTACTGTTAAATTTCATAAACTGTTGGATTTCTGTTCTGATCTCTTCGATGACCCATTGGTGATTCAACAATGTGTTGTTCAGTCTCCATGAGTTACAGGGTTTTCGTTGGTGGAGGTGTGTGTTCAGTTCAAGTTTGATGCCTTTGTGGTCTGAGAGTGTGCATGGAATAATTTCTGTGTTTCTGAATCTGTCCAGGTTTGTTTTATGGCCTAAGATGTGATCTATTTTGGAAAATGTTCCATGTGCTGCTGAGAAAAACGTATATTGTGTCGTTGCTTGGTGGAATATTCTGCAGATGTCTGTTAGATCTAGTTGGTCTATATAGTTGTTCAGTTCTAAGGTTTCTCTGTTGAGTTTTTGCCTTCTTGATCTGTCCATAGGTGAAAGTGGTGTGTTAAAGTCACCGACAATCACTGTATTTCGATCTATGTATGGTTTCATGTAAGTAAAGTTTGCTTGATGAAGTTTGGAGCTCCGGGATTGGATGTGTAAATATTTAGGATCGTTATGTCTTCCTGGAGGAAAGATCCCTTTAGTAGTATGTAGTAACCTTCTTGTCTTTTCTTACTAATTTTGGTTTGAAGTCTATTGTATCAGATATGAGGATGGCAACTCCAGCCTGTTTAAGGGGGCCGTTAGGTTGATAGAGTTTATTCCAACCTCTCACTTTCAAAAGATGCTTGTCTTTTTGGGTAAGATGTGTCTCTTGAAGACAGCAGAACGACGGCTCTTGCTTTTTGATCCAACTAAACAGCCTATGCCGTTTAATTGGAGAGTTGAGTCCATTGATATTGAGAGTTAGGATTGAGAGATATTTATTAGATCCTACCATTTTTAAAAGCTTTTATTTGGGCCTGTGTCTTGACAGTTCTGGTGGTCCTTAGGTGGTATGCTGTTTAGGTGCCATTTCTTTCCCTATATTGCATTTATTTTGGTTTTCTATGTATTGAACATCTTTCAGAATTCTCTGTAGTGTTGGTTTTGTTGCGACATATTATTGCAGCTTTTCCCTGGAATGGAATGTTTTTATTGTTCCCTCAGTTATGAATGAGAGCTTAGCTGGGTACAGGATTCTTGGTTGGTAGTTATTTGACTTAAGGGCATGACATATATGCTTCCAGTCACTTCTTGCTTGCATGGTCTCTGCTGAGTAATCTGGGGTTATTCTGATTGGTTTTCCTTTATAGGTTACTGAACCCTTTTCCCTGGCTGCCTTTAGGATCCTTTTTTTGGTTTCTACTGATCCAGTTTGGATTACGATGTGGCGGTGAGATGTTCTTTTCTGGTCAGGTCTGTTTGGGGTTCTAAAAGCTTCTTGTATCTGGATGGGTCTGCCCTTCTGGATATTTGGGGAATTCTCTGAGATGATTCCTTGAAGTATATTTCCAATACCATTGACCTCTTTCTCCAGAACCTCCTCAATACCAATTAGCCTTAAATTAGGCTTCCTAATTGTATCTTGGACCTCCTGAAGCGCTCTCTCATTTTTCCTAGATTTGGATTGACTCATTTTCTGTTCTTTCTCTATAATAACTAAATTATCTTCAGCCCCAGAGATTCTCTCCTCTGCATTGTCTAACCTGCTATCAAAGCTATCTACTTTATTTTTCATCTCCCTTGCTACTAATTGCTCATTTTTGATGCCTTGCATCTCTTCTTTTAGATCATGTATGGATTTCTTTAGCTCCTTGATTTCCATTTGAGTGGTTAGCTCAGTAGCTTTATTTTCTTTGAACATTTGCTGGAGTTCAGTCACCTTTTTATTTGTGGATTCTATGAATTCATCCATCTTTCTTTGAACAGCCTTTATTATGGCCTCCTTTATGGCTTCTTTTTTTTACTTATCACCTTGCTTATGGTTTCCTCTTGTTCAGCTATGGCTTCCTCCCTTATCTCTTTCTTTATATTTTCACATTTTTCATTAATGATGTTTATCAATTGCATTTGTATAGCACTTGGAAGACTCTCCTCTAGGTTTGCCAGTGACTGTTCCATTGGCTGTTTACATTGGGTGGCGGAGGTGGGAGGTGTTGTTTCTTGATTTGACATTTTTCTTGAGTTTCTTGTTCTGCCCATTTGAAAAAGGAAGCAAGATTAATACTAAACACGATTATAGTTTTTCAGATATGTCCAACCTAGACCTCTGTAGCTGGCAGACTCTAGATGTTCACAAGTTTTGATTGGTGTTATCACTCTTTCTTTTTGTGCAGTTACAGACTAGTCTAATTATTCACTGATAAGCGATTTATATCCAAAACAATAAGCCTCTCAATCCAATCTCTATTGTCTTTAAGTCCCTGTGAGCCTAGAGAATGATTAAACACCTAGATATACAATGGTGCTCAACAGCCATCAAGTGTAGATCCATGCAGTATAAGGGTTGAAAGAGGAGCAGAGGTCCAGAGATAGAGAAATAGAATGAGAGAGGTCAGGGGGTAAGTAGGTAGAGAATTTGAGTACAATGTTTGGAAAGTATTAGAATAAAACTTATGTGTTGCTGCACGACTAGCTCTTAGCCCATCCAGTGGCCTCACAGTGGACCATGGGATGGATCTGCGAGCTTCCGTCTGAGCGTGGTTGGCGGATGTTTTCCTGTGCTGCTTCCAGGGGCGGCCCCAAGCCAAGGGTGTGGGGATTGAGAGTTTCAGGAGCTCTCAGCAGGACCAGCAGGAGGCCCCTCTGTTCCCAGGGGCGGGGTCCAGCTGGGGACATGGGCGCCAAGGGCGGAGCTGTGCCTTTTTGGTTCTCAGAAGGGGAGCTTGGCTGCTGGTCGGCCCTTTAAATCCCTGCTGTGTTTCCACTGCTTTGTCAGAGTCTGTGACTGTGGGGGGGGCCCTCAGTGGTGTCTTGCTCAGGATTCCCAGCTGGAGGATGCCCCGCTCGAGAATTGGGGGGGGGGCAGATGCTGGCTCCTATTTACCCGCATCCCCTACCCGCTGTTGTAAGGCAGCGTCCCAACGCCCTCCACTCTCCAGATCCAGTGGCCTGGGTGAGGAGCCTGGTGGGTGGGTGGGAGCTGGGACAGCTCCGCCTCCCCTGGTGGGGTGCTGAGTCTTAGGGTCCGCCCGCTCCTCAGTCTCCAGTCAGAGGGCTGGGGGTTGAGCCTGTTGGGCGGGTGGGAGTTGGGGCAGCCCCGCCTCCCTTGGTGGGGTGCTGGGACTTATGGGTAGCCCGCCTGTCAATCTCCAGTCAATGGCCTGAGGGAGAGGGCTGTTGAGGGGAGGGACAAGATTCTAAATTCCTTGCCCCCCTGCTCCCGCCAGTCTTTCTCGGGCGGGGTGTTGGGGTCTGAGTTAAGTTCTATTGCTTGGCACCCGCTCCGCTTTCCCAATGTGTTTGGGGATGCGCTGTATTACTCATGCCTCTGCGTCCATCTGCGGGAGCTCCTCGGTGGTGGGGAGTCTTTCACTCCCCTCGGGTCTCCGCCACCTCCTGTGTTCTGCGTCTGGGTTCCGCCTCTTGCTGTTCTGGTTCTGCGTCTGGGTTCCGCTGCTTCCGCCATTCGCTGGCCCGGTTCTGTGCTGGTTTCTGCAGCCGTTGGGCTCCCAGCCTGGTGCCCTCCACTGCTCCCGCTTTTCGTGGGTTAGAGCCGGTGCCTGCCCCCGCTTTCCCCACGTGGAGCCGGTGCCCGCTCAATGTTCGCGGCTTGGTCCGGCGCGGCTTTCCGCGGCTTTGGGCCTCAAAGAAAATAAAGTACCTAGGAATTAGCTTAACTAAGAATGTAAAGGACCTTTCTGATGAAAACTTGAAAACCCTAAAAAAGGAAATTAAAGCAGAACTAAGGAAATGGAAAAACCTCCCATGCTCCTGGATTGGAAGAATCAACATTGTGAAAATGACAATCTTGCCAAGGGCTATCTACAAATTCAACACAATACCCATCAATATCCCAATGGCATTCTTTAAAGAAATAGATGAGGCAATTCAAAATTTCATATGGAATAATAAAAGACCCCTTACAGCAAAAACACTTCTTAGCAGAAAGAACAGTGCAGGAGGAATTTCAATTCCAAACTTTAGATTCTATTACACGGCTATAATTCTCAAAACAGCTTGGTATTGGCACAGGAACAGGCCTGAAGACCAATGGAATAGAAGTGAGGACCCAGATATTAAACCACAGACCTATGGCCACCTAATCTTTGACAAGGGAGCCAAAAAAACAGAATGGAAGAAAGACAGCCTCTTCAACAAGTTGTGCTGGCAGAACTGGCTAAGCACCTGCAGAAAACTAACGTTGGATCCTTCTTTGTCACCTTGCACTAGAATTAACTCCAAATGGATCAAAGACCTGGAGGTAAAAGCTGACACACTGAAAACTTTACAGGAAGGAATAGGAGATACACTAGGTCTCCTTGGCACAGGTCGAAACTTTCTTAATAAAGACTAAGAATCACAACAAATCAGAGAAAGGCTGGATAAGTGGGACTGCATTAAACTGCAGAGCTTTTGTATGGCAAAGGACATAGCTAGTAAATTAATTAGGAAGCCTACAGAGTGGGAGAAGATCTTCACCAACCAAACAACAGAGAAAGGCCTCATATCTAAAATATATCAACAACTCAAAAAATTGAATCACTCCAAAACTAACCTCCAAAGTAACAACCATCCCATTAAAAAATGGGCCAAAGACTTAAAGAGAGTCTTCTCTGAAGAAGAAACAAAAATGGCCTATAGAAACATGAAGAAACGCTCAACATCTCTGGTCATAAAAGAAATGCAAATCAAAACAACTCTAAGATTCCACCTCACTCCAGTTAGAATGGCCAGGATCAGGAAAACGAATAATAACAGATGCTGGAGGGGATGTGGCCAGGAGGGATCACTACTACACTGTTGGTGGGAGTGCAATCTCGTTCCAACACTATGGAAAGCAGTATGGCAGTGCCTCAAAAGGCTAAACATAGAACTCCCCTATGACCCAGCAATTCCACTACTTGGCATTTACCCAACCATCCAGAAACAAGGGCATACTAAATCCACTATCACAATGATGTTCATTGCAGCATTATTCACCATAGCAAAGACATGGAACCAACCTAGATGTCCCTCAGTTGATGCGTGGATCAAAAATTGTGGTATTTGTATACAATGGAATTCTATGCTCCTGTCAGAAAGAATGACATCGCCCCATTTGTTAGGAAATGGAAAGACTTAGAAAAAATCATATTAAGTGAAGTAAGGCAGACTCCAAGGAACTTAGGCTCAATGGTTTCTCTCATTTGTCATAATCAGTAGAAACCGTGGGCTCTACTAGCAGAGATCTGCAATAGAGCAAAACCTTGATACATAAGGACATATAGTATGAAGCTAATTGAAAGGACCTCCAGGATATTGAAAGAAATGCCATATAAGGAATGATTGTTGTCCTTAATGTACTATGTTATCCCTCATCTCCTTTGCTGTCCCTTGGGTATCCCATATTATTACAGTATCTCACTTTGTTATCTGATATATTGAATTTATTTATATTTGGTTATCTGAAACTTGATAGGGAAGGGGGAATACCAATATGGGGAGTGGGTGGTGGGTGGGGGGAGGGTAATGGGACCAAGACATGTGAAAGGGTATCAATGTATGTGAATTAGGGCACCTTCTATCTGGCAAATATCACGTAATCGTTTCATTAACTACAATAAAAATATATATAAAAAAACACAAAGTGACTGCTCTTAAGATGCAAATGGTTCTTTATCTAATAACTGGTCAAGGTAGAGAGTAAACCAGAGCTCTCTCACATCATGTAAAGATTCATTTCCCAGAACCATTCATTTTTAGTTTCCCAACATTTGGTCATTATGAAGCCATTCTGTGCTTCCAATGAATTTACACATGAGTAAATGTCATAACCAAATCTAAAATGTAAAAGAAACCTAAAATATCTTATAAATAACATGGTGAAGAATGAGTTGACAAGAAAATTAAGAAAATAAAATGTGAATGAAAGAACAAACTTGCACATGCATGTATAGGTGCAAGATACTTTTCTAGACAATCTGAGTGCAATATTAGAGTCAGATTATGCCAGTCAATACAGATGCTCTATGCACATAATCAGAGTCACTGACTTGAACAACATTTTATATTCCACTTTTTGCTGTCACATCTATAACAGTTTTAACTGAATGCATGAATTATTTATTATCATGTAAGCCTAGAAAGACTCATTTGTGTATAGTTTAGTTTAACATAGTTCATTTAGCATTCCCACTTCAAAGTTTGCTAACAATTTAAACAAAGCTTCAAATTCTGTAAGGCCATGTATCCAATATTTTAAAAGCTATTAGGTTCTGGTCAGATGTGTTTGCTTTCTTCAAACTTCCATGGTAGATAGAAAGCATTATGAAGTATAGTCTTTACCTTAGTGATCATCAATTAATTTATAAAATCATGTCTACTGAAAAAAGTCTGCCCTGGTATTTACTAAGTGAATTTTTTTGTGCTCAGTGTACTAATTTAGAAAAGCAGAAGGAATGCACTAATCAATCACAATTACTCAATCTACATCTTAGGGGATATTGGTTGTGTTTATTACTTAAATATTATAGTTTGACCTTTACACATCACAATGAGGGAAATAGTAATAGGCACATAAATAATGAGAACAAGATACCAAGTTGAATGAACTTTGCCTAAGAATGGAATATGTTGATTGGAATCAGATGAATAAATTTGGACATTCATGTAAGAACCTGTGACCCCCTTACTTAAACGTAAGTACCAGACATCATGGATTATTTATCTTTCTCATTCTCTTCTGCACATAGATTATACATGCTTCAACTTTGCTGCTGCTGTGAGTTTTTTTTTCTGCCAGTCCTGGGCTTGAGCTCAAAGCCTGAACACTGTCCTTGGGCTTTCTCAAGGCTAGAGCTTTACCACCTGAGCCTCAGCACCACTTTCAGCTTTTTTCTATGTACTTGATACCGAGGAATTGATCCCAGATCTTTGTGCATGATAGGCAAGCACTCTACCACTAGGCCACTGCTGTGGTTTTATTGTAACATTACTTGTCTCTGAAATTATTTCTATTAAACATAGACACACATGACATAAAAATGTGCACCCTTAATAAGTTAATTTTTCATGCTCTAGTGCCTAAAATCAATGTCCAAACCAGTGAGCATCAAGACAAAATAAAAAAACTATATTATATCAGTGACCTTTCATGAGCTCTTGTTGATATAATTCACTATAAGCCATGGCACGTCTATTTATCTGGTGTTATAGTTAATATGCATATTTGTTAAGGATATCAAGTAGCTGCTGGCACTCAAATTTCAATAAAAGCAAAGGAAAGGCTGTAAGAAATCTTAAAATAATAAGGCTGATTATAACTTTACTTAAAAGATTGAAATGGGAGAATTCCTTTTCTTTATTTTTGTAAGAAGCGTGTATCATTTTACATTGTATTCATTTATAAACAGCCCTCAGCCCTTGCTGTTCTCTTATTCACAACCAACATGCAAGGCAGGTTGACTGAATTGACTATTTGATAATTATGGGAATAAAGACTTGACATCTTTGGCTAAGCTCCACTTTCTTCTGAGTTACGAGTGGCTTTGAGGAAAATTTGTTCCACTTTCAGTCCTAAGGCTCATGGCTCATCACTGTTTGACTTGGTGGGCAAGAATTATGAGTGAACGTCATTTTTACCTACATAAAAAATATACACAACATCAAGACGACCTTTTGGCCAGATTTCTGCTATCCATAAATGTTATTGGATAAGGAAGTGGATAAAATTCCATTTATTAAAGGTTCCTTGACAAACTGAAAGAGAGATAAAACATAAAACTATCCAGAAATGAAATTTTGCTTAACAAGTTCTGACAGAAGAGCACAGAAAACTATAAAAGTACTAAAACTGTTGATGAAACAGGGAATGGTTTTAGGAATTTGATTCTTTCAATACTAACATAAGCAAAAATAAATGTGTCCTTTACCCAAAGAAAGCTTTTATTAAAGATGAATTTGATGAGATGTCAATATATACAGGATTATAACTGCTCTTAATTAGACCAAAAGATCATAAGATGAGGGCAGAGAAATAATGTAGTAAGGATTTTAAAGACTTCTTTTAAATTGAGTTAAAGCTAATGGAATATAATACTTTTGAAAAGAGGCAGCTTAGATGATTTTATACAGAGGAAAATTCCACTTTTTTAAATTGAAGATTAACACAAGCAACCGTAATGAAAATTGCAAAGATAAAGGTCTAAAGGCGGGCAAAATGTAAAGTATTCTCTGAATTGAAGAGCTATACCACAGGGGAATAGTCAATTTCACTTTCTAGAGCATGATAGGTATTTCAAAAGAAATTGGAAGTCATCAAAAAATTTTAGCAGACAAATATCATGTAACCCTTCTATTAATTACAATAAAAATATACAGAAGAAAAAATTTTAGTAGAAAAATGGAATGAAGTGGTATGATAAAGTTTTATTTGTGATAGGGAAATGTTTCTTCTAGTTGCATTAAGAGCTGACTCAACAGGGGCAAGAATTGTGGAGAAAGCTGTTCAGAAGTTCTATAAATGTGGTGAGGAGGTCGAAGAATAAGAAAAAATTATATTCATGTAGAGAAATAAAATCCATATAATGTGATATGATTTAAAGAAGTAGGAAATGAGCCAGATATGCAAAATGAGGTTAAGTGACATACAAACTCCCTATTAAATTTGACTTTAGTAACAGGTTGAATGGCATTTCTGTTGACTTACAAAATGGTTGCATATAAAAATCAGATAGAGACGGAATCATTATGAGTTTCCATTTGGCATATTGAATTAAACTGACACTGAGTTCCTAAGACAGATTTAATGTTCATGTAAACAGATGAACTTTAGAGCAAGTGTAAAATCTATTCATATAAACAGGTGAACTTTAGAGCAAGTGTTAAGTGAAATAAGCCAGTTTTTATATTTTAAATGCTAATGAAAGAATGAAGTCGATGAAAATTCAGAGACAAGGAGGTATAAGTTAACAATCAAACCGGGGAAGCTGAGATAAATCTCACAGAGTTGAACAGGAAAGAATGGACAGGTAAATGAGAAAGAGGAGTAACAGCAAAGAGCTATCGTGTCGATCACATTCTGTGAATTACAGCTAATCTTACTGGTAATCAATTGTGGGTTGTCTTCCATGAAAACAAAGTGTAAAAGCCACCAGTGTTCTTTTATCATTGTTTTAGGTCAGAATCACTCCTTCTTCCCTACTTCTGTGTCTCCAAAACTGGAAATAACAGTTGGAAATGCTGTTTCACGAAAAGCATCCGAACCACATAAATGATAATTGTGAGGTTTCATACATGTTAATTAGATAGATTTAGTTATTTCCCAGATATATCTATGTAATTATGTCATCCTTAATGATACGGTTTGAGAGATGTGTTATTAATGAATGTCAGTGTCATGTGAACCTTAGAGAGAATACTACCATACTCTAGGGTGGAAAGGGAAATCTCATCAGAGTATTGTCTAGTCAATACATAACAAGCCTTTGCTGGCCCTGAGAGGTTGAATTAGCTGTCAGGATCTGGTAGAATCTTTGTGTTTCATAACAGATGCCTAAACCCATCACTGTTCTTTTTTGTTTCTGAAATGACTAAACTCACAATTTTCTTTTCATGTCTGGGCTGCGACTTTGATTTACCATCCACACAACATATGGGTAAACTAAAATAGAGGACAAATAATACCAACAGACAGAAACACACACACACACACACACACACACACACACGCATTTGTTTTCAACTTCATCCAAGCAGAACAGAATGGAACATTAATTTCAACCTCCTCACCTCACTGAGCCTGGGCTAAAGCTTTCAAAGGCAGTGTGATTTTGAACTCCATTAGTCTTTTATGTTCAGGCTTGTGAGAAGCTTCATTCGCATGCAAGGCTTGCAACTGGTTGCTAATAAAATCCTTCCCCGACAAATAAATGGACTGTAATATAACCTGCTTCAGGGCAGTGAAATCTCAACCACTCAAATATGATCTATGGCAAAGCAATGTGCCGCCAACTCCTGTTTCTCTAGCCATTCCTGCAGAAGGATGCTCTAGCCATTGCGTGTCCAGACTTCTCCATTCATGAACCTAAAAATCATAGATCATCTGTCAAAGAAGTGAAATGTGCTTGTATTGTAATTTGTAACTATTAAATTTAATATATAATCTGTTAGAGCAGTGTACACCAATCGCTAGGATTTTTTTTCCATTCAAAGCAAGCATGGAAACAGAACCGGGTGTAACAGGGAATTTTCCCTTTCTGAGCCAAAACACCTTTTGTTCTCTCTTATTTTATTTGAGAACTAAAATAAAATAGTATCATCACCAATGCAAATAATACTATCTATCTAAAGCATATATCTAGAATTTAGGAAAATACATAGAAAGAATGACTACTAAGGAGAAGGGTAGAAGTCAGAGCCAATGGCTCACAACTTTAGTTTTAGCTACTCAGAAGGCTGAGATCTGAGCATCATGGTTTGAAGGCATCCCAGGCAGGAAAACCAGGGAGATCCTTATCTACAATTAACCACAAGAAAACCAGAAATGGTACTGTGACTCAAAGTGGTAGAGGGTGGAGCACTAGCCTTGGAACAAAAAGTATCACAAGAATTGACCCAAGGTAAGAGTTCAAGATCCATGTCCAAAAGAACAAAAGGAGAAATGAAAAGATCTATAAAATATATAATACTGCATGCTTGACCTTGCTTTTCACTCAGTTATGCTAGGAGAATCACATGGGCTTACATTGTGAAAGTGTTGCATATTATAAGGCAATAATCATATAAAGGAATTGTTTTCACCAGATAGAATATAGGTATTCCTTAATTCACAGGATAATTTACTAAAATCCTTATCAGTTCTCTTTCTGACAACATATAATGAGCTCAAATGGCAAAAGGGAAAGGTATTTATATTATTCTTCACAGCTACAAAAATATTGTCACTCTTTCTCTCTGAATAGATACATACATATTTCTGGTAAGTTGATTTTTTTTCAGTTCCATTGTTCATATTGTGTTAAAATGTTTCCGGGAACCAACCCTAAAATAGTGAATGCTTTCTATTCAAGCTTGCAACCATAAGGCCTCTCTCCAGGGTGAGATTTTTTTCCATGTGTTTTGAAGACACCTGAACAATGGAAGCTTTCCTTATATTGTTTATGTCCACTTCTTCATTGTGGCTTTCCTCTGTTTTTTGTTGGTTATTGATGAAATTAGAGTCTCAAGAATTTTCTGCCCAGGCCTGGCTTCAAACCATGATTACAAGTGTAAGATACTGGTACCAGACCATTCATTTCTATATTCTTCAAATATTCCTGTGAGTGCCTGTTAATCATAAGATATAGTATTATTCACGGGGTTTTGGAAAAGCTTATGGATACAAGTTATAGAGATTATATTTTTATAAAATGAAGTATTTATTTAAACTGAAATATACCTCCAAAATACCCAACAAAATGAGTAATAAAAATATGTGAGTGCCACTTAAGCAAATGTACAGTCCTGAATTTAAAACACAGTGCAGTAAAAAGCAATGAACGGACTGTGCTATTTCTCATCTCTCTCTTTTTTTTGCCATTATGGTTAATCTCATGTGGTTATTGTATCTGACTTTGTTACCTGCTATATTTTATATACATTTATTTTTTGCTTGAAATAGGAAATGAAAGGGGGAAAACAAGATGACTGGGAGGGGTTGAGTGAAGGGAAACGGGGACAAATGCATGAGAAGGGGTATCAATGTGTGAGAAGTAATGCATCCACTACCTGACCAATGTAACTGTAACCACTCTATACATTCTCCTGGCAATAAAATAAAATAAAAAAGCAATGGACTAGTAGCCTAATCATCCAGCGGTCTCATAATTCACATAAATGTTTTTAAAGAAACAAACTAAAAGAAGGGGTATCCATGTGTGAGAAGTAATGCACCTACTCTCTGGCAAATGTAACTGTAACCCTTCTATTCATTACAATACAAAATTAAAGAAAAAAACTAAAAATGCATCTCCTATTCCTTCTTGTAAAGTTTTCAGTGTGTCAGCTTTTACCTCTAGGTCTTTGGTCCACTGGGAGTTAATTCTAGTGCAGGGTGACAAAGAAGGATCCAATTTTAGTTTTCTGTAGGCCTCCTTGGTCGAAACTTTCTTAATAAGGACCAAGAATCACAACAAATCAGAGAAAGTCTGGATAAGTGGGACTGCATTAAACTACAGAGCTTTTGTATGGCAAAGGACATAGCTAGTAAATTAATTAGGAAGCCTACTGAGTGGGAGAAGATCTTCACCAACCATACAATGGACAAAGGCCTCATATCTAAAATATATCAACAACTCAAAAAACTCCAAAACTAATCTCCAAAGAAATGACCATCCCATTAAATGATGGGCCAAAGACTTAAAGAGAGTCTTCTCTGAACAAGAAACAAAAATGGCCTATAGACATGTGAAGAAATGCTCCACATCTCTGGTCATAAAAGAAATGCAAATCAAAACAACACTAAGATTCCACCTCACTTCAGTTAGAATGGCCAGGATCAGAAAAACTAATAACAACAGATGCTGAAGGGGATGTGGCCAGGAGGGATCACTACTACACTGTTGGTGGGAGTGCAAACTCGGTCAGCCACTATGGAAAGCAGTATGGCAGTTCCTCAAAAGACTGAACACAGAGCTCCTTTATCACCCAGCGATTCCACTACTTGGCAGTTACCCAATCATCCAGAAACAAGGACATACTAAATCCACTAGCACAACAATGTTCATTGCAGCATGATTCACCATAGCAAAGATATGGAACCAACCTAGATGTCCCTCAGTTGATGAATGGATCAACAAGATGTGGTATTTGTACACAATGGAATTCTATGCTGCTGTCAGAAAGAATGACATTGCCCCATTTGTTAGGAAATGGAAAGAGTTAGAAAAAATCATGTTAAGTGAAGTAAGCCAGACTCAAAGGAACTTACGCTCAATGGTTTCTCTCATTTGTCATAATCAGTAGAAACCTTGGGCTCTACTAGCAGAGATCTGCAATAGAGCAAAACCTTGATACATAAGGCCATATAGTATGAAGCTAATTGAAAGGACCTCCAGGATATTGAAACAAAAGCCATATAATGAATGATTGTTGTCCTTAATGTACTATGTTATCTCTCATCTCTTTTGCTGTCCCTTGGTTATCTCATATTGTTACAGTATCTCACTTTGTTATCTGATATATTGGATATATTTGTATTTGGTTATTTGAAATTGGGTAGGGAAGGGGGGAAAACCAAGATGGGGGGGACCGAGACATGTGAAAGGGTATCAATGTATGTGAATTAATGCAACTTCTATCTGGAAAATATCATGTAACCCCTTTTATTAATTACAATAAAAATATTTTTTTAAAAAAACTAAAAATGCAATCCACTTTCTGGACTGGACTCTGACTAGCTATTTATTGAAAGTTATCTATTCTTTCCTCCCACCATTGACAAATTGGACAAAAGGAAATGCTTCTGAAAGCACAACCCTCTCTCTGCATTCAGCTAGGTAAAATGTAGGGAATCTGGGAGAGAGGTCAGAAGTAAAGCTCACATCTACCATTCTTTCAGTTCCTCAGCAGATGTGCATAACTCCCTGGCTGGGAGATGTTGCTGTGTCCTCGTTAAGGCTTCCAATCCCCTAAGACTATGTGTGCATGACTCTCACTGGGAAATGCCACTGAACATGTCATGAGAAGAGTCTTCTCAAAGAATGTCTTAGGAAGAAGTTACAATCATATAAAAATCATTTTTCTCATTGTGGTGGTTGTGGTTTTCCAGCCCTTTGCTTCAAGCCAAGAAAGAAAATGTAAATGGGAAACCATTCTTTTAGCCTTTGGCATGACAAGGACTTGGCAGATGTAAAAAAAAATAATGAACTAAGGATATGCACCACAACGTGGGTATTTGCTGCGACTTTGGCAGCTAAGGAATTTGATTTCTTTTGAGAAAGCTACTTAGAGACTTTGATTTTTGTGTCCCTTTCTTAAGGTAGAAGTACAAATAATATAATCAAAACGCTGAATTTTGGTCATGTGACCAAAATATAATTTTTATAAAACATTGGATTCCTGTTATACAAGTACATTTTACATATATTTATGTGTATATGTGTCTATCCATAGATAGATAGATAGGTAGATAGATAGATAGATAAATATGCAAGAATATAACATAATAAAATACACTAAAATGGTTAAAGGGGAAGGTGTAATAAGGGCTTATGGAGAATTTGGTCAAAGTGCATTATATTGGATGGCCTAAATATCACAATGAAAATATTTTTCTCCTTTAATTTATACTAATACAAATGTTTACAAAATGTACTATTGGGCCAGGAGCATAACCTATTTGTAGAGTGCTCATCACAGTACCTCAGTACCACATATTAGAAAAAGCCAGAAGTTTTGCTGTGGCCCAAGGCACTAGCCTTGAACAAAAATTGTCCAAGGACAGTGCGCAGTCTCTGAGTTCAAGCCCCAGGATTGGCAAAAAGAAAACAACGTGTTTTTTCATATGTATGCCTGTTGAGGGAATTAAATTCATTGCCTCTGCATTGTCCCTGAGCTTTTTGTCTCAAGGCTAACACTTTACAACGTGGGCCATGCCTCTATTTTAGACATTTTTGTTGGTTAATTGGAACTTTTTTGCTTTGGCTTGCTGTTCTTGAACCATGGTCCTACTATCTCAGCTCCCTGAGTATCTATCTAGGACGATAGACATAAGCCAGTATCACCCAGCCTAAAATTACAAATTTTATTTATAAAAATAATCCATAAATACATGATGCAGTTTTCATGAATCTGTGATACTTCTAAGCTGTATGTTTAAAGGAAAGAAAATAAATGAAGACAAGGGAATCTGCTAGGGTCTCTAAGACTATAAGGCTGACATCAATTCAGCCCCTTTGTACACAAATTATTGCAAGTTTTTGAGACAACCATCTAAGAAACAGAAATGTATAAGGTTATCAGAGGATTGTATTAACATTTCCTTCTCTTTTAGTATTTGGATCATTTTATATTATTTTGTATTTCCTATATTTATTGTTTTCTTCCAGTATTTGTACAAAGGGATTTCCATGTAACATGCTCGTTTATGAAATCATGCTCAGAGTTATCATTCCCACTCTTCACTCATCTTCCATCTCTTCTCTACCATCTGCTTTCTCAATTTCAATAGTCTTTTACTGCTCTAAATATGGCATTTCAGAAAAAATTTTAGCTGATTTTTAATTCAGCTTCCTATGTTTTAATGACCTTTAAAGTACCTTACTAATGAGAAAAGAGTAAAAGTTGGGGAGGGAACAATGATAAAATGGCAAAAAAAACCTGGTTCCACAAATGAAAAAGAATGTATTAATAGAGAAGCATTCATGGGGGAAAAAAAGAAAATTTAAATCAAATGGACTTCAAATTCTGCAGTGCTTCTTGCAGATTGAATAAAATAATTGGCTTAACAAAGTCCAGGAGACAACATCCTGTATTAAAATCAAGCTCTTGTCCACTTGAATTTCAAACTTGACCTTTTTGCATTCAGGCTAAGAAGCAGTGTTTTTTTCTTCTTCTTCTCCTTTCCTGTACAGTGAAGCCTGAGGCTACCACAGAAATTTAACTCCAAATTCTCTCATGTTTCCACAGGCAACAATAAAGCTGTGTGCAGTAACCCTCCTGTCATTTTCCCTGCTGTTGTAGTCACCAGAGCATCAAGCATTAGCTGATTAAAATCCTCATTGTTCTTAAAATAGTGTACTGAAACCCTGGACTAAGCTACAAATGTACACATTTAGGTCCACTTTATTGTTGTTTTAAAAATTTTTTTCCACAGAAAAGCAAAACATGAAAAAGCCAGCACATTCATACATGAATGTTTCATTATATTCCCTTTTAATGAAGAGCATTTGTTTTAATGTCTGAATTTTGATGAGTTAACCTGTTTTGCATATCTATTAAAGTGCCAGTCTTCTGGTTTATAAAATACCCAATGTGTTCAGGCTATGTATCCTTATGCTTTACATCACCTCAGTATAGTTTTTTCATTGTGTTGACAATATTTCCTGTGACCTCTAGCGTTAATAATCTTTCCAAAAAGAGCTTTGGAACATTTTCTTATTTACACCCTGGTAAACTGGCAGTTATGTTGTTTAGATAGTTATAAAGTTATGCTCTTGGCTACTTCAGCAACAGGTATTCTGATCATATAAGCATAACAAACTTTCAAGGCAATAACAGGCTGAACTTTGTTTCTCCCAGAGCTCTGTCTATTACATGCTTTTAGTTAGTCCTCAAATATCTTCCCCCAGACAACATGAACTTCTTAGGAACATGTACTTTTCTTGCTAATGTCAAGCCTAATATACATGTTCAATTACTGTTAAGTGAATGATATAATTACTTAATTAGTTAAATAACAAGAAATGATTAGAGAGTGAAATACAGAGGGACATGAAGGAATGGGGAAATATATAATTATTCTGTTCCCTCATGCTATGAACAAAAAATCATATCACAATGTTTGTAGATGCCCAACAAAACTGTGCTGTGTCACTCAATCACTTTTCAAGATGTGAAGAAATCTAGGCAGACCTCAAGCAATCTACTTATGTACCCTTAGCCATATTATCATCTGTTGGCCTTAATATCTAATGTAAATTCAAAGTATACATGGAATGCAAATGATACACCATGTCATAGGGAATCATTGCAAATGGGATGTATTTACCTCTCACTTCCATTTGTATGTTCAGAAGCAACACAGCTTTCCAGGTAAAGTATCTAGTTATGTCCACGTCTGAACAGCATTCTCATTCTTCCTTTATCAATTAGTAACATAAAAGAAAGAAGTGACAAGAAAAAAATGATCTGACTCATCTTTTCCTGAAATTTGACACAAAATTGACAAACATGCAGTGAATGAAATAGAAACACTATAGATCCTAACTTTAAGCATCTGAAGCCAGATTCCTGGGTTGAAATCGTGAAGTTACCATTGGTAAATTGCATAAATGTTGGTATGGGTAAACACATTTCTTTCATACTGAATTCATGTTTGTTTTCTTCTCTCTCATTTTAATGGAGATGAGCAGTGTTATTTAACAACCTAAATTCTGTGAAGATTGAGATTATTTTGGGCATATTTTTGGGACAACTAAGCATATATCAACAGGCACTGCTGGGGAAATAGGCAACTCAGTATTTACAACAGGCAAAAACCTGAGAAGTATATAGATACCCAATTCTGTGCATAATCTGAAAAAAAACATACAAACTGTCAGAAAACCTTCATAGAATATAAATCTCCAGACTTCAATGTGAATTTGTCATCAATAAGGAATGTTTTCCCCAAGGCCAAGGGGACAAACTGTACCTATGCTACATGGAGCTACTGACAAGAATTGTTCAGCTTAACACAAGTTATTCAAATGTAAAATGAGTATTTCTAATCAATAAGAAACAAAGAAGTAAGTAGAACTGATTTAATGTTAAAAAAAAAAAAAGGTTAGGATTTGAGCTGAAGAGCTCAGGGACAATACCCAGGTGCAGAGTTCAAGCTCCATGACAAAATCAAAAAGTTAGAACAGGGGGAAAACATACCCACACAATGTGGAGCAACTTCTGAAAACTGAATGAGGAAATCCAATTGTTTATGGGATATATAGATATATGTATATACATATAGGCATTCATTTATGGTATGTGTATACATGCATATTGCTTCTATATGTGCCAATAATAGTAATTTATTGGATCATGAATATTTGAGTTTAAACTTATATGATGGCTAAGTTTAGTTTTTCTATAGATTTATAAATATAAATTAAGGCACTTTTATACCTCAGTAGAAAAGACTACTAGAACTGAAATTTGCCAGTGGAATGAAGATATTTATCAATCAAGTTCCTTAACAAAAGACATGATGAGGAGACTTTGTCAACCATAGTCATTTGGAAAGCTCACAACCAGCATCAAGCAACATTATCTGATTTTTGAAGTTAGTTCCTCGATAACCTACCTGTGAATGTTTTATGATTTCAGTGGCTTTGTGACATCTACTACTCTATAAAAGGCCCCTGAATTTTCTAATGATCTACAGATCACTTTAAATAGCTGAAGGATTTGTGCGTATATCTATTCACAGTGATAAGTTATACAGAAGAATGGGGATCAGCACATGCCTTCCAAGCTAAAAAGGCTGCCTTTAATAGTCACTGAGTCTTTGTTAGCCCCAAGCTGTGTTTTAAGTAAATGTGTTTCTATTACATGGAATATTATATTTAAGATTAAACAATACCTTCTAAAACAAAACCATTCTAAGTATTTTAATTGTAGATTATAAATTTAATAACTGATCTACATCCTTATTAGCATGTCTTACTCCATTCATGGCTCCTCATCCCTTACTGTGATTTACTTCCTTCTTATCACTTAGCACCTGACATCTTATTTTATGTATGCTCCTGGCTTATTTATTGTCTTCTTTCTTAGCTTTCATCATACTGTAGTCTAATTTATGCCTTCTAGGTTAAATAATGGGATTTGAATGATGAAAGAGATGTGTTTGAAATTTAGTGTTTTGCTACCCAAAATATGTTTTCGATTTTTGAAGTCAGAAGCTTTTATTTTGTGATCATTCAGGGTTGAAATGGCTATAACTTCAGAATTTTAAATTGAACTCTTATCTAATTTCCTATTTAATCATCTCATACCTATGTATTAAGTACAGCTTTATTAAAAGCAAAATGTTTAAGGTATGAAAAACTGAGTTTAATACTACAGCATAATTCTTGCCATTATTTAAAGTATTCATGGGCTATTTTCTACTACATTATGCCATGGAATTCTCATTCAAAATGTATTTAAACTTTTTATCCCTCTCTGTATATCAAGTAGTTTGGTCCAGACACAATTCTATTAGTATACTCAGGGACCTGAAGAAAGAGACAAATATCTCTGGTTTGGGGAGTGTATAATTTAGTGAAAAGAGGAAAATGTCGTGTATCGAACATCACATGAAGATGCAAAATTCCACACGATCAATCGTAAGACAGGTAAGAAGGATAGGGAGCACCATCTTGGTACTGATGCCAAATTAGTGAGATCGTGTGGACATGTAAAGTCACCAATAACAGGATTTTGAACACATATTGGAAGTTCAAATTGTGAATCATAAAGATGTACAGAGAAAATAGTGTTTCCATCTGGTCATAATAGAACTAGTAATAAGCCAAAGTGGATGGGCCTTTAGAAAGGATTGGGCATCTTGTAATAATGAAATATTTGAAACAAAATAAAGTTAATAAAACATGGAACAATTTTTTGAAAAGTTATTTCCATTGTCTTTTGCTATCTGGTTCTTCCAAAATGAGTGAATGAGAAATAGGAGCACATATTATTTTTAAGTTATAAAGTCACTGATATCTCAGCCAAATCATTGCCCGAATCCAGACAAAAACATGGAAATTTCTTCACTCTAATGCATAAAGCCTTGCTACCCCAATACTCTTGAGAACACATTTCTCTCTATGGTGCAGTGCATTGGGATACATTAATTACAATATTTCTGTCTTCGTTTCTTATCCATTGAAAGAATTTTTATATATTTTTTATTGTAATTAATACAAGGGTTACATGATATTTGCCAGATAAATGGTACATTAATTCCCATACATTGATACCCTTTCACATGTATTGGTCCCCATTTCCCTTCCTCCCTCCCCCACCCCTCCTCTTGTTCAAAGAATTTTTGAATTAAAACAACGCACATCACAAACAAAACGCCAGAACATTTTAAATGACAGAAAATGAGAACACGTGCTGAAAATGTTTGGATAAACCTATCCTGTGGTGAATTATAATTCAGCTACCTAAATTTCATATGATATGAAAAATGTAGGAGCAATACATATCAAATCCTCCATTTCCTAAATGAAGAAATGAATTAATTAATAATGAGGAAAGTATTCAAACCTAAATTCACTTACAAATTTTAATAGAGTTCCACCCATGGCTCTCCAGGGCCTAGATTCTCATCATGATGCATCAACACTAGACTCTGTGACCTAAACACAAACTACATAGCATACATCTAATTTGGCTATGTTTGTAGTAGACTGCCATAAGTTCTCACTGACAGAGTCACACCTGTCATCAAAGAAAAGTGACACTAGAAGTACACAGGCTAACTGAAATGCAATTTGAGATAATAAGAAACATGTTTATAATGACCAATAAAGAACAGAAGTCAAATAGGAATCTAAAAATATCGCTATATTGCTATAATCATATAATTCTATACTATGAAAAACCAGTCTTTAAAATGGAGATGTTACCTGGTATGTTGTATATATGTTTATTGTTTATTTGAAATAGGGAAGGGGGAAAACAAGATGATTGGAAGAGGGTGAGGGGAGGGTAAAGGGGACAAAAACACAAGTGGTATCAAGGTTCAAGAAGTAATGCACCATTACCTGACGAATATAACTGCAACCCCTCTATAAATTATCCTGACAATAAAATACAGAGATCAAATATTTTTCAGACATATGAAATTGCAATGGTTCAGTTACTTTGCAGGGCAACATTAATAGAACTATTATATGAAATAACTCAGTTGATAAAGTATGTCATAATTTCTATAAAACCAGCATAAATACTAAAGAATTGAGTAATGAGAAAATAAACAGGTTCTGAAATGACAGAATTAAAATAACTGGAAATAACAAATATAGTAATGAACCAGCAGAACGAATAAAAGAAAGATCAAAGTAGCATATTTATATTAAAGTACACCAAAACAACTGCATTATAATAATAGTCTTAAACACAAAAGGTTTGAATTCATTGCATTAAAGAATTCAACCCCAGGGCATTGGTCACTCATCCCTATAATCCTAGCTACTCAGGAGGCTGAGATCAAAGAACATATAGTCTAGGCAGAAAGTCTACAATATCTCCAACCACTAAAAGCCAAGTGGTAGAGTACTAGCCTTGAGCACAAAAGCTCAGGGACAGGGGTCAGGCACAGAATTCAAGCCATAGTACTGGCAAACAAAACAAAACAACCCAATTAGATGTTGTAAAACTGTCTTTTAGAAGAATAACAAAAAAGGGTAGTCAAAAATACAAGTGAAAAATTGAATTATTAAAAATATTAGTCTTAAAGGAATAATAGGAAATAGTTTGACAAAATAAGGAACAATGAAATAATCAAAAGAAAGAATTGACAATACGTGTAGAGAAAGGGGATACTGAATATAAAAATGAGATTTGTTTAAATACGTGATATGCTTAAATTCATTCAATTTCTATATAGAAAAGATAATAAATAATGCAAACCATCATCCTACAAACATTAGTGGGTAAATATCCTATGCAAACATTTGGAAACATTGACTTAGAAATTTTGGTTTGTTCTGTACTAACTAGAGAATCTCAACTAAAGAGCTGAAAAAGATATTCTTGGATCACCTCTCTCTCTCTCTCTCTCTCTCTCTCTCTCTCTCTCTCTCTCTCTCTCTCTCTCTTCTCTCTCTCTCTCTCTCTCTCTCTCTCTCTCTCTCTCTCTCTCTCTCCCTCTCTCTCTCTCTCTCTCCCTCTCTCTCTCTCTCCCACACTCTCCCCCACACAAGAGAGACACACATACATATGATGATTCTCTTCAAAATGTGATAAATATCATTCTTAATATTCAAGGTTTTTTAATAAAGTTCTATTGGATCAGGGTCTTTTGATAGATAGCTCAAATACTATGCTAGAGAACAATGTATCATTTTATTGATGGATTTCCTCTAAGATGACATTATTTTATTCTTTAGCTTGATTAGTCAATAAGATACACATAAAAATGTGGCACACAGAGGTAAAGAGTAGGTCATGGTTTTCTCATGCCTGTAATCCTAGCTACTCAGGAGGCTGTTATCTGCGGATCAAGGCTCAAAGTCATCCCAGGCACAAAAGCACCTGAGATTCTTACCTCCAATTAACCTCTAGAAAAAAGGGAAGTGGGGCTTGGCTCAAGGGTAGGGTGGTAGCCTTGAGCTGAAGACCTCAGGGACATGCCCAGGCTGAGCTCAAGACCTATGATCCACCAAAAAGAAAAAAAAAAGAAAAGAAAGAAAAAGAAAAGAAAAAGCATCTGTTGCTTATAAATTAATTTCAGTTAATTTATGACAGATATTCATTTATTCAATTCATTTATTAACAAAATTGATTGAATTGTTTCCTTTTTCATGAATTTCATTAGATATTGAAAATTAAGAATATTTTACAGTTACCGATTCTCAGATACTGGTATGAAATGATAGAGTATCATAGAAGGCTCTACAGAGAACTTTGGATTCACGAAAGTGCTAGTATTAAAGTTAATGGGGTGGAAGGATCAGAAATAGGAAGATGTCCAACTGAGCAGAATTTTCCAAAGCTATAAGATAGTGTCATTAGAAAGGAGGGAGTGGTATTTAAGAAAGAGGGCAAGAAAGGGTTGGAGTCTGAAGATGACAGAAAATTCCATATCCACTAATGTTCTGAATTTTTTTTTAATGTGCCGAATTTTTATGGAGAGAAAACTAAACTGGAAATTCTTGCCAGTGTATCTGAGCAATGCAGTGATGATATTTCAAATATCATATACAGCGAAACACAATGTCTGTGTATATATGTGTGTGTTAAACAGTGTCTTATGTAACTCCATATTTAGTGCAATAAAACAGAAATTGTACTTTCTTTTTTTCCATATATTTTATTGTAATTATTAGAAGGGTTACATTATATTCACCAGATATAAGGTGCATTACTTCACAAATATTGATACCCTTTCACATGTATTGGTCCCCACTTCCCACCCCTCACCCCCGCCCCTATCCTATTTCAAATAAACAAATATGCAAATAACTAAGTGAAATACAGTAACAATATGAGATAACCAAGGGACAGGAAAAGCGATGAGAGATAACACAGTACATTAAGGAAAACAAACACTCATTGTTTTTATATCCTGGAGGTCCTTTCATTTAGCATCATACTATATGGCCATATGTATTTAGGTTTTGCTCTATTGTAAATCTCTTTTAGGAGAGCCCACGGTTTCTACTGATAATGACAAATGAGGGTAACCATTGAGTCTATGTTTCTTTGAGTCATTCTTTCTGAAAGCAGCATAGAATTTCATTGTGTAAAAATGCCACATCTTGTTGATCCAATCATCAACTGAGGAACATCTGAGTTGGTTGAATATCTTTGCTATGGTAGTGCTGCAATAAACATCATTGTGCTGGTGGATTTAGTTGTCCTTGTTTCTGGACAATTGGGTAAATGCCAAGTAGTAGAATTACTTGATCATAGGGGAGCTCTATGTTCAGTCTTTTGAGGAACTGCCATACTGCTTTCCATAGTGGTTGAATGAGTTTGCACTCCCACCAACAGTGTAGTAGTGATCCCTCCTGGCCACATCCCCTCCAGCATCTGTTGTTATTAGATTTCTTGATCATGGCCATTCTCACTTGAGTGAAGTTGAATCTTAGAGTTGATTTGATTTGCATTGCATTTATGGCCAGGGATGTGGAGCATTTCTTCATGTGTCTATAGGCCATTTTTATTTCTTCATCAGAGAAGACTCTCTTTAAGTCTTTGGCCCATCTTTTAATAGGTTGGTTGTTTCTTTGGAGATTAGTTTGGGAGTGATTCAATTTTTTGAGCTGTTGATATATTTTAGGTATGAGGCCTTCGTGTGTTCTATGGTTAGTGAAGATCTTCTCCCACCATAGGCTCTCTGGTGAGTTTGCTAGCTATGTCTTTTGCCGTACAGAAGCTCTGCATTTTAATGCAGTCCCACTTATCCAGACTTTCTCTAATTTGTTGTGTTTCTGGGTCCTTATTAAGAAAGTTTTGACCTGTGCCAAGGAGACCTAGTGTATCTCCTATTCCTCCTTGTAAAGTTTTCAGTATATCTTCTTTTACCTTGAAGTCTTTGATCTATTTAGAGTTAATCCTGGTGCAGGGTGACAAAGAAGGATCCAACTTTATTTGTCTGCAGGTGCTTAACTAGTTCTGCCACCAGTGCTTGCTGTCTTTCTTCCATTTTATTTTTTTTTTGCTCCCTTATCAAAGATTAGGTGGGCATAGGTCTGTTGGTTAATATCTGGGTCCCCAGTTCTATTCCATTGAACAGGTCTTCAGGCCTGTTCTTGTGCCAGTACCAAGTTGTTTTGGTCACTATAGCTCTGTAATAGAGTCTAAAGTTTGGAATTGAAATTCCTCCTGTGCTGTTCTTTCTGCTAAGAATTGTTTTTGGAATACAGGGTCTTTTATTATTCCATATGAAATTTTGGATTGCCTCTTCTATTTCTTTAAAGAATGATATTGCTGGGTATTGTATTGAATTTGTAGATAGCCTTTGGCAAGACTGACATTTTCACGATGCTAATTCTTCCAATTCAGGAGCATGGCAGGTTTTTCCATTTTCTCAGTTCTACTTCAGTTTCCTTTTTCAGGGTTTTAAAGTTTTCATCAAAAAGCTCTTTTACATTCTTAGCTAAGTTAATTCCTAGGTATTTTATTTGCTTTGAGGCTATTGCAAAAGGAGTTGTTTTCCTGATTGCTACCTCATTCCTCTCATTGTTGGCATATAGGAAGGCAGCAGTTTTTTGAGAGTCAATTTTATACCCTGTTCCTTATCAAAGTTTTGAATCAGCTCAAGGAGCTTGGGAGTGGTGTCTATAGGGTTCTTTAAATCAGAATAATGTCATCTGCAAAGAGGGAAAGTTTCACTTCCTCTTTCTCTATTTGTATTCCCTTTATGCTTGCTTCTTTTCTTATTGCACTGGCTAGGAATTCTAATACTATGTTAAAGAGGAGTGGAGAGAGTGGGCATCCTTGTCTCATTCCTGATTTTAGAGGGAATGGCTTTAGCTTTTCGCCATTAAGTATAATGCTAACTGTCACTTCATTTCCTTTCTATTAGTGAATTTGTATCCTCCGATGCTTTTCTATTTTTCCCATAGTCTAACACAATATCCAGAATGAAGTGTTGTATTGAGTTTCAGAAAGTGTCACAGAAACAATGGTCCAGACAAGGTCCACACAACGTATCTCATCAAAGTTCTATTGCCTGAGATGAATTCCAGCTGAGATTTAGCATTTGGATGAAAGCTTGCCTTGCTGAGTATCAAATTTAGTTACACAATAAAATCACATGAGTAGTTTCAAAAAGAGAAGTCTAGGTAAGTGAGGTAGGGCAATCAGGAATCTGATAGTACTTAAGAAAAGTTTTTTTTTTCATTTATTAGCTATTTAATTCATTCCTATCCTCTAGATAATGTACAGTTGCCTTTAAAAGGGTTTAGGAATGGAAGGAAGGTGTGACACTAGTCACTCACCTACACAGATCTGCTTTAGAATTGGTTTCTATTGTAGTGGTAATAGGGTTCCCATTTGAGACTGACATTACTGTGACCTTTGGAGTTTATGTTAAGTGAGGTAAATCAAGTACAGAGAGCAAATACTGCAGAATGTCACTCATACTTGGAATATTAAAAAGTTATCAGAAATTGAGACTAGAAGAGCGATTTTATAAGATACTTCAGGAAGAAATGTGAATGGACAAATAGAGAAAGATTGGTGTTCCGGTGTTCAAAGCAAAGTGATTATGAAAATATATACTGCATGCTTCTAAAAAAGCAACAGAAGAGGAGTTTGACTGCTTTTAGTAGAAAGAAATGATAACTATTTGAGGGGATAAGATTCCTCTGATCTGAACATTACACAACACATTGTATTTTACCTTCCAGTACCTCATAACCATATATGATTTTTAGCTTTCAATTAATAAATAAAGATTTACATTTGGGATGTATTAGAAAGGAGGGTTAGTTGTCTAGAACTACAAATTGTTGGGCTAGATAAGAGTACTCTTGAGTTGGGATGAATCAATGGGCCATATGAGCTGAAAGTCAGTAAAATCAAATTTAATCTAGTCACCGTCAATAGTGATTATTGAGATTTCTCACTCTAGTAAGAAGGATCTATCTCATGGTCTTAGGCTTCTCTTCCATTTGATTTTAGGGTTTTTTTTTATTAGTCCTTTTTTTTTTCAGGTAGGACTTACATTAACTTTGCCTGGAATGGCTTTCACCTACTAGTCTCCTACCTCTGCCTCTCAAGTAGATTGGATTATAGGTATATGCTATTACATGCAGATTGATTTTTTGGTTTTGATCAGTCATGGGGCTTGAACTCTGGGCTAGGCATTGTCCTTGAGCTCTTCAGCTCAAGGCTATTGCCCTACCCCTTGAGCCACAGTGCCACTTCTGGTTCTTTTTAGTGGTTAATTGGAGATACAAGTCTCATGGACTTTAGTGCCTGGGCTGGCTTTGAACCATGATCCTCAGATCTCAGCCTCCTGAGTAGCTAGATTACAGGTGTGAGCCAACCACCCCTTTATTTGCAGATGGATTTTTGAGATAGGGTTTTCTTAACATTTACCAATATGCTTTGAATCTATTCTCTTGTCCCCATATTGTGAATTGTGGGATTATGGGTGTGTGCTAACATAGATGACTCTGTGACCACTGATGTTTTGTGGAGGAAGTGGAGTGATGCAGTGAAGGTGAAGTTGAAATCATTTGATTTGTGGGTAGGAATTATTACTCAAAACTAATACTTAAGAGTTGACCGTGCTCTGAGAAATGTGGAAAATTCACAGGTCTTAGACTGTAGGCATGGAGAGAAAATTGGAAGAGGAAATTGACTGAGTTGAATCAGGCACTGTAAATCAAAATACAATAATAGTTATATGAAAAGTCCCAGGGTTGCCTTATGTAGGAGCAGAGTGTCGTGGATACTATAGAGTTACAGCATTTCTAGACTTCAGGCTAGGTAGTTAGCAAGCAAATCTTTCTTATTGGATGGTGAATGAGTCAGAAACTAAAATTGTACTTTCATATAAAGGGAAATCTTAACTTTAAAATCCTGAAACAGGAAATTACAGTACAAGTAAGGAAGCAGAACAACCTCCTATGCTTCTGGTTTGGGAGGATTATCATTGTAAAAATGGCAGTCCTATCAAAGGCTATCTACAAATTCAATGTAATACCCATCAATATCTCAATGGCATTTTTTAAAATGAAATTAGAAGAAACAACCAAAAAACTCATATGAAATAATAAAAGATACCATGTAGCAAAGACAATCCTTAGCAGATAGACAGCACTGGAGAATTATCATTACCAAATTTCAAATACTATTATAGAGCTATAGTAACCAAAACAGCTTGGTACTGGCACAAGAAGAAGCTTGAGGACAAATGGAATAGAACTAAGACCCAGAAATCAACCCACAGACCTATGGCCATCTAATCTTCAACAAGGGGCCTCAAAAATAAGGTGGAAGAAAGATGAGGGGTGGAGGTGGGAGGGAGGGAAATGGGGACCAAGACATATGAAAGTGTATTAATCTATGGGAATTAATGTACCATCTATCTGGCAAATATCATGTAACCCTTCTATTAATTACAATAAAAATATATGAAAAAAAGAAAGATTCTTGCCAGAACCCATCAACCTTGCTTTGAGAAAATCCAAGATACATAGGGAAGCCATGTGTAGAAGCTCGAGTCCACATCTTCAACTGAGCCCCCTTGGTAGCCAACCATGAGAAGAATCATCTTGAATAACGTGCAAGACAAGCTCACCTGACTCTGTCACTGCTGCTGGATTTCTACAGATATAAGCACAGTTATTTGTCTGTGTCAGAAATCCCTTCATATTGGAAACTGCCTCAAACAACTCTGCTGTGACCTGAAAAGTACTGGCATGTGATGTTACCTTATTGTTGCCTGAACACTCTAGCTGATTGAATGCATAGAGTGGAATTTCTTCTTTCAAGGACTGTTCTGCATTTCATCTATCAAGATGGCTCCACCAACTTACTCCCTTTCACTTGCTGGCAGATATCCCCAGTTCCTCAGAGCAGGAATGGAGACCACACCACAGAACACCAGAGCCAACAGCCGCCCGGAGCCAGGACTCTTCAGGCCTTTGAGAAGCAGCGCTCTTCACTCATTTTGGTTATTTACCGCCAATATTGTGCTTATAGGACAGCACTTTGTTTAGAGGTTTCTGTTATTCACAGATGGACATTATCTCAAGTAATCTAGTATATAAACAGCAAATTCCAGAAATGATGGAACATAAATGTCTAAGATCAATAAAATAACATTTAAACATAAAAAAATAAGGTGGAAGAAAGACAGCCTCCTCAACAAATAATGCTGGCAGAATTGATTAAGCACCTGTAGAAAATTGAAGTTGGATCCTAATATGTCACCCTGCACCAGAATTAATTCCACATAGATCAAAGACCTTGAGGTAAAAGCAGATACCTTCAAAACTTTACATGAAGGAATACAAGATATACTAGGTCTCCTTGGCATGTGTCAAAACTTAATAAAAGTTCAGATACACAATAAATTGAAGAAAGTTTGAACAAATGGGACTGCATTAAACTGCAGAGCTTCTGTATGGTACAAGACATAGCTAGCAAGTTAGACAGAAAGCCCACAGAATGGGAAAAGATCTTCACTAGCCATACAACAGACAAGGTCCTCATATCTAAAATATACCTACAGCTCAAAAAAAATTGAATCTCTCCAAAACAAAGTCTCTAAGAAACAACTACCTCATTAAAGGGTGGGCTAACGTCTTAAAGAGAGACTTCTCTGAACAGGAAACAAGAATTATCAGTAGACACATGAAGAAATGCTCAACACCTCTGGCCATAAAAGAAATGCAAATCAAAACAGCTTTTGAGATTGGCCATCTTTTAGAATGGACATTATCCAAAAATGCAAGTCAAAACAATTTTGAGATTGGCCAATTTTTAGAATGGCCATTATCCAGAAATCTAATAATAACACATGCTGGCAAGGATGTGGCCAGAAGGGAACACTACTACATTGTTTGTGGGAGTGTGAACTCATTCATCCACTCTGGAAAGCAGTGTGGTGGTTCCCCAAAAGACTAAACATAGAGCTCCCCTATGACCCAGCAATCCCACTCCTTGCCATTTACCCAAATGTCCAGAAACAAGGACATACTAAATAGCTACTAGCAAAAAGATATTCATTGCAGCATTATTTACCATAGCTAAGATATAGTACCAACCCAGACGACCCTGAGTAGATGAATGGATCAAGATGTTGTATCTATACAAAATGAGTTCTATACTACCATAAAAAAATGATGGCCCATTCATAAGGAAATGGAAAGATTTGGAAAAAATTACATTAGGTGAAGATAGCAGACCCGGTTTCCCTCATTTGTAATTAGTAGATGTCAACAATTCTCCTAGCAGAGATCACAGTATCTCAAAAGCTATGTACCTATGGCCATATAAGATGTGTCTAAGCAAAATGTGCTCTAAGATATGGAAACAAGAGTTTTATCTCTATGATTGTTATTCTTAATGTACTATGTGAAGTTAGTTTTTCTCATTTTCCCCTTTATGATTTATCTCATGTTACTGTATCTGATTTTGTTGCCTGGTATATTGTATATGCATTTATTTGTTTATTTAAAATAGTGTAGGCAAGGGGAAAATCCAGATTATTGGAAAGTGGAGAAGGAAAATCACAGAAAACCAGGGGAAAGTCCATCAATGTTCAAGAAGTAATATATCCATTACTTGACAAATGTAACTATAAACTCTCTATAGTTTACCCTGGCATTAAAATGCAATTAAAAAGATAAAGATTATGTTATTTAGTGCTAGCTTTTTCATACAGAGCTATTAGCTTTTCAGTTATCCAAATTATATCTCTCAGATTTGCCCATCACAGAAGAAAAAAAATCGCTGTTGGCTCATATGAAGTTAATTGTTGTTATAAGAATGACTTTATAGATAAACCTAAAACAATTTTCATGATATTAATAAAAACTGCCATGATGGTAATACATGAAAAAAGTAAATAAACCTTCCTATTCCTGATGTATACTTCTTGGGAGTTTTTAAAAGTCATTATTTCTGGTGCCTCATGCAGGTATACTGCATCTCAGGGCCAAAAACAGAAGCGTCCTCTTTTTTTCTTGAGTTCCAACCCCCAGAAGAGTGAGCCCTTCATCAGTTTCTTTGAGGTAGTTACTCCTAAGCATTATGACAATCTCCCTAATTTTCTTCCTATAGGTAATTTTCTCTTTTTCGGATTCTAATATATCTATTTCCTTTTCTTCTGGTATATTCAGATACCTTCTTACTCCTGAGAGTGGGTATTTGTGTATTCTTTTCAAGTTCAAGTTCTCTTCCAACTCCTCAAGACTTGCACTTTGTCAGTTTTCTTGGAAAAAATCTGTAACTGCTTTGTAGCAGATCTCATAACTATCCTCAAAAGAATAGCAGGGTTAATGTCTCATCTGGAGTTCTGAGTAGTTATGACAAAGAGAATGTGAATAGCCACTCTGAACTGTGGGGTTTGGAGGAAAAGAAAATAAAGTTTATCTCCCTAGTGAAGACAGTTTTATGATGAAAAGACTTACATGAAAGACCTGGAGTAGAGGACAAAGAAGTCAAAACAGAAAGAGAAGAGACTTGTGTAAAATATTTATTTTACAGTACACTCAAGAGAGAGAGCATTAATGGATCCTATCTGAATAGCAATATTTGTGAGTTATTAACAATTGTCATTAGTTACTTTTGGAAGAAATAGATTTGTAGACTCTACATTTTTGCAAGTAGAACAGTAAGTATTCTGATGTGTAGTTTCTCTCCTATATTTGTCTATAACTCAAGTATTATTTTCTATCATAACTTGAATCTTGTTGAGAGTCATTTACTCAAATTACCACTCCTTTTACTTAGCTGATCATGCAACATCTTCAAATCCAGATATCACAGTGACTAAAGCCATGTTTGAACACAAATGAAAACAAAAATTAAAATAAATATTTCAGTGATGTTTCAGGAACCTGAGAAAAAGAACTAATAAAGCAAAAGCAAGTAAATGGAAATTTTTCCAGTAGTTGACAGATAGGAGAAGATTAGAAGACAGATTTCTTTGAAATTAATAAACTATAAAAACATTTCTAAGTATATCAGATTAGAATCTCTTTCAATCCACTAGTAATGAAGATCATATTTACCAGTTTAAGAATTAGACATAATTAAGATAATTTCAAAAGAGTCATATAAAACTAAATGACTAGAATATAATTTCATTAACAAATACCTCTGTGTGTTATAAAATCATATTGCCATATTGTTTCTTTACAGTCTCTGCATGTTCCTTCTTTATAGTTTTACACTACTTATTCTTCATAATTATTTTTTGTATTTATATCTGAATCTCAACAATATACATTGTTATACTCATTAATACTACTCAGAAATTATTTCTTCATCTTAAAACACTTTCATTGCCAATCTTTCCAATCTAAGCACTCAGTATTCAATTTCAGAGCTTTTATTTCAATATCTAAGCAGTGTTACATTAATCTCTTATTTTCTTGACCAGGTTAAAGAAATAAGTCTCTGAAAAGATCATTTCAGGGTACAATTTGAAATATATGAATTTTTTTCTACTACCACGTGATACTATTAAGTTTCACCATAAAAATGAAGAACTAATAACTTGGGCTTCTCTTATTAAGGCCAGTCATCCTTCTAAGAGTTCAATTTCCTCACCTACATTATAAACACATAGGAAAGCATAGGTACACAAATTGACAACTGACTGACGTATGGTATGAACAGGAACCATTACAATCCCAGAACTCCTTTGTCCAAAGTTCATGCAGTTAACTAAATGAATGCCAGGAAGCCTAAGAATGGACTGTGGGTTGGAAAGAGATAAAGGAGAGGAACAACAAACCAATGGAGAGAGATACAGTCATAATATTAGATGAATATGTGTAAAAGTAGAAACAGATGACTTGAGAGAAGAGTAAGGTTTGGCGAGGTAGGAGAGAATGACAGGAGGGCTGACACTGAACATGATGCAGTATATTAAGAAACTTACCCATTGAAATTAAATTCCTTTTACAAGTATTTAAAAATAATGAAACACTAATGAGAAACAGTTAATTTTCAAGGTATTTTAAGATTGAAAACAATGATGCCATTCATCTCTCCCTGATTAAGGGGATGTGATGCATATCAAAGAAAATCTAATCATTCTGCAGAGCACTAGTGATTTATGCTTCTAATCCTAGTTACTCTGGAGGCTGAGATCTGAGGCTTATTGTTCAAGGCCAGCCAGGGCAAGAATGTCCATGAGACCCTTACCTCCAATTAACCACAGTAAGTGGCACTGTAGCACAAAGTCATCGTGCTATTCATTTAGCCAAAAAATGATTAGAAAAGAAGTTAGAAAAACTATTACAAGAAGAAAAATACTGAAATCAACCCACATTTTTATAACATTTTCATGCATGCATTTATAGTGCAATGAAATATTTCTCAGTATATAACTTATTTTGTTGTTATTTCATTAGATAATTGAAATGGAACAATCATTGGTGCTTTCTAAATGTGTACTTGCAAACAGAAATTCATTTTTGAAGATTAAATCTGAGTCCTTTCAGAAAAGCTCACTGAATCCTTTAAATCCCTGGAATACAATGACATTTGAAGAGTTATTTAAGATGATATTACCTGAGTTAAACGTGATAAATCATATCAAACAAAGCTGTCAGCTCAAAAATGAATGCCTGAAGTAGACAATAATCTGAATTTCTATGTTAGCTGTGCCTACATTGTTCAAATGTCAAGGGGTTTATTTGGAATTACAGTGACAATAAAAGGCCTAACTCCTAGCTACAGAATGCTGAATACTACCAAAAGCAAGATGAATATATGTATATGTTGTTGAAAGCTATAATTCAGTATATTAGTAGAAATTAAAGTTGATTCAAGATTTAAGACCAACTCTTTAGTGCCACTTCCTTTTCCAGCCCACATTACAAGTCATATTTATTTGAATTTCAATAGATATGGCCATACAATGCAATAAACATATATTTTTAAATTGACACAGATAATTCATGAAGCATAATCACTACAAATAAGAAGTATTCTTGTTTAGGGGAGAGGAAGGTAAACACAAATTTTATACTTACCCTGTACAGGGTTTTCATTGAGATAAAGTGGAATAAAGATATTATCTCCATTTGCAGTAGAAAGTGACACAAAATAAAAGGAACTAGGAAGATATAAGATTGCAAAATGATATTTAGTTATTGAAATGACATTCCTGAGATTCTGAAGACATTAACCTGAGTATGAATTTGTAACATCTTCCATGGATATTTTTTCATATAATCAAGAGACATAGAACTGCAATGGATGATTGTAGGTCATTCATAATTTATAATTATTGTAGTTTTGCTGCCCTATAATCTAGAAAATGGCAATGTAGCACACATAACATTTCAGCTTTTATTAATATGATAGGAATATGATTTCATGGGGTGTTCCATTAAAGTTGATATAATTCAAAACAGAAATTTAAACAATATTTTCATATAAACAAGTATGAAATTCATGATTGTAGCACACACACATATACACACAGTTGCATTGCGTGCAGGGCATAATAAAAAAAAATTGAGGTTGTTTTGGTTTAAGAGAATCAGGAAAAACAATAAGGAATCTCACAATTTCCTGTGATCTTTTGTACAAAATCAAAGCAATTTACTGAACTTTGGACTTCTTTTCAATTTGAAGGCCAGCACTGGATATATCTTGAGGAAAACATTTCTTTTATCATCCTTGTCATCTTGGCCAGTGTGGTGCAAGTAAAGTTAACTTTTATCATGAAGGTCTTTTTGATCTAAAGAAAGTGTACTTTTTCCAGGTATTACCTGTTCAGAGAGAACTCCTGACAATAAATTAGTGAAAATGTAGGTCTCAATAATGCTTTACATCCATCTTTGCTAGTATTTCTTGGCATTTCAGCTTTTTTTTTTCTTTTGTCCTTTTGGTAGTAGCCATTTTAAATTGCGGGCGGTGATATCTCATTGTTTTTATTTTGAATTTTCCTGATCTAGTGATTTTGAGTGATTTTTTTTCTTTGTCAACACCATGTAAATATTAAGGGATAATTATTTTTCTGAAGTTTCTATAAAGATGTCATTCTATTTTCTGCTATGTTCCCTGATAAAGGAAACTACAAATCTGTACAGGCTCAGTGGCTCAGACCTGTAATTACAGCTACTCGGGACTCTGAAATAGGTAACAACTGCTTGAAGGCCAGCCCAAGAAGGAAAAAAATAAACAAAAAGGAAGAACCCCTTGATCTCAATCAATAATCTAAGTGTGATGGTGCATTTCTGACCAACAGTAGACTAGATACCTGAAGAAAGCTCCTGTAAAAACATGCAAACTTAGCTAAAATTTTTCTTTGTTGTTGTTGGTGGTGGTGGTGGTGTGGGACTTGAACTCTGGGCCTGGGCACTGTCCTTGAGCTCTTCAGCTCAAGGTTACCACCTTACCCCTTGAGCAACAGTACCACTTCCGGTTTTCTAGTAGTTAATTAGAGATAAGAGTCTCAATCATGGTTCTCAGATCTCAACCTTATGAGTAGCTAGGATTACAGGCATGAGCCCTCCTGCCTGCATACTAAAGTATTTCTAAAGCAAAAATGCAATAGGATCCTGATTATCAAGTTTTAGAGTCCTTGACTATCAAAGAAAAAGCTCAACATTCAAGCATCCAAAAAATAGTAGAATAAAAAGAACAAAAAAGAAAAGGGTCCAATCAATTATGTTCTGTGTTAAAATAAATTTTATGAATAAAAAGAGCTATGTTATAAAAGTTGCATCAAATTTTTTCTCGTAATTGTCTTTATATCAAGTCTTCTTTTCCTGTCTCTCAGAATCAGCTTGTGTAGGTATCATCCTTTATTTCCTATGCCCATTATTGAAGCTTCGTAACCTTTCAGTTTCCCATCTCAAAGTATTTCTTTTTTTAACCAGGCTATATTTTTCTAATTTATTCTTATTGTTATTATTATTGTAGAGTTTATATACAGAAGGGCAAAAGATACACCAATCAGGCAATGAGTAATGAGTACAATTCTTTTTAAACCATGTATCCCTTTTCCTTGATCTCTCTGTTTTACCTGCCTGTTCCCATCCACAAGATGTAGTTCATTTCCATATAATGTCTAGTGAGTACACTGCTGTATTTATTCACCCTTGTTCTACTTTTTCTCTGCCCCCTTACCATCCAAAACCTTACACAACAGGCAACAATGGCACCTAAAAATATCTCTTGGAGATGTATTTTGAAGTTCATTTCATGCACATAGCTATTGATCCTTTGTCAACCACTCACAAGAATAGTCTTGAGGACCTATAGAACAGAGTAGAACAGCCAGAAATAAGTCCACAAATAGCCACCTATTATTTGATAAGGAAGTCAAAAATACAGCTGGAAGAAAGACAGCATCTTCAACAAATGGTGCTAGAAAAAATTGTCTATGTGCAAAAAAGTGAACCTAGATGTTCATATATAACCCTGTACCAGAGTAAATTCTAAGTGGATCAGAGAACTTAATGCAAGGCCAGATACCAGGAAAATATTACAGGAAAGGGTAGGGGAAACTCCATGGCTCCTAGACAAGGATGGCAACTCCCTAATAATCAGAATCATAACAAATCAAAGAAAGACTGGATAAATGGGATTGCATCAAACTGAAGAACTTCTGTATGGCAAAGGACATAATTAGCAAGGTAAATGGAAAGCCCACAGAATGGGGAAGATCTTCACTAGCCATACATTAGACAAGTCCCTAACTATCTAAAATATACCTACAGTTTGAAAAATTAAACTCCCCAAAATTAAGCTCTCAAAAACTCAAAGTATTTCAAATTCAATTCTCTGTCATTCTCTGTCTGTGCATGATTAATGTATGCATATTCTGCTCCTTTTTCAACTGATTTCATTGTTAAATACAGAAGCCATAACTACATCAATACAGTAGGTATGCTTTGATACAATCACCTATTTTAATATTCAGACAAACATTGAATTCTTGTGATGCTGAATACTTTCCAAATCTTTTCTTTTTAGCTTGAGAAATTTAAATACCCTACCAACTGCAATGCTTTCCTCTTCATATATGTTAACTTAACCTACATTTGCTAGGCTCTAGGCCCTCTCCATTACTGAATACAGGTAACAAAGGGGAAAGGACAAAAGTCTTTTTAGAAACTGTGTAAATTTATTCTAGCGATCAAAGATATGGACAGACAAGCCATAATATAGGTGCTCAAATACTGATTACACTACCGACAATACATTTTTTTTCAGATTGCTTTGAGCTCTTTACCATTGCATAGTTCTCTGCTGTAATTAAGTCTGGTTTGAAATACATCTTTTATACTTACAATGAGAATAAAATTGGTGCACAATTTTGTAACATTTATTTTAATGCAATTGTTTTTTAAAAAATCTTATTTTTCAACCTTCTTTTAGAGAATTCTCAAAGTATACAAATTTCACAAAATACAATCTAAAACAAGAAAATGTCAGCTATTCTACAGATGCTTCTTTTCACAGCACCTCTGTCCAATTGTTTTCTATATAGGTAAGAATCCCCAAACCAGGAATATACCTATTTATTTTGTGTGGTTCTGTGGATTGAACTCAAAGTCAGTTATCTCTCAAGCACTATTGAAATTCTGGAAGCTGATTGGTTGTCTCCTTAAAAATAAGACCCCATATAGCAAAAATACTTCTTAGCAGAAAGAACAGCACAGGAGGAATTTCAATACTGAACTTTACACTCTATTACAGAACTATAATTATCAAAACATCTTGGTACTGGCACAAGAACAGGCCTGAAGACCAATGGAATAGAACTGAGGACCCAGATATTAAACCACAGACCTATGGCCACCTAATCTTTGACAAGGGAGCCAAAAAATAGAATGGAAGAAAGACAGCCTCTTCAAAAAGTGGTGCTGGCAGAACTGGTTAAGCACCTGCAGAAAAGTAAAGTTGGATCCTTCTTTGTCATCTTGCACCAGAATTAACTCCAAATGGATCAAAGACCTGGAGGTAAAAGTCGACACACTGAAAACTTTACAGGAAGGAATAGGAGACACACTAGGCCTCCTTGGCACAGGTCGAAACTTTCTTAATAAGGACCAAGAATCACAACAAATCAGAGAAAGGCTGGATAAGTGGGACTGCATTAAACTGCAGAGCTTTTGTATGGCAAAGGACATAGCTAGTAAACTAATCAGGAAGCCTACAGAGTGGGAGAAGATCTTCACCAACCATACAACGGACAAAGGCCTCATATCTAAAATATATCAACAGCTCAAAAAATTGAATCACTCCAAAACTAATCTCCAAAGTAACAGCCATCCCATTAAAAGATGGGCCAAAGACTTAAAGAGAGTCTTCTCTGAACAAGAAACAAAAATGGCCTATAGACACATGAAGAAATGCTCCACATCCCTGGCCATAAAAGAAATGCAAATCAAAACAACTCTAAGATTCCACCTCACTCCAGTTAGAATGGCCGGGATCAAGAAAACAACAGATGCTGGAGGGGATGTGGCCAGGAGGGATCACTACTACACTGTTGGTGGGAGTGCAAACTCATTCAACCACTATGGAAAGCAGTATGGCAGTGCCTCAAAACACTAAACATAGAGCTCCCCTAAGACCCAGCAATTCCACTACTTGGCATTTACCCAATCATCCAGAAACAAGGACAGACTAAATCCACTAGCACAACAATGCTCATTGCAGCACTATTTACCATAGCAAAGATATGGAACCAACCTGGATGTCCTTCAGTTGATGAATGGATCAACAAGATGTGGTATTTTACACAATGGAATTCTATGCTGCTGTCAGAAAGAATGACATTGCCCCATTTGTTAGGAAATGGAAAGACTTAGAAAAAATCATATTAAGTGAAGTAAGCCAGACTCAAAGGAACTTAGGCTCAATGGTTTCCCTCATTTGTCATCATCAGTAGAAACCTTGGGCTCTCCTAGCAGAGATTTGCAATAGAGCAAAACCTTGATACATAAGGCCATGTAGTATGATGCTAAATGAAAGGATCTCTAGGATATAGAAACATAAGCCATATAATGAATGATTATTGTCCTTAAGGTACTATGTTAACTCTCATCTCTTTTGCTGGCCCTTGGTTATCTCATATTGTTACAGTATCTCATTTTGTTACCTGATATATCAGATATATTTGTATTTGGTTATTTGAAATTGGATAGGGAAGGGGGGAAAACAAGATGAGGGGTAGCGGTTGCGGGGAGGGAAATGAGGACCAAGACATAAGAAAGGGTATCAATGTATGTGAATTAATGCACCTTCTATCTGGCAAATATCATGTAACCCTCTATTAATTACAATAAAAATGTATGAAAAAAGTAAGAGGATGTTTGCCCCTTATTTGGAAATAGATTCAATATAAGAACAAAAAAATTATTTGATCACCTTATTATAAAAATAGCATTATTCTGATCCTGTATTTATATAATTATTGTTATATATAGATAAGTTATAACTTATACATTATGTAAGAATTCCTATATTATATACACAATTTTTAATGATCAGAATTCTTACAATTTTTCAATATAGTTTCAAGCCAAATCATTGTTGGTAAACCTAAAATCATTTTAAGTCACCGGAAACAATCTTTGTCTCTCTTTCTGTTTATCTCTATATCTGTCTATAATTTATCTATCATCCATTCATCTGTCAACTTGTCACCTAAACTGGTAAGTCTCTCTGTATTACCTCATATCTGCTGGAGATTGCTGGCACTCTATACAAAAGAAATCGTAGGATGTGAAATTCCATTCTTGTCATTCCTCAGTCTTCACATCGACCACAGTCATCAGTATGACAGGCCACACTCCTCATGTTGTTACAATGAGAAGAGGGAGAAGCTTGGACCTTCTTTAAAACTTATTTGTCTGTTTGGCCCTATACAGTGGCCACATGAGAAACTGATACAAGGGGCTCAATGTTAGCATATCACAGATTGCCCTCCTGTCTGGACTGCCGTTCTGCTTAGGATTTGCTCAACGCATTCACGGCACAAATACTGGAATTGGACATAAGAGGGTAAATAGGACAAGCATTAAGGATATTATAAAGAGACATCTGAATTTCCAATAAGTGAGCTAGTTAATAAAACAATTTGCTCCCGGTGATTCAAGATATATGAACTAGTTTGTTTCCTGGATTGTAATCTCAATGTAATGAGCACTAAATACATGGTTATTAAATAGCTGATGAATGAATCCATGTAAGGGTAGTTATATATGTGAATGGAATGGAAAAGATTTAATGAATAGTAGTATTTCTTATTTATTATAATAATGTTCATTCACTAATTGTCCTGAATTTCATATATGTTACTAAACTAGGATCATAAAGCCAATGAATTATATTCATTTAATAAAAGTTGGGATTTCATAGTGCTTTCTTTTTCTATCTAGCATCCTAAGTAACCCAAAAAATTAAGTCATACAAATGGACATTTGAATAAGAAATGTATTACTTCTTAAAAATATCACTTTCATCTTCAGAGTAATCATGATATATCATTATAAATATGCAAAATATTAAAGCTCACAAAGAACTTTTGTGGCAGGGTGGGGCAGTCATGGGGCTTGAACTTGGCCTGTGCACCGTCCCTGAGCTCTTCATCCCAAGACTACCACAATACCTTGAGCCAAGCCCCACTTCCCATTTTCTCCAGGTTGATTGGAGATGAGAATCTCAGTTACTTTTGTGCCTGGGCTGGCTTTGAACATTGATTCTCAGATCTCAACTTTCTGAGTAGCTAGGATTACAAGCATGAACCATGGCATCTCGGTCATAAAGAACTTTTTAATAACTGACAGATACAGATAACTTCATTAGATCTTAAAACCCTGTTGTCTTGCTTTGAAACTAGAATACTTTAAACACTGTCAACTCAGTAAAAAGTAATTGGAGAAAGTTAACAATAAATATTAGCATTAATTCTTGTTGACCAAATCAAGTGCCTTCAGTTTTGTCTGATATGTTTACTAATATTACCCATGTAAAAATGTATATATTTACCAAAGGGACAAAGAAACACTTGGAATAAAATACTATTAAGAAACATTTCAGGAAATGAAATTTCTTCTGTAGTTAATAAATAACAATAAATGACACTTAGCTATGATAACTAAAGCCTAATTAGCACTAACTTTGAAAACTCATTTTGTTATCTTTCACATGCTTTATTTTTTGCTAGATCTGAACTGTAGAATATTGATATGAACTCTCATAAATCTCATAAATTCAAACTCAGAAACTTTAAACCAAAGGTAAAAATAGTATTTAGAGTAAGAATTAACACTTTCAAACCAGAAATCCTGGAAAGCTTGGAGTTCCCCTTAGGCTTGTTACTGGTAAGATTTATGAGGGAAACAAATGACTAGGAAAGGTTCCTTCCTACATAGTAATGTATCCTGTTACAGGAAGTTTATGGATTAGCATTTTGAACTACATGGATTGTGTTTAATCTGTCTAATATTCACATTAATTTCTAGATTTTAAGTTCCATACAAACCAGAAACACTTCTTATTTTCACAGCTTAATAAAACCTCAGTTCTTGTTACATTAAATATATTCAAGTAAGAGTTTATTAGCTTAATCACAAAAAATTCTATAGTAATATAGTAGTTTTGCTTTAGAAATAATGAAGCAATTCTCTTTTACATGTATTGATTTGCAGATGAAATAACACTAAATGTGAAGAGGACTACTAATGACATTTTGCAACATTGAATTTTCATTTCAGTGTTTCATACATTATTAGAAATGTGGGTAAGCAGTTCAAATAAAGATTGCAATAATTTTCCCAAATTCACAAGTGTATGCATGCTTTGGAATATCTGGATTATAATACCATTTGCTTACTAAAACAAATTTGGGGGCTACATTGTTATCCTGAGAGAAAAATATTTCAGGATTCAGAGCTCAATACAAGCTTTAAAAGACTAAATCTTTTCTTTCTATTAGCAAGTCATTTTCTAGATACATAGGCTTGCCAGAATGGCCATATTAATATTTTAGACAAATGAATATAGATTTACTAGTTGTAATTTAGTAAATTCATAAATGAAATATCATATGCAAATAAACACAACCATACATAGTTTTAAAATACAACAAAAATATAGTGAAGCATTGTCACTTTGTGTGTGTATATATTTTTGTATGTGTGTCTGTGTTTGTGTAGGTGTTTTGTGTCTGTTGCTTGTCCTGGCATTAACTGAGAGCCAGGGCATTGTCCCTAAGCTTTGCACTGAGCCACAGTTTCACATCCAGCTTTTTGGTAGTGAATTGGAAATGAGTCTCACAGCCTCTCTTTCCCAGGCTAACTTTGAACCTTGATTCTCAGGTATCAATGTCCAGAGTAGCTGTATAGCTAGGACTGCAGACACAAGTCATCAATACCTGTTCATTTTCACATTTTATTGACTGTCTTTTACTATGCTTCACTTTGCTAAGGCTATAATATGAAGTACTGTTGGTTGGACAACTTGTATGCAATTAAAAGTTACTTTTAATAGTTCTGGGAGTTGAGAACTCTAATAGCAAGGTGCAGCAGGTGTGATATTTAATGAATGCTTTCTATTTTAGAGATATACATGGATTTCAGAAAATAATAGACATTTTTTCTCTGGGTGCCCAAAGATTCCAAATTAAAAGAAAAACTGAGTATGCCATTGCTATACCTCCAATATAATTTTTATTTCTTTTGCACAGAATCTTGCAGTTTGGGGTCTTTCTTGGCTTCATGTGAATTTGGGGGTTGTTTTCTCTCTGTTAAAAAGATATACTGGGATTCTGAAGGGTGTTGAATTGAATTTGTAGATTGTTTTGCGAAGTATTATCATTTTTATGACATTGATTTTTCCAACCTCAGAACACTTAAGGTCTTTCTATTAGCTGTCTTCTTCAATGTCCTTCAAAAATTTGAAGTTCTGGTTGTAAAAGTCCTTTGGTTTGATTCATGGATATTTTAATTTCTGTTTGAGACTATTACAAATAGAGATACATTCTATTTTTGAAAAATTTATTGTAATTAATAAAAGAGTTACAGTTCAGTTATATATACCAGATAGAAGGTGCATTACTTCACCCACATTGACACCCCTTCTCATGATTTTGACCCCATTTCCCTCCCCCAACCCTCTCCCCCATCTTGCTTTTCCCCCTTCCCTATCCTATTTCAAATAAACAAATAATTGTATATACAATATACCAGATATAAAGATAAGATACATTCTTATTTTAAGTCTCAATCTTTTTGTTGGCATACCAAAACAGACACACTAAGAAATGGGCAATGTCTTTGGACATGCAGGAACTCATCACTGTGATATCATCTCACCCTATTTAGAATGGCGATTATCAAGAGTACAAACAATAAAATAAACCCTAATACATTGTTGGTGAGAACACACACTTGTTCATACATTCTTGGAAGAAGTATGGAGGTTCTTCAAAACCTAACATTGAAAAGTGGTAAACAGGGTCTGGGAGTTTGGTCTAGTGGTAAAGTGATTGCCTCACAAGCACAAAGACCTAGGTTCAATTCCTTGGCACTACATACATAGAAAAAAGCTGGAAATGGTGCTGTGGCTCAAGGGTAGAGCTCTAGAGCCTTGAGAAAATCCAAGGATAGTGTTCCGATCCTGAGCTCAAGCCCAGGACTGGCCAAAAAAAATAAATAAAAGAAAAAGAAAAGTAATGAATAGTGCCAGAAAGGATGAAAGATGAGTGAAGGGGAAGACCCTATTGAAAAATCAAATACAAAGCCTACAAAATTAAGAAAATTGACAGGAGTAGAGTTGGAAAGAATGGTGGGGAGTGATGAAAGAGGTGACACTGATCAAGATGCATTGCATTAATAAATTGTTTTGTTGAATGGCAACTCCTTTGTACAGCTACTTAGAGATAATAAAAATAAAACAAAGATTTGCAACAGCTTGCTGCCGGTGGCTCATGCCTATTATTAGCTACTCAGAAGCCTTAGATCTGAGATGGAGATTCAAAGTGGGCCCAGGCTGAAACATCTGTGAGATTCTTATCTTCAATAAACTACTGAATAAAGGCCAAAAGTGGTGCTGTGGCTCAAGTGTAGTGCACTAGTCTTGAGCAGAAGCAGCTCAGGGACAGTGCCCAGGTCCTGAGTTCAAGCACCAGGACCATGCCCCCCAAAAAAAAATTGTGACAGAATTAATACATGTATTTTCTAAACATTTATTCATTTCAGATCAGATACTTGAAAAACTTTGTGATCAACATTTCCTTATTTACTTAGTCAACAAATATTAACCATTTATTAAGCATAAAGTTCTGTCCTAATCTCTGGTAGTATAGCATGTAATTGAAATGAAATCTACTATGGTAGAATTCCTAGCGTGGCATGTAAGCAACATAATTTACAAAATATATAAGTGGAGTCATTAACTCTCACTACCTTCATGAGGAGCAGAAAATATTTCGTTCCTTTTGGTTCTACTTCTTAGTTTTTTCCTGACATGCTATAATTAACCTTCACCAAAACTTCAAAAAGAGAAGGAAATTAATAGTTATGTATTTCACTCTTGATATCTGCTATGGAAAAATTATTGCTTTACTAGTTTAAAGCAATAATGAGTAACATGCTTTATGGAGATGCTGGGGACAATCCATCTAAGGAAATGACATTTCAAAAAGATCTGAAGCACGGAAAGCTACCAGATTAACAATAACAGTAAGAAAAAAATGAGCAGTAAAATCATCCACAGGAAAACAGCATGTCATGTTTTGGAACAATAAGAAGGTCAAAGTTATTAGAAAAATATGAGTTAAGAATAAAGAAGTGGGAGGTTAAAAAAGGGGGGGATCCCATATGTTAAGCAGAGAAAGACTGATCAGATTTTCTCAGGCAATATAATCCTGGATGAAACAAAATAAAGGGGAGATAATGTCAAAATAGAGTCTGAGAAATGACTGGGGAGGTTGTCAATGAGAGAATTAGTGCTTTTGATTTGACACTCCTCAGTTGTATTTGAGAGATACTACATATTTAAAGGAAAGGACTTATATTGAGGAACTGTATGTTTCATTAGAAATAACAATAAAGTAACTGAGGATTAAAGATGTTCCATTAGCAGTATTTAAGAGTTCAACATATGAATAGTTACATATATCTATTTGAAGCTCAGTTAGAAAACAATGATTCCAAATCTAAAGTTCATTTGTATATCTTGCATTTTAAGCACTGAAGGTTGATGAAAAGAAAAGCATTTGGTGAATGGTGTAGAAGAAAGAAGAAAGTAAAATGAACTTTCCAAGGTCTTCTGAAATATTTTGAAACAGAGGTTTAGGAAAAGAGACTGCGGATTACCTATGAAGTAGGATAAGAACTGGAAGATGATGGGATGCTAGAAGCTTAAAGGGATGAGTACGGAAAAGATGCTTTTGAAAGAATGGTTTGAAATAAGTAAGATCTGATTGCTATCATTATCAAGAAAGAGAATTTGGATGATGTGGTTTGAAAACACTTTGAGTAGTCAAAACCTTCGAATAGTAATTGAATTAGAGGACAGTAGATTCTGAAGTTTGAAATAGTTTGAAATAGTACTTTATTTTAGCCATCTTGTAGCAAAAGGCACAGAAGTCATCTACAGAAGATGATAAAGGCAAAACAAAAGTGAAGTTTATTATGGGAAATACAGTACACTATTATGCTAGTGCTAATTAGGCAAGATATAAAATATTCATAAAGTAGGCAAGAAATACATTACTATAGCAAAATGGAAAGATCTTCCTAAAATAAGACAATTATTGAACTGATGTTCACCTCACTATATTTTTTCATAAAGTATGACTCTTCAGGACTGATATAAATTTGACAATAAATACATACCTCTAAATTGTATTTATCTGTTTTCAAAATATGAAACACATAGCTGCTCAAAGATGTAAAATCAAATGGCCTTCCAATAAATTATTCTCTGGCATTTAACTGCTGAGATACATACATAAGAAACCTTCATGATGAAAGGAGCTCTTAACCTTATCAGTATTTGTTTGACAATTGAATAATTTTAGTGAGAAGAAATGAACCGACTTAATAAGCTTAATGGGATGCTATATTAATCAGAAGTAATTATAACACCTAATTCAGAAGCTTCAATTTTGAAAAGTCTATAGAGACTTGGGGGAGGGGAAGAAAGAAAAAAGCACAGAAACATTTAAAATCAAGATGGAAATGACAAAAATGTAATTTTTGCAGGTTTCTCATAATACCAACAACTTTAGACATGACATTATTTTTCCCCATTCATGGAGCTATTTCTAAGTATATAAGCAATGACATGTACCAAATATTCCAAAAGCAAAAAAGTAAAAGTTCACTAGATAGATCCAGTTGTACCAATGAAGTCACCACTTACAGGGTCAAATTATGAGTCTTTGATGGTGAGTTGGAGCTCTGCCCAGCTTCTGTTTCCTGAGACTGAGTTTCCTTACAACGAGGTAATCAACAGAAATCTGGAGGTCTCTGTGTACATCATTAGGCATAAGCTGCAATGTGTTTTTAATGTACAGAAAAAACTTGCTCCCTCTCCTCCATATAGCCTAAAGTGATTCTTATATTGTGTATTTTCATCACTCATCATCTACTTTTACCACATTAGACTTCCTTTACTCAAAATTACAAAACATGATATAAAGAGAGAAACAAGGTTGTTTTGATTAAGACATTTTTGATACACAATTTTAAGAATCACACTGAAACCAGTGCCCTGGGCTAATTTATGTGACCAAATTAATTTCACCTCTGAGCTCCAGGCAGGAAGCTGAATCAGCAAAGATTTTGTCGGGTCATAGCTGTCATGATATCCATGCTCCTGTCACTCTCCTCATACATTCTCATTGAAAAGAACTATTTAATAAGACATCCAGACATTTGTGAAATCACACATCAGCTTGACAAGCTCAAGGGATTTGGGCAAGATCTTAAAGATTAGGCCATCTTCACATTTTCATTACTTTATTCTAAACGCTGTCATTCAAAGAGAGAATATTACTATTGGATCAAAATTATTAACTGATCCTTTAAGAATATATTTTCAATGAACTATGCAACTTGTTCCTGGAGGAGGTTAGGAGGAAAAACTGTGAGAAAATGAGAGAAGAGGTGACGTTGAAAAAGAAATGTATTCATTAACATATGTAACTGCAGCCCTCTGTACATCACCTTTACAAGAATAACAGAAATAATAATATAATAGTAATGAATATAACCCTAATAGAACAGTGGGAAAAGTATGTATTTTCCTTAAGGATTTGTTTTTGTTTTTGTTGTTTACTTTTAACTCCAGTGTTCATATCCAAGAATTATTAAAGATGGACCATTCTTAGATAGTTTTACACTAAGAATACTTACTTGAGCTCAAGTACTAATAATTGTAATTTAAAATAGCAAAGAAGAAAGAATAAAAGGTATTGAATAAAGTTTATTCAGTGTTTTGTAAACTGAATAGAGGGTGGAATTTTTCTATCATGATTCCTTATTTCTATAGAATACCAATAAAAGTGGAGGACACAAAGCAAGAGAAATGTCAGTTCAGTTGGGGAAGGTGATGGGAAAACTCTAATTGCAGTGATATTAATGATTTTTTTCAAATGGAGAAACTAAGCTGTAGGATATTATATACTGCTTTTTATTTAAAATTGATTTCAAACTAGAAAAACTTATGCATTTTTCAAATGACTGTAATTGGCTCAGTTCACACCAGGAAGACAATATTTGTTAAATTATTAAGAAAAGGCATCATATAATAAGATGGGTCAAGTTCTATTATGAAATGTCTTAGCAATGAAAAACTCACTGTAATAAGTATATGTCCAAGGGACAAGTTTAATGAACTGCAATGCATTTAGGAGGTCTTCAAATAAATAATAAAATAAGGAAAGTGTAATTCAATGTTACAAAGACTTCTTAACAGACTGCTAAAAATTCTAATCATACCTCATTTTCATTATCTCCTTTATTAACCTTTGTTCAAATATGAAAGTGTGATGTGGAAAATGGACCTTAAGTGGCACCCTCTTACCTTTGTGAAAATCACCCTAATCATATTCCCTTATTGTCCAATTAACTACATCTTCTTTTCTGATTGTAATATAATGACCTTGCCGCCTCTTTACAGCCTCAGGAACAAAATCCAGAGAAGAAACAGTTCCTCCAATCTAATGGCTATGAACCTGAGCCCTCAGATCCGACTGTCGCTCGAGTGTTCTGCAAAGACTTTCCACAAAGGTCATTCATGAATTTGAGATATTAAGTATGTTCAAAGCTAGTCACATGAAATTAGTAATTGTTACTTATCATCTTTATATGGCTAATGCATTCCCTTTGTAAGTTTATGGTACGATCTGGGTTTGAAGTCACAGATGCACATTCATTTGGCATGTCTTCTACCACTTGAGCCACTTAAGATGGTTTTCAGATAAAAGTCTCACAGTTTTACCTACATCCAGCATTGCATCACAGTTCTCCTATCATTGTCTCCAGCATATCTGGAATTACATGTGTGTTGCGCCAGCTTTTTCTTTTTCTTTTTTGTTTTTTTTTTCTTTTTGTTGGTTGTAGGGCATAAACTCTAGGCCTGGGTGCTGCCTCTGAGCTCTTCTGCTCAAGGCTAGTGCTCTAATACTTGAGCTAAGCACCACCTCCCTCAGCTTTTTCTCTGAGATAGAATCTCCTTAACTTTTTGGGCAGACTGGTCAGAAACTGAGATTCTCTTATTTATGCTTAACAAATAGGATGACAAGTATAGGTCACTGTTCTCAAATAATATACTTTGTAATGTATGCAATTAAACTTTACTGTCAAAACAATTTGGATTTTCATTCTTTTAGCAAAGCCTACCACTCATAGTGACTTATCTCTCTCTTTCCCCAAACTACCAGTTACTTGGGAAGCAGAGATTCAAGGAGTATGCAATCCAATGCAACCTCATGCCAAAAACAATAATAATAAGAACAAAACAGATAATTTGAAAGATTTGTCTTGACGAATTTCTAGTTGTGATAGCACAATTTTGACATTCTAGTGACAAGCGGAAGTACAAATAGACATGACACAGTCCAGGACAACCAGGCAAATATGGATACTCCATTTGCAAGATAATTAAGACAAAAGGAGCTGTAAACTTGGATCAAATAGTAGAACACATGCAAGACCAAGATAAAGACTGAGTTTAGACGTCACTCCTGCTAAAACCAAACTGTATCAAAGCAACAAAGGGTGAGGGGGTAAAAGCTCACCAACAACAGATGCTGGAGGGGATGTGGCCAGGAGGGATCACTACTACACTGTTGGTGGGAGTGCAAACTCGTTCAACCACTATGGAAAGCAGTATGGCAGTTCCTCAAAACACTAAACATAGAGCTCCTCTATGACCCAGCAATTCCACTACTTGGCATTTACCCAATCGTCCAGAAATAAAGACATACTAAATCCACCAGCACAACAACGTTCATTGCAGCACTATTTACCATAGCAAAGATATGGAACCAACCCAGATGTCCCTCAGTTGATGAGTGGATCAACAAGATGTGGTATTTGTACACAATGGAATTCTATGCTGCTGTCAGAAAGAATGACATTGCCCCATTTGTTAGGAAATGGAAAGACTTAGAAAAGATCATATTAAGTGAAGTAAGCCAGACTCAAAAGAACTTAGGCTCAATGGTTTCCCTCATTTGTCATCATCAGTAGAAACCTTGGGCTCTCCTAGCAGAGATTTGCAATAGAGCAAAACCTTGATACAAAAGGCTATATAGTAGGATGCTAAATGAAAGGATCTCTAGGATATAGAAACATAAGCCATATAATGAATGATTGTTGTTCTTAATGTACTATGTTATCTCTCATCTCTTCGTTACCTGATATATTGGATATATTTGTATTTGGTTATTTGAAATTGGATAGGGAAGGGGGGAAAACAAGATGAGGGGTGGGGGTGGGGGGGAGGGTAATGGGGACCAAGACATGTAAAAGGGTATCAATGTATAGGAATTAATGCACCATCTATCTGGAAAATATCATGTAACCCTTCTATTAATTACAATAAAAATATATGAAAAAAGACTAAGAAATAAAGACATTTGGAAGACTATAGCTATGATAGTGTAAGTTTTCTAAAGTACTTCTAAAATGTTGTTAGCTAACTTTATGTAAACTCATTACGAATTTCTATTATTTACATATAACATTTGGAATCTTGTTTGTAACACCTCTGTACTGAGAATAAGAGAAAAGAGAGAGCATAAAATTTTAGTTTTCAACCTGAAAATTACCCCATTTTACAAAGAGTTTTTCATTTTTATGGCATGAAATGTTTATAGTGAAATATGGGAAATTTCAAGAACTACAACTTCACTGAAATGTCTCAACATTTCTGAATTTATGACATCAAGTGTATTTTATTTTATAAATCATTATTTTGTAAATACTTTTATTCACCAACACTTATTAGTTTTATGTTTGTGTGTTTTACATGTAAGACATCCTCTTAAGTTACATTACAAATCATTATCTAGAAGCAGAAGCTATATTTCATCAACTGGTCTATTCCCTCATGAGTCTTAGCATTCATATTGTATCATAAAATAAGTAGTCAAATGATTGCAAAATTGTTGTTCAATGTTTAATTTGCTTGGATACTTACTTGTTTTAATGTAGTTTTCACCCAGTGAAATTCTGTTTCTACTTTAAAGGTTCAAAATCATGTCAACTGTCAAATTTTTACATCTCTTTGTCTTTAAATGTACTCAACACAATGTATTTATACGACTGAAATGATATATAAATACATATATACATATAATGACTTACTTAGAAATGTCTTATTACATCTGTTATTTAAAAATTATTAAGAGAAAAATGTAAATATTTTTATTAATTTAGCTATTTCAATTTTCAAAAATAAAAACCTATCTACTCTGTTCACTCTGTTTTCATCTAAAAAAAAAGCTCACCAATGATTCCCTAAATTATATCTGATCCACACACGGTTATGTCTTTAGCTGAAAGTGAGATTTGTAGTGATCTCACAATTTAAATAAAGTGCAAGGTACACATTTACTCAGCACATATAACCAGAATCCTCAGACATCATCAGGTACCATGTGAATAGGCATTTACTCCCAATAAGCGTATTTTGGAAAATTTTACATTAACAGGATGATTTGTGCAATCTCATCCAAAAGTAACTCTACCTCTTCCATTTTCCATAATCTGCTTTCATTTTGGAAGCTACTATGCCAAACGCACATCAAAAGAGCGAGTGACTCTCCACATCATTAATGAAAAGGTGTCCATAGATATTTGTTTTTTTTTAATCATCTTCTGCTTGTGAGAGAAAATGGTCACTTTCTTACCCATGGTATATTTATGTAACTGTTTCTTTGCATCAGTATGAGTTCTTAGAAATGTGTTTTATGCCAGGCACTGATAACTCACACCTGAAATCAAAGGATCACCATTCAAGGCTATCCTGGGCAGAAAACTCCATGAGTCTCTTATGTCCAATCAACCACAGAAAACCAGAAGAGATGCTGTGGCTCAAAGAGGTGGAGAGCTAGTCTGGACCCAAAATGGCCCAGGCCCAGAATTCAAGCCCCAGGACCAACAAAAAGAAAAGAGAAAAGAGTAAGAAAAAGAAAAAGAAAAGGAAATGGAAAAAGAGAAAGAAAAAGAAAAAGGAAAGGAAAAAGAAAAAGAAAGGAGAGAAAGACACAAGGAAGGAAGGAAGGGAGGGAAAGAAGGAGGGAGGGAGGAAAGGGGGAGAGAGAGAGCCAGAGAGAGAGAGAGGGGGGGGAGGGAGGGAGGGAGGGAGGGAGAGGTGTTTTGTTTTGTTTTTTTTTTTTTTTTTATAATTTTGGTTACATTTACATGTTCTGTTTACGTTGTTGCTCAAATTGTTCCAGAGTTGGCCATAGGGAGTCTTTCAATGGGCTCCTGCAGTCTTGTGCATTCTACTCTTTATTTCTGGTTTGTTTTGTATGGGAACTAAATTTATTTTCAGCATTATACAATGATTTGGGATTTTTTTCTTGTTTGCTTCCTATCCCAGTTTTAGAATCATTTTTTGTTATTGGAGAATAGTATTAGAAACTGCAACACGTGTGCAAGTGTTACTTATTTTTAAAGAGATGCCATTTCCTTCAGACTCTTTCAGTTTATGACACAAAACAATATACACATGTCCATCCAATTGTATGCATCATAAATACTTCTATATGTAGCTGTGTTTATTATACATATTTAAATATATTCAACATCAGCACATCCATTAATGAGTAGACCCAAGTTAAACAGCAGCTTTTCTTAAGTCTCCTAAGATGCTTCCATGTATGTAATTATTAACATCTAATGTATATACATCAATTTTTCATTACTTGCCTGGCATAAGACAATTTCATCAACTAGGGTATAAATATGCCCACCATCTAGTTTTCTTGGAAATTTTTCCAAGTTAATAAATAACTAGCATTCTTTTTTCATAAATTTGTAGCACATTTAAATAGCTTTCTCAGATTTTGCATTCCTCTTTGTTTTCTGTCAGTCTTTGATTGTTACAAAATAATACACGATAGAACACAAATTTTTGTGCTGTAAGTTCAATAAATTAACATAAATAGTGTCATGAATCCACAATTTTGATGCCAAATGAGTATTTTTATCACCTTATCAGCTATCTTTTTCCTAAACCCTTTGTAGTGATCCTTTTACTTTCACTACAGTTTTGTCTTTAGGTCTAGAATACCATATAGTATAATTATTTTTTAATCTAGGCTGTTTATCATGGGTGATTTCTCCAAGGGCTATATTTAAAATGCATTTACATTATTCCATAATTGAATAACTCATTTTGTTGAAAAATAATATTCAATTTTATTAATTTACCAGCTGTATTACTCATTGTCCTACCAAAAATACTGTATACTTTTCAGATTTTTGTGATTATGAATAAAGCTGTTATGAACATGCACATATGGAAAACTTTTCAAAGCAATTGTTATAACAATTAGGAACATATTTCCTGGTTGTATGGCAAGACTTGCTCTAGGTTTGTGAAGCAAGTTACCATCCTAACATCCAAAATGGCTAGGCCATTCTGCATTATTACTAGCAATAGGAAATTGTTCCTACTTTACATTATTAACATAAATTCTTATTGTAATCTTAGTTTACTTTTCAAAAAAAATTCTTAGCTAGTACATGCAATGATACCATGTTGTTTTAATATTATATTCAATAGTGAATCATGATGCTAAGCATACTTTTATGATTTTCATCTGAATATAGCCTTTGTTGAAGTGTCTGCAAATCCTTTACTTCTTTTTTATTTTAAATGTAATTTTATTGTTATTATTAAGGTGTTGTACAGAGTTGTTTCCATTTCATGTCAGGTAATGAATAAATTTTTTGAAGAGTACACCTCTTAAATAGGTTTTTATTTATTGCTTAGTTTTAAAATAATTATGTTCAGTTTGGGTTTTGCTACCGTATTTTTACAATTCCAGTTTTGATTTCTAGAATCCTATTGGAAAATGTTTTCCAGAACTTTTAATGCCCAAAAATATTAACTTATCAAGAATTAACTCAAAATAAAATACTATGATGAAACATAACAAAACATCCCAAGAGTAAATAAGAAAATAAACTCACAAATGCAGAATTATTCTAAAGAACAATGGTCATATATGTATCACAGAAATTAGTGAGCCAAAAAGTAGACATTAATATAATGACAGAATGTTTCAATTCACATCTTATTTGTTCCTTTGAATTCGTATATTTTCCCTAAAATGCCTTTTTTTCATAAAATTAACAGAAGTGCTAGACAATGGCCGTTAAATTAGCTATCAATCCTTCTTTATTCACTCTAGGAATGGCTTGTTCTAAATTCTTTTTTTGGGGGGGGTTGATCTTGGTACATGAACTCTGGGTCTGGATGCTGTCCCTAAATTCTTCAGATCAAGGCTATCTTTCTATTCTTTGAGCTACAGTCCTACTTCTGGTTTTCTTGTGGTTAATTGTAGAGAAGAGTCATTGAAACTCAATCCTCAGATCTCAGCCTCCTGAGTAGCTAGGATTACAGGCGTGAGCCACCGCACCTGGCTCTTATTCTAAATTCTTTTTCTAAATTCTAATTAATAGAAGGGTTACATTATATCCACCAGATAGAAGGTACATTACTTCACAAACATTGATACTCTTTCTCATGTTTTTGTTCCTATTTCCTTTCCCACACCCCTCCCCTCATCTTGTTTCCCCCTTCCCTTTTCTATTTCAAATAAACATATATACAATATACAAGATAACAAGGTAAGGTACTGTGACAATCACACGTTATATGGCTCTTGCTTCCATATCCTGGAGGTCCTTTCATTTAGCCTCATCCTATATGGCCTTATGTATCTATCTTATTCTAAATTCTTATTCTCTGCTTCAATATTATTTTTGCACTGATACGAATCAAACTACTAGACTTTCAAGTATTAAAAAGAAATTCTGTTTACCATAAATCCCCAGAAGCTTCCTTGTTTGATGTTGTGATTAAACATTGAAGTTGGAATAAAAAATATAGCTTACCTGAGACATTAAAGGGATATTGGAACAGAGGGCTCAGTAAGCCATCAAGAAACTACATATGTGTGAAACATTTGTAATGGATTTAAATGCTATCTTAAGACGTGTGTAAAGAAACTGTACGTCTTGTGTAATTGGATTTCAAGACCAGTTTTGGTATTTCTACAAAGTACATTGCACTTTCAGACACTTTTGTGATGGACTCAGAAATGACTGAAAAATCAGTGCTAGCAACTAACCTGAAACTAAAATAGCATGTCCTTGTCGTTATACAAAATTTCACTTAGTAAATTGATGACTTCAGAATAAATGGATACTAGAGATTTTCTTTAACCTGACAAAGCACAGATAGACCAGAAATGAGATTATTTTTTTGTTTTGTTTTTGTTATTTTGTTTTTTTTTTGTGCTGATCTAGTGGCTTAAACTCAGGGGCTGGGTCCTTTTTGTTTCAAGGCTATTGCATTACACCTTAAGTCAAAGATCTACTTCAGATGGTTTATGGGATAATTTGAGATAAGATTCTCTCTCAGACTTTCCTATCTGGCATTGAACTGCAATCCTCAGATCTCAGCCTCCTAAGAACCTAGAATTACAGGCATCTGTCATGTGACAGTTTTATTCATTCTAAACTATCTTATCAAAGCATTTATGATAATGAGATAAATCATCATAATGTGTCATTGCCATGACATGTGTTAAAATTAAATTATGACTAAGATAAATCTCAAAATTTGCCATTTGAAATGCTGACATTAATCACTCTATATTTTTACATAGGTTAAGATTTTTATGAGGAGAAGCACAACCAAAAGAAAACTGTAGAAAAAGAACATTCCATGCACCAGCAACACAGGGACCCAGTGATTTTCCCAAAGAAATATTAGAGGAAGAGAATAAATAAGAAAGGTTAAAACACAGGTGTACACACACACACACACACACACACACACACACACACACACACACATACACACACTCAACTTCCACAGCAAAATACACAAATAAAGACAAGGATAATCTCAATAGAAATGAAGAAAAGACAAGCAAATTGAAGTGACTGAAATGGTAGAAAAATCTGGTGGATATTTCAAACAGTCATCATGATTTAATACCAGTCAAATGATTTGAATACCATAATCATTCAGTTAACTAAAAATGGAGCTCACTAGAAATTGAAACAAAAGAAAAAGTAAAATAAGAACTGAAATCACAGAATCTGAGGCCCTTGGGACAATTAAAATGGCCATTTCTTTCAATTCAGTCTTGAAAAAGGAGAAAGGGCATGAGGCATGAAAAGTATTCCAAACTATAAGTGGCTTAATGTGGATGCATCTCAATAAACCCCATCAAATATCTATGCCAGGAAATGTGATATATTATATGCCTGTGAATGCATAGGTTTAATACTTAAAAAGTTAATGAAATGCACATAAAGCACTTTATCTAAATGGCAACAGAAAAATTAAAAAATAACCACTGGATATCACAGAAGAAAAGAAAAAAAAGAAAGAAAACTACAAAAATGTAATTAAATACCATATTTATACTCTAACATAACCTTAATTGTATTTCCTAGACTTAGTGTATAAAAGATCATCATAAAACTATCACAATGAAAGCAACACTGATAAGACCAAAGGCCACTAACAGCATAAGTTAAGCAGGTCATTTGTACATATCCATTGGTTATGTAAAATTATATAGGTACGCTTCATAAATAACACTGATCTTTTGAAAAAATACACTTACAGGCTGAGTATATACTTAGAATAAGTCCATTTAAAGCACTTATGCCTAGGGATGTTATTTTGGGTATTGAGTACTTGACCCAGAAACAAGGCAATTTCCTGATCAGGTTTGCTTCTAACCTTCAGATCTCATTTTCTGGATTAGCTAGGATTACAATTGGGAGTCACTGGCGCTGAGCTTCACTGTTGTTTTTTAAATGTTTGTTTTCAAGGACACTTCCCACAGCAAAGATAGGATGTATGAGAAGTTTGATAGTATAACTGATTTATAAAAACTGTATTTTATTTTCTCATGATAGCTATTAATTACATCACTAAACAGCATTGTCAAGTAGAAAGTAGTTTTTAAGTATATAAAGGAATCTACACAAATGCCATATATACCCTCTGAGAGTTGTCATTGCTGTTCTAGACACATCCATGTTCCTAGGACTATTTATGTAGACATCTCAGACAATACTTATACAAGTTCTTTTGCAAATGCATACATTTATCTGTGTTCACCTGATATTACTTTTTTATAGTTCTGAGAACCTTTATTCTGTATGATCAGCATTTGTCAGTGCCTATGCTGTGTTGAAAGGACCCTTAAAGTTGAAGTTTAAAAAAAGCAGGGATATGGCATATATATGACAATAAATTTAGAAGCCAACAGTATTCCATAAGCTGTTCATTCTAGTCAGGGTTCATCCTTAATCTCCTACATCTTAGAGGTCTCATATTCTTTGCTTCTCAGATTTAATCATTCTACTTTATCAGCAGTTTAATCATTCCCAGCATGTCACTGAACACTGTTGAACTTTCATTTTTTTATATGTGTCAAATTTGGCATTTCAAAGATTGAAAGTTTACTTTTTGATTCCCTAATTCAATATCAATTCTACTATATAATTCTGGTTGAATCTAAATGTCACAAACTATCTGGATTTATGTACCAGTATTACTTGATATTTTATTAATTATTCATTTTGCATACATTAGCTATATTTACAAAATCTTGATAGACAAAAATTGACTGATACATAGTACAAAACCAAGTTAAATTACAATATTAAACGTACGAGAAAAAGAATTTAAGTAAAACTCCCTTTTTATTCTGATAAATTTAAATATGCCCTTGATAAGAATGTAACATGGGTTACAAGTTAACTAATAAAATGACTGATTTCCTGGTTTTAATTTTTCCCAGACTTCTCTACATCTGACAGTCAGAATTTTAAAACTGTTCTTGAAGAGTCGTCTATCATGGTTATGTTCTATCTAGACTTCTTAGCATGGCTAGTCAAACATTTTTATATCAAGGTAACTCTTTGTTCATCCAAATTAATTTCCTACCTCAAACTCTCCAGTAAGACATACTTATTAATCATTTACAGTGTTCAGAAGATCTATTTATTAATATCCTCACAGTTTGCTCATTTTCTCCACTGTTGTTTTTGTCCTTCCTTTGTCACACTATGAACACTCAAGTTATTCCAATCCCAAACCTCTGTTCTTTCTTTTGCCTCAGTTTTATCCATTCTCAAAGTCCAAAGAAGTTGTATAGAGAGATTTTAACCTGAGCCCTGCTAATGTCATTAAACATATTTTTAAAATAAGAATATTAGGTTTATCTCAACTCAAACTATATCCTAAACTGATATAGTTTCATTATTTTTTCAGATACATCTACTATAGAGAAAGACATCTTAGATATTAAACACAGTTTAATATCCATGATCAATGGGTAATGATCAGAGTAAGCTTAGCCCCAAGAACAAGGAGGAATAGTAGTTTTCAAAACATGCTTATCCTTACTGATAATTAGTCTTCTTAGCATGCATTCTTATTCTCAATTTGATTATACTCAATTAGAGCCCTAAACGAGGACCTGCAATAGTATAGACATTCTAAGTAGTAGTTCAATGACTGTTCTTTTTCTCAATGTAGATAAATAAATGAGTCTGTACAATCATTTGTGTGGAGTCAGATGCTGGTATCTTGGAACCATCTAGTATATTACAGAGAATGTAGCTCTTTTAAATTACTCCTTGACACATTTCACTATTTGCTTTTGTGATATTTTGTAAAAATATAAAATTTATCAAAGTATTGCTCGGAATAGTAATCTGTGGGAAAAGAACATCTCTCTGTTGTCAAAAACACACTAATTGCATTGTGGAGTTTAACTAGTAATATTATTTGGAGTTGGAGCAGATGGGAAAAAGCAAGCATGCAGATTCTGAATACAAGAAGGTAAGTTGTTTATTTTTTAATCATTTCTATGAATTCTTTTCCTGGTGATAGCATTATAGTAAGGATGAAATTGAAATTCCAATTACTTTTAAAAGAATAGGGTCATTGTCACATATAATTATTAGTATGTTTGCTTTCAATAATCTAAATATAAACGAACAATTTAGGGCCAGGAGTTTGGCCTAGCAGTAGAGTGCATGCCTAACTGCCTAACATGCACAAAGGCCCGAGTTTGATTCCTTGGTTCACATACATAGAAAAAAGCTGGAAATGATGCTGTGGCTCAAGTGGTAGAGCTCTGGCCTTGAGAAAAATTCCAAGGACAGTGTTCAGGCCCTGAGTTCAAGGCCCACAGCTGGCTAATAATAATAATAAATAAAAATAAATTTTAGAAAAAAATTTTTAAGTAACTCTTAGGATAAATACCATAAATTTACATAATAAAATGAAACACTGCATTTTAAAATGTTTTCTAACATAATGAAATGTGAATTCAGAAGAGCCTTTGCTAGTAGAGTTTGAAATCTTGCCATGGTTTGAGCCTCCTAACAAAACTCTTGTGTACACTGGCACAAAACAGCCTTCTTCTGAATCTCCCTGCTTCCTTTGCCTTGAGACACCTTCCTTGTTGGAATTCCCTTTGATTGAAATGATCATTGACTTCTATTTGGAATTCAGATTTTGCTTTCATATTATCACTGTTTTTGTAGAATGTCATATTTTTTTAATTGCCTCCTTTAATCAGTTCCACGGCACAATATGAAAGTCATCAATACTTTATAGGAGGCCTGCCTGGATAAATTCGTCAGATTGCTGGGTGCTCTAGACATTGTGCAGGGTCCATGTCAGAGTTGGGCTCCATCCCCTGCAGTGGCGTGCACCTGCAGAAGCTGGCAAACCCTGTAATCCCGCTGGAGTCATCCCGCCAGGCTGTCAACCTGGAGAGAAGATTTGCAAATACTAAAGGCATCTCTGGGTCCTTGTCTACTGAGCTCTTCCTGACTGCAGTAGTCCGTGGCTTGAGAGAGAAAGGAAAGGAGGCCTGCACAGCCCAGTCTGTCATGGCTGTAGGCTAGGGTGGGGGGAGGTGGTTGGGGAGGGGGTAACTCCTACCATCATTCACCCACAGCCTCTGTCATCTCAATGTCCAGACGTTTTAGGAACAACTGAACGATTTACTAATGTAGGATACTAAGCACACCTTGGAATACTGGAGAATCTGATGAACTGTTGGGTAACGGACATTGGATCCAGTTAAGAGATCCAGTGGCTCCAGTCAGCCCTTTGAAAAGATGACAAAAGAGAAGATGACATTGAAAACTGAACCACCTCATATAAGGAGAGCATCTTGCTGGGAATCAGTCAGTGTGAGTCTTCAATAGACAAGGTGAACTTCAGTCACTGAGGGTGACAAGTCCACTGTGACCAGTAGCATAGTGAATGTGGATGAATCTGTCAGGGAACAGTCATCCTTAAATTCTGCAGGCCATGCAGACAGAATCCAGGCAGCAGGACCAGGGACTAGAGTCTACTCCAGCCCCACCTCCAAAAAAAGAAGGTGAAAATAAACAGATGAAATTCCCAGGAAGGTCTGGGAATTCCCTATGTTCTATCCCCATACCTCTACCCTATGATGACAGCATCAGTGACTGATCTAATGGCTAATGGCCCTGCCCAAGCAACCTTTCCAGTGGGATGAAGGATTTACAGATTAAACAAATATTTTGCTTTCAGGAATAACTTTACATTAAAAGAAACCCTTTGAGGCTGTGGAAGTAGCCCAGTGATAGGATATTAGCCTAGCATGCATTAAGCTTTGGGTTCAATTCCTCAGTACCACATACACAGCAAAAGCCAAAAGTGGTGCTATGGCTCAAATGGTAGAGCTCTAGCCTTGAGAAATCCCAAAGGACAATGCCCAGGCCCTAAGTTCAAGCCCCAGGACTGGGGGGAAAAATCCTTCCACACACTACCCTATCATTTTCTCCTTTCTCTCCAGTAAAATAAATAAATAAATAAAAGAAATCTCAAGCTGCTAGAGATAGGAAACCAAGTATTCCTTGTTTAATTCTCATGGTGTTAAAAAGAAAAAAAACAACGAAGGAAATGTCTGCAGAAGAATAAAAGATAGGTAAATAAAATGAAAGAGCTACTGCTTTTTAATTTCTTGGTTTTCTTTTTGCTATAATAAATAGCTATAAAATAGGTGTAAAATAAACTCTAGCCCTTCCAACCCTCAACAATTTTTAGAACTATAAAAAATACTCAGAAGGAAATTTGCACACTAGACTTCTTAATTAAATAACGGGAATTGTATCCTCAGACATGAGAAGCACTGTTAATCATGACATAAGTTCTCAAAACTGGTAAGTGTTCTGAATTCTATTATTAACTTTGGCAGACTCTAAGCATTTAGTTCCAGAGCACAAAAAACAGTGTGCCATGTAAATTTAGTCTAATTTTGTAATTGTGGACAATGTATGGGGAAACTACAGATAAAGAAAAGTAGGAATACATAAATTCCACTAGTGCCATTTAGGGAACACATGAAGTCGGGCCAGGAGTTTGTCTAGTGGTAGAGTGCTTGCCTAACATGCATGAGGACCCAGGTTCAATTCCTCAGTACCACATACATAGAAAAAAAGCCAGAAATGGCGCTTTGGCTCAAATGGTAGCGCTCTAGCCTTGAGAAAGCCCAAGGACAGTGCTCAGACCCTAAGCTTAAGACCCAGGACTGGCAAGGAAAAAAGGGGGGGAACACATGAAGTCAATTTCCATGTATGTTTCTTTTTTTAATGAGGAAAACATTTATTTCTCAAAACTTGTTACCTTTCAAGTGTGTGTGTGTGTGTATGTGTGTGTTTGCGCGCGCACATGTGTGTAATCCAGTTAGTATTTAAACTATTTTTAAGGAAATTGTTTACAAATGGAGAAAATAAGGCACAGAAATAACCAAGCAGTTTCAAGGTTGAATTTTGTATTATAGGCAGAAAGATAATGAGTTCCAAATTCTCAAGTTAGAGAGTAATGGCTAATAACACCTTCCAAAGGCAAAAGTAAAGTTAACTTTCTTTTGGTAATATCAGCAAACCATTTTTGAAGCATATAACAAACTTCCTTGACTATATGAACTTCCCTGAAAATCTTTGGTATTTTAAACTCTTTGGAGGCTGCAGTGTCTGATTTTTCCCCCAAAATATAAAATGGCAGGGAACCTAGACTGTAACTTAAACAAAAGATCAATATTCACTTCAAAACAACCTGAGGTTATTCTTCATTGATACATAATCAGTGAATCCTGTGAAACATAGCATGGGCCTCTATACAAGTTCATATGCAAACGTTCTTCCGTTAAATTCATACTTTACAATAATACTTTACAACCAGTACTTTCCAATCCACACACACACACATAACATAGTCTAACCTATTATAAGCCCAACAATTTGCAGATGTCAAGTTTACTGCAGTGAGACTGTGAACTCATACATTGTAGGACCCAACGCTGTCCCCAAAGTCAAGTATTTCTAATATTCACTGCATGTGACAGTCTCTGTGCTCGCTGAGATGTTAATTGTAAAATTATTTATCTCAGGCTGAATATGTTTCCATGAGTGTTTTTTGTCACAAAACCTTTCATTTCCTAAGTGTGTACCTGGAAGAGCTTAGTAAGTTTACGTATGTATATAAGCCCATTGTAGTAGTATAGAACATCCTACATAAAAGTAAAAAATAAATTTCAAGTTTCTATGTTTTTAAAGTGCTCTGTGTGCTGAATTAGTGGAAATCCATTCTGACTAGTAATTTTACAAAAAATATCAAGCATGGGTTTGTTCAAGTACGCATAGATTTAGACATGCTAAAAACTAACAATGCACTAGCATACATAATGAAAGATGGCAGAGTTGGTGAGAGGGAATGTCAGAATGCCAGCCTATAAGGTAACAAGAGCATAAACAGCGATTCTGCATGTTTTGATAACATTTGTCAGATAAAACAGGAATACAAATAAGATAGGTAATTCATTCCTTATCAGAAATAAAGCAGATATCAAGTTCCAAATGCTAAGAAACTGTACCAAAATGTTGAGAGGTTTCTTGGCTAATAGGTTGCCTCATCCATGTTGTCATCACTGTCTGCACCAAAATCATCTCCATTATCAAAGTAGGAGTTAATGTAGTCATTTTCCTCCTCTTGCTCTTCTTCATCATATTCCCCCTGATCTGCATCATCCTCATCATCCCCTTCTTTATTTTTCTCTTTGTTTCCTTCTTTCTCTTCATTTTCCTCATCTGATCTCTCACCATCACCTCTCTTTTTCCAATTCCTCTATTCTTTTCAGCACATCAACAGCATTGAGTGAAGCCCCTTTGCCTGGATCTTCTGCCTTTTTGGATTTTGAGCCTACTTTTTTGTAGTGTTTCCTTGGCAACATTTCTCTTGGGAGCCTTCTCCAATCTGGTATCCATTCTTCTTTGTATACCTTCATGTATCTTTTACTATACCTTTCAATATCTTGTTTTTCTTCAGGTGTTTCAATAAAATAAGGCATTCTCTTCACTGTTTCTCTTAATTCCTGTTTCAAGGCCAGTATATAATCTTCCTCTTCTCCTGTTTTCAGTGGTACTGGCTTATAATCTGTATCAGGAAACAGTGGGGGTGGTTTCAAAACTACATCAGGTAGCTTTTCACCTCAGCCAAATCCAACAGCCTCAATATTAAAAGTATAAGCAGCACGTCCTCTCCCTTTATTCCCAGCCATCAGAACTAGTTTCAGCAGGGCAGCAGGCAAATGCTGCTCCCGAAAGCTTCCAGTCTTAGGCAAAGCGGTGCAGAGCCGGCCTGGAAGGGGTGTGGACGGCTCCCCATGTGTGTTTCTTTAAGCATGAAATAGCCCTGGATTTCCTAAAACTAAGTCAATGCAGATACTACAGGAAATTCGATTCACTTTTGCAGAGATACAATACTTCTTCTCTGACGAAGCATCTTCAGCAGGAATCTCCTAGTTTTGATTTTTTTCGCATTATTTTCCAATTAAGATTTCTCATCAAATAAAAGAACTGTAAGTGAAGAACAGACATAGGCAAATATGACTTACTTTGTGTTATCCTGAAGATTTACCTCTCTAGAATTTATTAGTCTTGAGTTTACTGATAATGACTTCCTGCAACTCAGTTCGTGGACTGAATGATACCTGGTACAGAAAATCCTTGTCCTTGTTAAGGTATGTGAGAAGGTGTGTGTGTGTGTGCAAGGGTATGTGTGTGTGTGTGTGTATTGTATGAGTGTGTACTGTATGTGTGTTATTTCAGAACTAATATACTATAAAAGTATAAAATGCAGTTTCCAGATGTACTAACTTCTATCATTTTTTTTTGTTTTTGTTTTTGTTTTTGTCAATCATGGGGCTTGAACTCTGGACCTAGGCCCTGTGTCTGAGATCTTGAGCTCAAGGCTAGAGCTCTACCACTTGAGCCACAGCACCACTTTAGGTTTTCTAGTGTTCAATTTGAGATAAGACTCTCACGGACATTCATGTCTGGGCTGGCTTTGAACCACAATCCTCAGGTCTCACCTTCCTGAGTAGCTAGGACTTTAGAGGTATGAGACACTTGCTGGTGCCTGGCCTAACTTCTATCTTAAAGTAGGACTCTCTGACTCCTGGTCCAGCTTTTTTTTTTCTTGCCAGTCCTGGGCTTGAGCTCAGAGCCTGAGCACTGTCCTTGGATTTTTCTCAAGACTAGAGCTCTACCACTTGAGCCTCAGCACCACTTGCAGCTTTTTTTTCTATGTATGTGGTACTAAGGAATTGAGCCTGGGTCTTCATGCATGCTAGGCAAGCACTCAACCACTAGGGTAAACTCTTGGCCCCCTGGTCCAGCTTTTTAAGACAGCGCCACCTAACATCCTGCTATGTGGCTGCTGTCAAGGTTACAGGGGTCAACACTGGCAGTGCTAGGGCAATGATCATCTTCAACAGTGACCTTATCAGGGCTACTCTGATCTCCTTGAGCAAAACCATCCCCTTCCTAATAGCCAATTTGCTTAGTTTTCTTTTCAACTAAATAACAATGTGTATACCATTGAAAAAGTACAATCCAAAATAAAACCTGGAATAAAAATGCATAGTACTTGCCCAGCTAGACATCTGCTTCTCATTAGTAACTGAAGCCTATGAGTGTAAAGCAGTTACTTGACATTTGTTTTTCAAAACTGATCACAGATTTCAACTTATCATGGGTTTCATTAACATCATTATGCCATAGGGACTATCCAGTCATGTAGGAGGCAATAGTTAAAAAGATGGAGTATACATAGTGCACAGAGTGTATTATGAACAACCCCCTCAAAAAAATAATCCCCTAGGTTAGTCATTTCTTTTTGAAATTATCTGCACAAAGCTTCATCAATGTGTTATTTTTCTATGAATGCTTTCCAGAATGATTGCCAGAAATATACAGGTGGCAATCATCTGTGACAAGCAATTTCTACCCTTTTGTCCTGGGTTCTGCTCTGCATTCTGGAAGCATTTGTCTTTACCCACTTCTCCACATGCCATCCTCATTTCCCTTATGCTGACTGGGCCAGGCCATAAGCAAGCTGTGCCACCAAGACAACAAACACTATCATTCTCACTCTTATCCTTCAGTGTCACGTAACCATGGAGAGGTCTCACACACTGCCCCCACGCACAATAATTGATTATTATCCACCCCTCCAGCATAGAACTGGAAATGGAGGAAAAACACTTGAGAAATGATGAATAGATAACAATTTGGAAACACATTAACATTTCTTAAAATGATTATTTAACAGAATTTTTTAGTTGAATTTCAAATTAAGATAACAAATGATAATGAACTTTCCTTTTTTTCCTTTCATTTGTTATGTCTTTATTTTCTTCTTTTCTCTCTTACTTTTTATGCCACAGTGTTTAAGTTACTTTAATGCTTAAAAATGTGTCCTAGGTCCATTCCTAATGCTAAGCCTCAGAAATCAATTCTAAGGATCATTTTATTCTCTTTCGTCATATAAGCATTAACTCTTTACTGCTTTGTTTTAAAATACAAAATAATGGATGTGCACAAACTTGTGAATTATATTCATCCACTGATTATCCATATTGTGCATTCTTTAAGAAAAATTTTTCCCTTAGTTGATGAGTGTATCAACGAGATATGGTATTTATACACAATGGAATTCTATGCTGCTGTCAGAAAGAACGACATAGCCTCATTTGTAAGGAAATGGAAAGACTTAGAAAAAAATCATATTAAGTGAAGTAAGCCAGACTCAAAGGAACATAGGCTCAATGGTTTCTCTCGTTTGTCATAATCAGTAGAAATCTTGGGCTTTCCTAGCAGAGATTTTCAATAGAAGAAAATCTAGAGACATTAGGCCATATAGTATGACGTTAAATGAAAGGACCTCCAGGATATATAAACGAAAGCCATATAATGAGTGATTGCTGTCCTTAATGTACTATGTTATCACTCATCTCTTTTGCTGTCACTTGGTTATCTTATATTGTTACAATATTTCACTTTGTTATCTGATATATTCTATATATGCTTAACTGGTTATTTGAAATTGGATAGGGAAGGGGGAAATCAAGATGTGGGGGCAGGGATAGGGGGAAATGGGGACCATGACATGAGAAAGGGTATCAATGTTTGTGAAGTAATGCACTGTCTATCTGGTGAATATAATGTAATCCTTCTATTAATGACAATAGAAAATATATGAAAAAAAGAAAAAAATGTTACCTCAGAGTTTTTGTCTATACACATATATATATATAATCTGTTTTCAGTAACACCAATTTTGTTCTTCTTTTCAGAAAATTAAGAAGTTCACATATGTGTGAGAATCACATGTACCTTAGCACATAATTACTACAACAAATAGGTGAGTACCAACAATTCAGCACACAGGATTATCATATCAAAATTTCAACCTAAACACTAACAATAAGTAAACTGAAATTTCATAAACATACCAAAATTTAAAAAAAACCTCTTTTCCTCATTTCATGCTGCCTGTTTTGACACAGTGGTGAAATCTGACTATCCCAGTCAGTTAAATGTCTAAAGACCAGGTAACCAATGGCTTTATGGTGCAAAAACAAAACTAACTGGACAATCCAGCCCTGAGATCACAAGAAACAGCTCAGGTATAGCAAACCAATAGTCAATATTTAAATGAAGTAAGCCAACCTGAAATTCTGCATGCTGTGTGTTTCCAAATGTATATATTTGAATGTATTTTAGGACCCAAGTGATGCTGTAGGAAGTTCTCTAATACTACTGACCAATGTATCAATCTAGTCTTTATTGTTTTACATTGTATTCTAATGACCAATTTGTCTGCATATGCCAGCAAGGGCACAGATTCCTGGCATTGAGGAGATGCTAATCTGATCTCTGATGAATAAATGAATGAAGGAACGAACATAAAATGTACAGTTCCTGGACATCTGTAGATTACTAGAAAAAGCAAAGTCATTTGAAGAGGGAATTGTGAATTGTACTTGCAGAGAGCTTTGCACAGAATTCCCATGCTTCATGCTAAGGACAAAATAAAATTAGAAAATTGACTCTGACAGAAAGTTAGGCTATGTGATTAAGAGCATTCTAGCTTAATTGCAAACTAATTTTACTTTTTTTTCATGATATTCTAGATTTATATCTCAGTAGGATTCCAGGAACAACTACCACAAGCTTTGGAAGTTCAAGCATTCAAAGTCTTTTTTTACTATGTGTTACTTATATTTATTTATATACATTGAGATCCTGACATTAGACTTTGTGTTTACCATTTTAATGTATTATTATCTTCCGTATATTTTTATTGTAATTAATAGATGGGTTACATTATATTCACCAGAGAGAGTGCATTACTTCACATATATAGATACTCTTTCTCATGTCTTGGTCCCCATTTCATTCCCCCAAACCCCACCCCTCATTTTGTTTCCCCCCTTCCCTATCCTATTTCAAATAAACAAATATGCATATATAAAATATGTCAGATAACAAGGTGAAATACAATATGAGATAACTAAGGGACAGCAAAAGAGATGAGAGATAACATAGTACATTAAGAACAACAATCACACATTATATGGATTTTGTTTCTATATCCTGGAGGTCCTTTCATTTAGCGTCATACTATATGGCCTTTTGTATCTAGATTTTCTTCTATTGTAAATCTCTGCTAGGAGAGCCCAAGGTTTCTACTGATTATGATAAATGAGGGAAACCATTGAGCCTATGTTCCTTTGAGTCTGGCTTACTTCACTTAATATAATTTTTTTTCTAAGTCTTTCCATTTCCTTACAAATGGAGCGATGTTGTTCTTTCTTACAGAAGCATAGACTTCCATTGAGTATAAATACCACATTTGTTGATCCAATCATCAACTGAGGGGCATCTGAGTTGGTTCTATATCTTTGCAATGGTAGATAGACTTGCAATGAACATCGTTGTGCTAGTGGATTTAGTATGTCCTTGTTTCTGGAAGATTGGGTAAATGTCAAGTAGTGGAATTACTGGGTCATAGGGGAGCTCTATGTTTAGTCTTTTGAGAAACTGCATACTGCTTTCCATAGTGGTTGAATGAGTTTGCACTCCCACCAACAGTGTAGTAGTGATCTCTCCTAGCCACATCCCCTCCAGCATCTGTTGTCATTAGATTTCTTAATCATGGTCATTTTAACTGGAGTGAGGTGGAATCTTAGAGGTGTTTTGATTTGCATTTCTTTTATGGCCAGAGATGTCAAGCATTTCTTCATGTGTTTATAGGCCATTTTTATTTCTTCATCAGAGAATACTCTCTTTACGTCTTTGGCCCATCTTTTAATGGGATGGTTACTTTGGAGATTAGTTTTGGAGTGATTCAATTTTTGGAGCTGTTGATATATTTTAGATATGAGGCCTTTGTCCATTGTACTATTACTGAAGACCTTCTCCCACTCTGTAGGCTTTCTACTTAATTTGCTAGCTATGTCCTTTGCCATACAAAAGCTCTGCAGTCTAATGCAGTCCCACTTATCCAGACTTTCTCAGATTTGTTGTGTTTTTTGGTCCTTATTAAGAAAATTTTGACCTGTGCCAAGGAGGCCTAGTGTATCTCCTATTCCTTCTTGTAAAGTTTTCAGAGTGTTGGCTTTTACCTCCAGGTCTTTGATCCATTTGAAATTAATCCTGGTGCAGGGTGACAAAGAAGGATCCAACTTTACTTGTCTGCAGGTCAAGCATTCAAAGTCTTATTTCTCCCTTTCTGCAAGTTAACACTAGGAAAGTCGGGCACTTTCTATATCTTGCAGTAGAAAAAAAGAAAGAAATCTTGAATTAGTAACCATTTCATTGTTTAGTATTTCAATATTTAAGTAAAAAGAAACAAAATAAAGTGATATAAGAACTTACTTCATGCACCTACTTTACATCTCTATCTACTTCAAGTTAGCTTTATGAGGAATTCTCCAACAATAAAACTAAAAAATGTCTACTAAAATTGATAACAATATCATGGTCTATTAACTTTATTATGCATTATTTATAGTTTCCAGTACAGCTGCAGGGAAATCCTCATTATATGTATTCTGTGAGGTGAATTAAGGCAACGCCCCTTTTTATTTAATCAATAAATAGTTCCGTCATTGTTAATAGTCAATCATTTATTCACAGGGTGTTAGCCATGGAATGTAATCATAAAATTTATTTCACAAGATCAAATGCTTTCATCTTTTGGATTCAATGTTATATTTTACTTTAAACGTTAAAACCAGTAAAAACTAATGGTTGAATCAATACATTGAAAAGGTTAATCACACAAACGTGTAGTCTTTTATGTAGTTTGTCTTCTGTTCTCCAAACGCAGATTTTATTCAATAGTTTAGTCCCTGAAATGGAGATCTACCAAGGGAATGTGAAGGATCAGTCCAGTAGCTCACTGAAGTTAAACAAAGTGGCCTCTGCCATCTCAAATTCATTGGGGAGGGGTGAGGACTCAGCTTTCACATCACTCCCTCATTTTGGAATTCCTATATATGAAGAACAGAAAGGTCAAGGAACCCATTGAGGGGTCAGATATACAGATCCACACACTCTATTCAGCCTCTTTTTTGTTTATTTATATTCATTTCCTGAGGCAGACTGTTCATTACTAGTCTTTAACCTGGTCCTAAGATTTGCAGTTAGTGACTTTTTTTTTTTAACAGAGACATTTTCTGGATGGGAGTTGTATGGATGAGTTTCTTTTTTTTATGTCAATTGCAACATTGGTTGAAACCATTGAAATAAGTGAGACATTGAATGGTTACTTTGAAAGAAGGGGTAGGTTGGTTGAAAGCACTGGATTAACTAGTGCGAATTCTAACCATGGATGTGAAGGTGAGGTTGATTCTTGTAACAAAGCTGTATATCTTCACTAAATCTGCTTGGCCCTTTCTAAAGTCAGGCTCCTGTCCACCCCAAATCCTGGAGATAGGATATTTTCTTGAGAATCATATTTCAAAGAGAAGGTTCCCAAATAACTGAGAGACAATTGTAAATTATCAGACTGTCCAGTTATTGAAATAATATGTAAGATTTTAGTGGAGAAGAAAAAAAAATTACAACTATGTTCTCTAAAGAAAATGCTCTTAAGAAAAAGTAGGCCAGAGGATCAAGAAAACTAATAACAACAGATGCTGGAGGGGATGTGGCCAGGAGGGATCACTACTTCACTGTTGGTGGCAGTGCAAACTCATTCAACCACTATGGAAAGCAGTATGGCATTTACTCAAAACACTAAACATAGAGCTCCGTTATGATCCAGCAGTTCCACTACTTGGCATTTACCCAATAGTCCAGAAACAAGGGCATACTAAATCCACTAGCACAGTGATGTTCATTGCAGCACTATTTACCATAGCAAAGATATGGAACCAACTCAGATGCCCCTCAGTTGATGATTGGATCAACAAAATGTGGTATTTATACTCAATGGAATTCTATGCTGCTATCAGAAAGAACATCACCCCATTTGTAAGAAAATGGAAAGACTTAGAAAAAATTATATTAAGTGAAGGAAGCCAGACTCAAAGGAACATAGGCCCAATAGTCTCCCTCATTTGTCATAATCAGTAAAAACCTTGGGCTCTCCTAGCAGAGATTTACAATAGAGCAAAATCTAGAGACATTAGGCCAAATAGTATGACACTAAATGTAAGGATTTCCAGGATAAGGAAACAAAACCCATATAATGAATGACTGTTGTTCTTAATGTACTATGTTATCTCTCATCTCTTTGCCATCCCTTGGTTATCTTATATTGTTACAATATTTCACCTTGTTATCTGATATATTTTATATGTGCTTAATTGGTTATTTGAAATTGGATAGGGAAGGGAGAAATCAAGATAAGCAGGGGAAGGGTGGGGGGAAATGGGGACCATGTCATGAGAAAGAGTATCAATGTTTGTGAAGTTATGCACCTTTTATTTGGTGAATATAATGTAACCCTCCTATTAATCACAATAAAAAATCTTTAATAAAAAAAGGAAAAAGGAGGCCAGGAAAAAAGCCTGTAGTTAGATAACAATCCATTTTGCTCCATCATCTAATTGTGCTAAGGGAAAGTTGTGACTCTTATTCTCTCTGTGTCATTTATACCTCAGTTTATTCTCTGCTCTTGGTCCTATTGGTCTTGTCTCAGTTTCCCTTAGGACCACTGGTTCTGCAGAGATCCATTAGGTTACCCACCAATGCTCATTTTGAGTATTCATATTTAAAAATATTTACATTGTTGCTCTATTCCTATATCAGCAACACTGTACATAATCTTGCACCTAGAATCTTCTGAGTCCCTACATGCAGCAAATGTTATGTATTGAATACCTTGAATGTCTCCAAATTGAAGGATAGTGTAAATTCATTTCAGGTTTATCTTCATATTGATTAAAGGCTGACAACTTTGTTGTGATAAATTCATCACAGAAATTATAAGAGCCACCTTAGACCTTGGGAACTGTTAACAGAAAAGAAGGCAATATCACCCTTTGTTCTTAATTTATTTTACTCCCTTCTCCTCACCTCTCCTTTCCTCCTCCATTTTTCTCTTTTCTCCTCTCCTTTCCCCTCTTTCTTTTCTAATTTACTGTTTTCTGTTGAATTTTGACCCAGTGGTATAAAAAAAAATCTCCTAAATGAGCACTTTATTTGATTAATTGGGGAAGAATAAAGAAGGAAAAAAATAAAGTGTGAACACTTAAGAGACATACATTTTACAAGATAAATAAAAACAATGTCTAGAACTACTAACAATGTTTTAATTGTAGATATGTCAAAATATGGATAAATTAGAAGAATGAATAAAGTTACTATGAAGATTGCTTATGGAAATCAGGCCAGTATGGACTACTGGACATTCATAGAGCTCAGTTTAGACTTACAGATGTAATATTGTTGTTTTCTATACATATATGTTATGTCTTTTAGAGATGGCACTGTTACTTTTAAAATCAATATTATACATACTTAAAAAATAATTACCTGTAGCTCTAGAGATGTTTATACCTTTTCTTTGTAGCCTCAATATGAGAGATTTATTCTTTATAGACCACAAAATTCACCTATTGCTGGAAACCAGTTCCTACAGCTCCTCCATTCCCATCTCCATTTTATCTAGAGAAAAATCAGATTTGACTAAGATTTTTTTTCTGCTTTATTCTAATTTTGGAGTGTGTGCGTTTGTGTATGTGTGTGTGTGTGTGTGTGTGTGTGTTTACACATAAGTGCATGTACATTTTCTGAGTGATTTTCTTTAAGTACCTTGATAGAATGCTAATTGCTCCACAAAAGTGCATTGAAGGTGACCTTTTACATAAAGACTAGTTAACATTCAACTATGCAAATGTTTTAATTCACTTTCTCCATCTATCTCTACATTCATTCAAGTGCCTTCTTTTTACCCATAAAAATGCACTTAGGAGGTTAAAGTTAACTCCATTCCTCTTTCTTTGCATGTGGTGTAAATAAATGCTAAATTTAAAATCTCTAGAAAATTTTATATTGTGTATTTTAAATATCTAAAGTGCTGACAAAGAATATGTAAACATCCCTTACCCCCCCTCCACACACACACTCTGAGTGATCCCAGGGCTGTACACATCACGTAGACACTGTATCACTGAGTTCCATCCCAACCAAGAGCACATAAAGTATGCAAGTTAGAATATGTCCTCTAATTGTCTTGTGGAAAATTATAATAACAATGTACATTCTAATTGACACTATATAAAGTGTCTTCCTTTTTTCCAGTCTTCTCTGTTACTAGGATGCATATAAATATGTTCTTAGCTCTAAGATCTGAAAAAAGAATTTAAGTTGTTCTGTATTTATTAGGGGCAAAGTAGAAAGCCTTCTAGTGTATTTTTTAACTCTCTTAATTTCTATGATCAGTCTAGTCATAGCACATATTGGCTTGTATGATTAAATTCCACTGCTGGACTTCTTTGATATCAAAATATCAAGTATGATGTGGATATTTTCTTGGTACTGTGTGTTGGTCTTTTTGTGTCGTATTGGTCTAGATGCCAACTTTTGGTCCAATGCTATGCAATTTCTATCTACATCCGTGCCTTTTTCAATATTACATGATATTTTCAAATGAGCTACATTTCTTTTAATTTTACTCATGGCATTTCCTGGATGTCTTTCAGGAACATTTGTAATGATTTGATTAAAAAATGGTTATTTTTAAATGGAAGGCACATGGATTTATAGTAAAAACAGTGACTGATTTTTCTCTGTACTTTTTCATTCATCCTCTTTGGCCTAGTTTTATTTGCTGGTTTCAGGAGGAAAAGGGAGTTCAGAAAAATCCAACATCATCATAACAATAAAGATCATAGCTAGCCTGCCTAGCAGCTACAGAGTATTTTTCTATTCTCTTTGGAGCCAGAGGAACTTGGATTGAATTCAGTGGTGCCATTTAATCACTTAGCAACAAAGAGAGAATGAGCTCATCTTTTAGAATTCACTTTTTCTTTTCTGTGAAATGATGATGAGACATTTTGCTGGAAAATGTAGGAATTCAACAAGTTCGGTGTAATTGAAAGCACGTCAAATACTGACTAAGGCCAGATTCCTTGTAGTAAGACATCTTGAGTCAAATTCTGGTACTAGCCTTCATTCTCTGCTTTTATATAAATCACTAATTTAACATCTTGTACAAATGATTTCTATCTCTGTGCCTGTGGAAATGAATATTTTCTATAGTACTTTAATTTCCTCATTGGTAAATTGGGAATAATATAGTACATAAATGAGTTAAATTGAAATGTTTCTGGGTGACAGTGGCTCACACCTGTAATCCTAACCACTGACATTCATGATTCAAAGCCAGAGGAGGTAGGAAAGTCCATAAGACTCTTAGCTTCAATTAAACACACACACACTAAAAGCCAGCTGTGAAGTTATGGCTCAAGTGATAAAGTACTAGCCTTGAACAGAAAACATCAGGAACAAAGAGAGGAGGAGAGAGGTATGATGAAAGGAATAAGGGAAAGTTAACTTACACCTTGGAAGGAAGAGCTTTCCCCTGTTAGGATCTTTCCTTATGGATTCATCCTAAGAAGTCTTCCTGATCCTGTTACCAGGAGGGAAGATGCAACTGTGCTCTGCTATTTGAAAGCATCAATTACTTCCACTCTGTGAGCAAATTCCAATGTCCTAGTCTTCTGTTAAACACATTGTCTAGTATTACTCAAACAGAATTTGAAAGTGAACAGAACCTACATGGCCTTTCCTCTCTCTCTTTCTATAGACATTTTATAGATCTGTCCAGGTATATGTTGTGTGTTTGTTACCAAGAAATCATTTTGAACTTTGCACCCATCTAGAAAATAGAGTTACATTGCACAGAAAGAACACTAAAAACAACAATTAGGATTTGTTTTAAATAGTTTTCATGCAGATTTTACTCTTTTGGTGAAGGGGGTTGCGGGGATTCAATTCAAGGCCTTCCATTTATTAGGCAAGAACTTGCACATGAGCCATACCCCCAATCCACTTACCTAACCTTACAGAAGTGACTAACCCTATCCAACTTTACAAATGGTCAACATCGTGGTGGCGGCTGCACCTGGCTGCTATTTCTTCTTGCCTTCTCCTAGTGTGAATGTACTGCTTCAATCAGCTGGAGTGACCTCACTTCATCAAGACAGAAAACATGCCAGCTAATGTCAGTACACAGAAAGAACTAACACTAACAGGGTGAGGAGTCTCAGGCCTATAATCCTAGCTACTCAGGAGGCTGAGATCTGAGAATCATAGTTCAAAGCCAGCCCAGGCACTAAAGAATGTGAGACTTTTATCTCCAATTAACTACTAGAAAACCCAAACTGGCACTGTGTCTGAAGGGGTAGGGTGGTAGCCTTGAGCTGAAGAGCTCAGGGACAATGCCCAGGCCCAGAGTCCAGAGTTCAAACCCCATGACTGACCAAAAGAGAAGAAAGAAAGAAAGAAAGAAAAGAAGAAAGAAAGACATTACACTAAGTGAAACTAGACCATTTAAATATCTTATGTACCCCTTAACCTTAGGGCCATAGACCTTGTAATTCTTAATCTGCCTACTTCCCTATCTATATCCAGGCTCTAGTGAGGAGAAATTTCTTCTTTCGTGTCCACTGTGTATTTTCAGGGGCCTGGTTTAACCACATATTCACATTCAATTTCTCTGCCCCTTCATATACACAGTCCATGTGCTGTTTTCACAGCAGAAACTAGAACCAAATAGCTATGTACAAAGTCTGTTGTGTAGGCAGCTCCTATCCTTGCTTTCTAACATTAAAAGAGAGAGGGAAAAATATTGCTGAATGTTCCTCCCACAGTTTTTCCCACTGCTGACCTCCCATCTTGACCTACAGCAAATGAAACATCAATCGCCTTAATTAAGTGCTTTAGAACCTTCTGTGACTGAACAAGGAGCTTCCCGAGAATCGCTTTTTGCCATAGAACTTGAACCTGGGAATTGGGAGTGTGTGTCATTTTGAAATCCTGGGAAGATTGAATTGTTCATGTGTCCTACAGGAATGGTTAAGCGAAGAGCAAATGTGTATGATTAAACCAGGACCCCTTCCTCTCTACTTTTTGTAGTAGCATGCCACAGTCAGAAAAATTTCCACAAGACATTCCTTTTATTTAGAGAGTTTGCATTTTCAAATATTTTGCATAGAAGTTTAAAGAAGAAATTTATTTTTCTGATGGATCATATGGCCCACTATAAATGTAGCATAAATTATGGTCAGTAAATATCTTCCTATGACAATTCTCTGAACAGCTGAATAACTAGCACAGACAGGTGCTGAGTTCAGCCCCTAGCACTGTCAACAATTATCCTATTCTAAAAGAGCACACTCCATTATGTGAATGTGAAGTAAGTCATGAAATGACTTAAAAAGTTCACATGAATTATCACCCAGAAACTTTCTTTTTTTTCATATATTTTTATTGTAATTAATAGAAGGGTTACATGATATTTGCCAGATAGAAGGTGCATTAATTCCCATACATTGATACCCTTTCACATGTCTTGGTCCCCATTTCCCTCCCCCCTACCCCCACCCCTCGTCTTGTTTCCCCCTTCCCTATCCAATTTCAAATAACCAAATACAAATATATCCAATATATCAGGTAACAAAGTGAGATATTGGGGGTTTTTTTGCTTTATTTTTTTTTATTGTAATTAGTAAAAGGGTTACATGATATTTGCCAGATAGAAGGTGCATTAATTCACATACATTGATACCCTTTCACATGTCTTGGTACCCGTTTCCCTCCCCCCCCATACCCCCTACCCGTCTTGGTTTTCCCCCCTTCCCTATCAAATTTCAAATATCCAAATACAAATAAATTCAATATATCAGATAACAAAGTGAGATATTGTAACAATATGAGATAACCAACGGACAGCAAAAGAGATGAGAGATAATATATTACCTTAAGGACAACAGTCATTCATTATATGGCTTTTGTTTCACTATCCTGGAGGTCCTTTCAATTAGCTTCACATTATATGTCCTTATGTATCAAGGTTTTGCTCTATTGCAAATCTCTGCTAGGAGAGCCCAAGGTTTCTACTGATGATGACAAATGAGGGAAACCATTGAGCCTAAGTTCCTTTGAGTCTGGCTTACTTCACTTAATATGATTTTTTCTAAGTCTTTCCATTTCCTAACAAATGAGGCGATGTCATTCTTTCTGACAGCAGCATAGAATTCCATTGTGTACAAATACCACATCTTATTGATCCATTCATCAACTGAGGGACATCTAGGTTGGTTCCATATCTTTGCTATGGTAAATAGTGCTCCAAAATGAACGTTGTTGTGCCGGTGGATTTAGTATGTCCTTGTTTCTGGACGATTGGGTAAATGCCAAGTAGTGGAATTGCTGGGTCATAGGGGAGCTCTATGTTTAGTGTTTTGAGGAACTGCCAGACTGCTTTCCATAGTGATTGAATGAGTTTGCCCTCCCACCAACAGTGTAGTAGTGATCCCTCCTGGCCACATCCCCTCCAGCATCTGTTGTTATTAGTTTTCTTGATCCTGGCCATTCTTACTGGAGTGAGGTGGAATCTTAGAGTTGTTTTGATTTGCATTTCTTTTATGACCAGAGATGTAGAGCCTTTCTTCATGTGTCTATAGGCCATTTTTGTTTCTTCTTCAGAGAAGACTCCCTTTAAGTCTTTGGCACATCTTTTAGGGGTTTCATCACCCAGAAACTTTCATTTCTTTTCTTTTTCAATCTAGCATTTCTGAGCAATTGGTTTTAAGGTTACTTAAAATGTGTGCACATATACTGACCAAAAAATAAATTAATACTTCATTTTACTTTGATGTCCTACTTCTAATACTCTATGGAGAGCTAGAAGAAAAGCAATGAGTACTCCCTAGTTACATGAAGTAAATGCCAATTATGAACAGAAAGACCATAAGGAATGCAAAATATTACCAATCAGATACTTGCCAAACAGAGAGAAATACAAAGCTTTCACCTAGTTTAACAAATGATTTTAGCTAGTCATTAGGAAGGCTGAACCAAAATAATGTTTTCAGATTATAAGAAAAAAATTCATAGTTGTGAGCTTATCTCAAAGAAAGCCTAGCTGATGTCTTGGGCCTCTGTGGATATACTTCTCACAACTATGTTTTGCTTTGCCATGACCACAATGCCAGCTTTACACAGCTATAAAATATCTGTAACTGCTTCCATTACCTGTGTAACTCGATATCTGCTCCACAGTAATTGATTCAGTAGAAAGGACCTCTGGAAAGTCACCTAAACTCACAGGAGAATAAAATAGTCTTGTAAAGGGGATGAAGGAGATTTTCTTTGCATTAACAATGAAAAAATAATGAGTTGATTAAATCCTTCCTTGTAGGCAGCCCTTTGTACAATTTAAGGAATCTTCTCTATGGCCTATAGAAGATATTTGCAAGATTAGGTGCAATTGCCCAAAGAATTTGAAATGCTTAAAGCTTCCTTACATTGATTTTTTTGCCCTCTTTTTTTTTGCTTCATTATCCTAGAACATCATTTTTATTTCTGAGAAGTGTGTGTGCATGTGTGGGCATGTGTGTGTGAATGCACAGGGCATATGTGTGTATGCATGTGCATGTAGCTTTTGTCAGAGTCTACTTTCTCAAGAAAATACAGGCTAAGATTGCATTTTGAGGAAGAAAGTGGGGCAAACATTTGACCAGCTCTGCTTACAACATGATAGTTGAAATGCTTTTCTGTTCTGAACGTCATCCAGGTATGTCATAAATCCTGTGGGGGCTCCAATCATCATATCAAAATGAAGAAATACAATCCTGGCTTCACAGCCTAGATTTTTTAGACATTCCAAACCCATTGATGAACATCGGTATATGATGAGCGGAAGTAGAAAAAATGTAAAAGTGTGATGAGGCAGTTTACCAAATAAGCTACTGAATTTTTTTCATAGCATATATATATATATACATATCTTTTTATGTTATTTCTTCTTGCTTTTTTATAACACTATAGAAATAAAAAAATAAAGCCAAAAGCAGCTATAAAGACATCTGTGGGGAAAATGCAACAGCAACTCTCACTGCACCAGTCAAACACAGAAATGTCACAGCCTACAAGGTTTGCCTAGGGTGTGAATAAAACCAGGTTTTCCAAAAAGTCTACATCACCTGTGTTCTTACTGCCCTAAAATTTCTCATAAAGACTAGCTGCCAGGAAGTGGCACTGTGGCTCAAGGGGTAGGGTGATAGCCTTGTGCTGAAGAGCTCAGGAACAGTGCCCAGGCCCAGAGTTCAAACCCCACAACCATCAAGATAAAAAAAGGAAGACTAGCTGCCAGGCAAGCAATATTAGAATACAAGGTACTGCTCTCAACTTGCTTCCAACTTAACATCATAAATTGATGTGAAGTAACTACAACTATTTGCACCTATTCTACAGGAAGCTGGCTGCTAGAAACAGATACTCTCAATCAAAGGTGAAAACACAAATCCAATACCTGAAAATCAATGACAGAAGGTATATGGAAGTAATCTCTGCTATGAAAGTATATTCCCCTACAAGTCTGTTTCTTGTATGTTAATCCTCTAGGTTCCCTTTGAGATATTCATTCTTTGTCTCAGTCTCTGAGCATTGGATTCTGTCATCCATGGATCTGTAGCTTATTCTGTTTATCTTTACCTGTGGTTCACTGACACTCTGTGATCAGTTGTCTATACTGCAACCTTTTATATGGCCTTCCATCCATGTCTAAACACACAGATCTTAAGTTGGTTTGCATCATGCTTTTGGAGACTTCACCACACTTTTTCAACATTTGACTGTTTTCTTCTAGAGCATGTACAGTGTTTGACTCACTGCCTATTTACACCAAGACCACACTTCATCAGGAATAAGTTATCTCATATGAGTCTCGAGTTTGAAGGAGTTTTAAGATTTTTGTCTTTGGAAATATCCTTCTTCTATTCAAACATCCTTGTTCTTATAGATTAAAAGAAAAGTACTTCAGGTCAGGCTGGGAATTGCTACCTCAAGCCGGTATTATTACTAGCTATTGGATGGCTGAAATCTGAGGATTGTCATTCAATTTAGCCCAAGCAGGAAATTCCATGAGTTGCGTATTTCCAAGTGATTTAGATTCTCAGTCTTTAATGAAAGTGCTAAGGGACAGTACCCAGGTCCTGAGTTCAAGTCCCATTATTTACACCGAAAAAACAAAAACAAAAAAGCTTTTGCTTTTAGAAAAAAGGCTTACTGTTCCCTGAATTTTCTGCTGCACTGACACAGCATTTTCTGAAAGCCAACACATATTATGTTAGAGATAAAATTAATTATTAAATTTAAAAATCTCAAATTATTTGGATATTAATAGTTTTAGATAAAATGATACCATGCTAGTAACATATGAATGCCCAAGTTGACTATAGCTTCTTAAAGGGATTCATTCTGCCATCATGGATCGTGGGTCAAATATTATTGATAAGGAACAAAGGCTTCTTTGTATTGCACAATGGAAGTTATTTTGTATTTTACTAATTATTAGATATTGACACATGATTAAAAGAATGTGTTTAAATGAATAATAAAAAACTTTTTTGTTGCCCAATGTTTTATCTTTCAAAAATCGCTTTGTTGGATAAATGAAATGGCATTAAACTGTAGTGATTCTGCATGAAAAGGATATAGCTACCAAGATAAAAATAGAAAGCCCACAGATTGAGAGAAGATTTTCACTAGCCATATAACAGACAAGGGGCTTATATCAAAAGTATACATAGGGCTCAAAAACTTAATCTCCCCAATAACAAATCTTCAAATAATGACCATTAATAAGTTAGCTAAAGAATTAAAAAGATACTTCTCTGGAGAGGAAGTAAGTAAGCTAGACCCAAGAAACATAGGCTCCATAGTTTCTCTTATTTTTAATAATTACTATGTGTCTAGGATAGTCCTAGGAGAGGATCACAAGAAGTCAATAGCTATGCACATATGACCACATAAAATGATACTAATCAAAATGGACTCCGCGATACGGTGTTTTATTTTTTATTTTTTTGCTTTGGATTTTTTTTTTAATGTACTGTGTGAAGTTATTTTTTAAAAAATTCCCTTTGGTTTATCCCATGTTTCATTGTTTTTGGATTTTGGTAATCTCTGTCTTGTGTATATATTTATCTGATGTGGGAAAGAGAAGGAAGACAATAAAATGGAGAGACAAAGGAAAAGGGGTGAACCAATTCAACAGTAATACTGACAAATCACTATGTTGGAAATGAACTTTATAGAGGACAGTCAGGGGGAATGGGAAGTGGGAGAAAAATGAGAGGGGGGTTTGACAAGAAATACACTTATTACCTTTCTTATGTAGCTGACCCCTCTGCACATCACCTTTATGATAAAGTAAAATAATTTTTTAAAAACTAACTTGCTTCAAAATTACTTAGAATTGAAACCATAGCTCAAGGAATAGAGAGCACTTGCCTGGAAATTTCAGGTTCAAATCCTGTACTGCCAAAACAAAACATATTTACCAAGCCTGGGTTCTTAGCTGATGAGAAAGCCAAGATGTAGAAGACTGCAGTTCAAAGTCAGTTTGTGTAGAAAACATCCCTAAGATTTGATACCTAATCATCAATTATAAGCCAGGCTGGAGGCATTACTCAGTGATACAATGCCAGCTGAGTGAGCACTGAATCAAAAATCTAGTATTTGCAAAACTAAAGAGGACAAATAGGAATATTCATATTCGCATGTACATACATGGCTTCTGCAAATTTTCCATTAACCATTTAGTGGTGGGATCTAGGTTCACATATTTGCTACTAGATTCTTTGGTCAAACCATTGAGATCAGAAATCACTTAAAAGTCAAGGATATGGAAACAAGAACTTTATCTTATGTGATTGTTGTACTATGTTATTTCTCTTGTCTTTTGTTGCTTTTTGATTAATCTCATACTGTTACTGTATCTGACTTTGTTACCTGGCATACTGTCTATACATTTATTTGTTTATTTGAAACAAGAAAGGGAAGGGGGGAAAACAAGATGATAGTGTGGAAGTGGGGGAGGGAAATGGAAACAAAAACATGAGAAGGTGTATCAATATGTTAGAAGTAATGCTCCCACTATCTGGCAAAAATAGCTGTAACCCCTCTATACATTACAATAAAAAAAGTCAAGGACAAAGCCAAGCACCAGTGGCTCAGGCCTATAATCCTAGATACTCTGGCAGCAGAGATCTTAGGATCGCAGTTCAAAGACAGCTTGGACAGGAAAATCCATGACACTCTTATTTCCAATCACAGAAAGAACCAAATGTGGCACTGTTAGCGTAGTTCAAATTGTAGAGATAGCCTAGAGTAAAAGGATCTCAGGGACAGAACCCAAGTCCAGACTTCAGGGACAAGGGGAGTCAGGGAGAAAGACAAGGACAACACAATAGAATACTAGTAATGTGAAGTGTATAAACCTCAAAACTATTATTTAAAACAATCCAGTAGCTAATTATTTACCATATGAACCAAGGTGGGTCTCAATATTCCTTCCTAATGTTGTTGAAATACTGGACCTTCTAATAGACCAAGAAGTTCTTTCTCTACCTGCACATTGACCATTGTTTTCTCAGTAGAGTTAGTTTGTAATAGGAAAAAAAAAGAAAAATTCAGAAATTAAATGTAAACTTCAGTAAATCTGTATTACACAGAGTCCATAAAAATAAATCAATGATAAACCACCATCAGCCAGTGAAATGTGTCATTAAAAACTGAAATTATTAGAATGATAAAATATATGACAAATACTAAGTTGAATAACCACTATGAGTGCTAAAAGTATCATAAATCTTCATTCTTTTTGAAGTGAGTAAAGACGCTAAAATTTTAGTGAACTTCTGGGAATTTCCTTAATTTGTAGCCTTCAGACAACCAGCTAATGTCTTAAATGTGTAGCTATTACAGTTTATTATTTTAAATTTGGCACTGTGCTGCCTTCTCTAGGAAACACAAATTTACTCCATCCACCATTTTGCTTCCCCCATAAATTGCTCTAGAATACATTCGTGGTAAAAGAAAACTTACATATAAAAGCACTTTCTTTGGAATGCTCCCTCTAATCAAGCCACAGACTCAATTATCTCTGTTAATTTCTTCTACGGCAATACCATGAGAGTCCTCTTCTTCATTCAGCAAAACAGATCCACTAAACACACATGCATGTTCCAAAGCTTCTATGTTAAACAAGGCCTAGATCATGTTAGTCCTTTTTATTTGGGCTACTTTAAAACACGTAAAAAAGATGACTGAGGTTACAATGACTCTAGTGCCTCTCGCCCTGGGTTGATTCAGGATGAATATGGTGTTGGTTATACTGCTACAGAGCAACTGTCAGAACAACAATTCTACTGTGGACAGAAAAAAGAAAAAAAAAAGGTGAATCATCCAGGTAACCAAACTTCTCGAGTAATCACCTACTAGATTTTTATTCCTGTTAAGCTATATATTATTTCTTTCTAGGAGTTTTTCTTCAGAGTATGCATCATAATTAAAAGGGGGAACAACTCTCCTGTTGATTTATAAACTACAAATAGAAAAGGAATTTATCTATGTGGTGCAGCATTTCAGTATCATCAGAAACTTCCCTTTTTGGATATGAAGACTCAGGAAGGATCAAATAAGAATTTAGAAAATCATGGTGACAACAGATTTTTTTTGCATATGCTTTAATGATGTTTTGAGAGGAAAATAATGAGCCAACTCAATATTGACTCAAGAAAGGGGATAGGGAAGTTTTATTGGGTTTACTGAGATGACAACTGCAATGTTTTCCTGTGTTGTTTTCATGAATATCTAAATCAATGTTATCATCTCTAAATCTGTCCATACCGCACCAGTAAACCTGCCAGGATTTACACTCAGAGCTAAACTGATGTAATACTGGTAATCTTGTGGGCTGCCATCCACCCAGTCCTTCAGCAAGGCTCAGCAGACCCTGCTGCTTTCTAACTGTTGTCAAATCCCCTGCAGACTTACTGATAAACTGTGAGATTTTTTTTGCTCTGAATCCCTGAGCTCTCTAGAGAAATGTAGCTGCCTTCTACTTTCTTTACTTTCAGTAAGAATCTTGTAGACTCTGCTGCAGTAGTAAACAGTAATTCCTTCATATAATGTGTGACATACATACAGCTATTCTGAAATAAACACATGTATACCTACAAAATTCTCCAAGATAAACACAGTTAAATTTTGTCTGAGCACTAAAAAGTTCAGAAACTGAGTAGAAAATAGAAGTCAACAGACCCCTTTCAGATAAAGTTTATTATGAATTAAAACTGTAGCACCTACTGTGCATTTAAATCCTAAGACGGTTTTGTGTGTGTGTGTGTGTGCGTGTGCGTGTGCGTGTGCGTGTGTGTGTGTGTGTGTGTGTGTGTGTGTGTGTATGCTCAAGTGTGTTACCTTCCCTTAGCTTTGTACCTCAAGCAACATTTCTTTTTCTTTTCTTGGCCACCTTTGAAATTACCTCTTTTAGAAATTGTGTTTGCAAATCACCTTTAGTTCTTTTGAAGTATAATAAAAATAAAAAGAAATTTTAGTCCCAGTAATAACAATAGTGATTTCAGATTAAAGAACTCATTATCAGGAATTGCACTCTTTCTTCCTTCTTTCTATTCAATTTGTTCAAATGATCCACAAAATTATTTCATAATGACTTGATGAATAGCCGTCAATAGAGACTTTCAGCATTTCCCAACTTATTCATTTTCATAAGAAATTAATTCAAGAGCAAATTTTACTCAGTTTTATGATGAAAATAACCTCATCAATAATTTATATTACATTAATTATGGGCTTTATAGAATATTGCTTTGTTTAAGTTTCCTCACTGAGAGTTTTGCAAACAAATAAGAAAGGGCATGTTCTCAAAGAAGGCAGATAATTGCAAGAGCTTTCTAAATAATGCTTTGTGAAAAGTGACTTATTTTTAAGGGAAGAGTTTAAAGCAGATTGCTACTTCTCAAAAGGTTAAAAAAAAACACCCTAACAAGTGTTTCTGACAAACCACATTAACATTAATGTATGCTGGGCATTTAAATTGTTTGTTCCTTATCTTTATTCTATGTATCATAAAGTTACAATGCAAAAAGTATAAGCCCATAACATTAGTATCTAGATTAATCGATGAACTTTGCTAATATTGTAGGGATTGTGACTTTAAATCTATCATTCCACAGTTAAAATGCATTAATATTCATTTAGTTTTAAATTAGCTGCAGCTAAGATCCATAAATGATGGCCAAATAACTAATTTGACTCTGAAAATATTGAAGAATTTGTGAGCAAGTATAATCTATTACCAGCAGTATTTATAGGACATGCTAAAACACATCAATTTCATTTGATGGAGAAAGGGAATTTTAATTCCACATGCTGTTCTTAGATACATCATTTACAGACTAAGTAATTTAACTTGGTTAAAAATGAACAAATTTAATAATGACATAGTTGTACTAATATTAATTTATGGTATTCTATGGAACTAGCACTGTTAGGATTTCTGTCCTCAAAAGCTGCCATAACCAAACTTGATCTGCCCTACCACTATGAAGGAATTTTACTGAAGAATTTACTTGAGTTCAGTTTTACAAGTACTTTTCCTGCATGTTTCAAAATTTGTTCTTAATTTTAAGTTATAAATTCACCCTAAATTGTATGACCTTAGTTAAAAATGTATAGCCTTTATTATGCCCAATCATCAAAAATAGTTGAAAATTCTTGGTGTATTTTCACAAGGCAATCTTGAAAACCCTTGGTAGCCCATGAGAAACACCTAATCTGACCCATGCACTGGACTATAGATGAAGCAAACATATGCTTTCCAGATCTTAAAGACCATTAACAAGTCTACATTGTTCTGTTTCCAAAGGGACCTGGGACTTTCCAGAAGAAAAAAACATCTGTAAAAGATTTCCTTGCCTTCAAGTAACCTTTACTTCACTTTCTTTGTAAAACAACACAGCTCAAGTTGAATGTATAAGGTGTTATGGAGAAATGCACTGAAGAAGAGCAAATTCATATGGATATTCCTAGCTCTTCTCCACATAGGATCATGATTGCTACAGATTGGAAGAAATAATAAAGTTTAAAATGCTTGATGCCCAGTCTCCAAACCTGTCCTCTGTTTGGGTAGTCTACTGCTATTTTCTCAGTATCTGCAACATAGGCTGCTGTTTCATTAAATAAGGGTTGATGCATGTCTGACTACACATGGCCTACAGGCCGGTGGCTGTTTTTCAAATATATTGTTTCCACCGTGTCTGTAATGTACAATGAGCATTCTCCATTTTGTTCCTAATATTTGGTATGCATTTGTAAACTATAGGTAGTTTATTTTTGTGAAGTATAGGTACAGATAAATCAAGTGACTCTATAATGTGTTAGTGGTCTAATTTAAATAGTTAATTAAAAACAAAATTGAGGTTTTTACTTTTTAGACAATGTTTTAGGAAATAAAATTAGCAGCTTTTTAACAGAAATATTTGTTAGTTTTGCAGGTAAAGCCACTGTTAGAGAAAAAGTGGTCCCTCAGTCAAACTTAGATTTGAGATATGAATGGAAAGTGCCTTGCTGAAAGGGTGTGTGGTGCTAGGACACAGAGGTACATCTCAGATGCAGGCTTAATGTTTACTCTCCAGTATATTGCAGTGAAATTATTTCCTAATTTTAAGGGTCATACCACCAATTCACAATATTTTAACCTCATTTTATAGCTCAATTCCCTAGAAATATTACAATATGAAAGATTAATTGGACAACAATATTTTGTTGAGATACTGCTTTGAAAAGGATAAGAATAAGTTCTCTTTGATTAGCATTGTTATGCTATAAATAATCCAGGATGGTTCTTTCTAGGTAGAAAAGAAAAATTCTAGAGGAATAATTATTATTTAATGTGTGTCCAAATGAACAAAACTGGTATATTTAATATGGTCATTAAAAAAAACAATATGCAAGTTCCATTTAAGTCATGATACTGATGGTACAACAAAAAAGAAAAGAAATAAAATAAGAAAGGAGGAAGAACTGACCAGATGCTAAAAGCAGATGGAAAACTTGAAGCATTAAAAGCATAGGGTTATACTACTACAGCAAGTGATTAAAATAGCTCAGAATCTAATCAGGCAGCAGCATCTGGCCTTCTAATTCAGTAGTTTTCAAACAGTAAGAACCACATTTTAAGTTATTAATCAAAATTGAACTTGTAGAACTAATCAATGAATAGGAACTCATAAGGCCCCAATACTGTACCTTCCCACTGTTTATAAGAAGAACCAATTACAACCTGACTTTTAGTTATCCATATCCATGCATTATAGAACAGAAGTTAGATAAAAGTTTAATCAAACTAAGTAATATCATTAAAAAGGAATTAAGAAAATGATTACATAAGTAACAATGTACTTGTACTTTCTCTTAAATTGTTTTAAGGAAAGACTGTAGACCTAGGGTAAATTCAAGGTATAACTGGTAGTAATTAACATTCAAATGTATCACAATTTCATTTAAAATTACAACAGCTATAGTCTTTTCTTTAACATTTCTTTTAACTGTACTTATTTATTTTTTGAGTTTTCTTTTGTGGCACTGGTGATTGAACAAAGGATATTGCAATCAGTAGGCAAGCAGTTTGCCATGGAGCTAGATATAAAGAAGTTACAGTGGCTCACACCTGTAATCCTAGCTACTCAGGAAGCTGAGATCTGAGGATCCTGGGTCAAAGCCAGCCTAGGCACAAAAGGACCTGAGACTCTAATCTCCAATTAACTACCAGAAAACTGGAAGAGGCTCTGTGGCTCCAGGGGTAGGGCTATAACCTTGAGCTGAAGAACTCAGGGACAGTGCCCAGGCCCAGATTTTAAGCCCAAAAGACTAACAAAAACAACAATGAAAATACTTATTAATGTTTAACATAAATTAACACACAATTCATGCAGCATACAAAAACCATTTTAGTCTGAAAAACTAAAAATAGTGATTCCATAAGTAATGCTGTTTACTTAACTAAAGTAATATTCTACAAAATATCTCTATCCATAAATCTTGTTCTATCTGTTTGTCGACGATAGTTTATATCTACAGACAAATAAAAGGCTTTTCCTTTGGTACCCCAGATTCTCTAACTCCTTATCAATATAAATACATTATGTAATATTAGTTATTTTACAAAATATCATATTCTCTCAATTCTAAATACTGTGATTCATCATTCTTAATTTTTCCCATAACACAAGCCCAAATGTTGCTCCTGAAAAACTCCTAACTGACCATTATTCATCTATTCTGTCTCCTCTGTTATTAATCAAAATTTACTGACATTATGTACATTAATCTATCCCAGCGTATATCTTCAAATATAGGTAGACATTTATCCGTTTATAAAAGGAACTTTTAACATCCAAAACACTTAAAACTTGTATAGCATATGATCAGTTCTTTGAAGAAATAAATATTTTTCATCAAGAACCCAGTCCTTGATCTGATGTCTATTATCCTTAGAATAAATGCAGTTAACAGTGTGAGGCAGTACCCAGCTTTAGTTCCTGCACATTTCTTTGATTGGCATGAAAATACACTTTAGATTATAAAATAAAGTTTATTGTGCTTTGTCCTTTTCATACATATAGCACTCAACTATCTCAATTAACTAGACTGACACCTGGCAAATGAACTTAGAAATAGCACTACAAAGAATAGCACTGTGCCTTCATTAGGAAATGGAAAAAAATTATAATTTGAAAAAATTACATTAAATTAAATAAGTCATTTCAGAGAAACAAAGATCACATGGTTTTCTTCATTTGTGGTAGTTAGAATTTGCCTGTAAATCTTTCAGTAAACACATTAGGTGTAATGAAAGTAGATACAACAAATGTACTGTCTGAATTATGGTAGACTCCAAGAAGAACTCGAAGTAATTCCTTAGAAAGACAAAGTCAAAGCACAACAAAATAAGCACCAGGTAGGGCTAAAGGCAGAGTAATGAACAGTAGAAGGGGGAAGTCAAGAATCAAGAATTCACTGTAGGACTGGATGTAGCTCAGTGGCAAAGCACTTGCCTAGCAAGTGACACATCCTGGGTCCAATCCCCAGTACCAAAAAAAAAAAGGAAATGAAAAAAGAATTCATTGTATATATTACACAATTAAGAAAAGTAAGGGAAGGAGTGGGGTCAACAGTGGTGCTGAGAATGTTGAAAAGGGATGACCTTCATCAGGTTGCATTGTAGTCATAAGCTGCTTAGTGAAATGACAACTCCTTGATACATCTATTTAAATATTATATATAAACAGTAGAACAAATATACAATTATCAGTGATTTTGAATTATCAGTTAAAATGCAAGATTGAAACTTGATTTCACCAGAAATTTTCTGTGTGAGGGGCAAGATTCCAGTCAGTAACTGTATTAATTTTAGTAATCTATTTTTAGAATACTAGTAGTGAGTTTCTGCTTTTCCTTGATTCATACATATTGTGTTTGTTTTTCTATGCCTCAGGAAATGACAGAAGAAAGATAAGGTCTGTACACAGAGATAATAAAAACTAAATAGGACAATGGGATAGTAAGTTTTACAATATACAAAAGAAAATCATACATTATAAATATGCCTGAAAGCTGTCACAACAAGGATCACTCTGAATTTTAAGATTGTCTCTGCCCAGAAAACATAAAGACTGAGTCTGAGAAATGAGAATTATATCAAAATATAGAACTGAGCAGAAATTGGAGACAAAAGAAAAACTCTATAAAAATCAAATGTCACTGGGCTCAGAAAAATTTGCATGCTTACTTAGAGCTGAATTTAATCCTGCTCTAGATTTCATGAACCAATTCATTTTTCTCATGTGTTAAAGGTATTTATTTGTATAATTTTTCTCCACCATCCTTATACTGAGAATATAGAATCGCTTCCCTATTCCTGACAACTGTTCTCTGCAAAAGAGAAAGACCAAAGTTACTTCCCATTTGAAACAAAATATAGACAAAGTTAAGAAACAAATATACTCAAGACAACAGATATCTCTGCCTGTAACCAGGAGTATGGGAGAAGAAAATAAGTTGATAACACTTTTGTCCATGCATGCTGCCTAGAAATTCCAAGCCAAAATTCAAAGAAAGGGAGCTAAGCAATCACTATGACAGATCAGGGGCTAAAGAGCAAAGAAACTGGAGGTGACCTATGTAAAATTACTGGATATCTTTATAAGGTAAATGCTTCACAGAATGAGAAAATTAACTGGAAAGAATGATAAAATGAAATATATTCAGGGACAGTGGCTCATGCCTGTAACCCTAGCTACTCCAAAGGCTAAGATCTGAAGACTCTGGTCCAGTCCGGCCAAAGCAGGAATACCCAGGAGTTCTTTATCTCTAATTACACTCACACACACATACACACACACACACACACACACACACACACACACACACACACACACGAGTCCAGAATTGAAGCTGTGTCTAAACCAGTAGAGTGAGTAGAGTGATAGTCTTGAGCACTAAGTTCCGGGACAGTACCCAGGACCAGCAAAAAATAAAAATAAAAAATAAAATGAAAGCAAGAGAGAAGTATGAGACTAAAAATGTAAAGCACATATATACGACACAGATCTAATGAACAAAAATATCTTAAATAATGGACCAAAAGGAAATAAAAAATGAATAGTTATGTGGACATTTCAGAATCAGGGAACACTATCCTTTTTGAAGTCAAGTTTTATTATAAAGGTGATATACAGAGGGGTTAAAGTTACTCGTCAGGTAGATAAGTACATTTCTTTTTGGGCAATGTTACCCCCTCCCCTTTTCTCCTACTTTCCTCCCTTCTTCCCTCTCTCCTTCCTTCCCTCCATGCTGTAAAGTTCATTTCCAACATGGTGTCTGATGGATTGGTTCATCCTTTGTCCCGTCATTTCTGTTATCCACTCCCTTCCCCACATCACACACACTTACATAAGACAAAGGGCATGAAATCAAAAACAGCAACATCAGGGAATAAACCAAAGGGAACATAAGAAAGGAAAAATAAATAACTGCAAACAGTACAATGAAAATTTAAAAAATAAATCTCTTGTTTCCATTTCTTGGGGTTCATTTCAATAAACATCATTTTATATGGTCATCTACACATAGCCAGTGAGCTATTGTGATCCTCTGCTAAAAATACACTAGATATATTCCAGATTTAAAAATGAAATCATGCTGCCTATATTTAAGACACTGTACAGAGCAAAAGACTTCTCAGACTGAGAGAAGGTATTTGAAAACTATGCATTTAAAATATATTAATGTCCATGATAATAAAGAATCCTTAACAGTAACAAAACAAGCAACATCAATGAAACAAAACAACAGTCAAGTGAAACAAAAAATTTCCCAGAATTAGATTATGTTGGAGGAGAAAAACTAAGTACATAAAATGACACCCAACATCATAGATGATGGAGAAAATCAATTGCTTCACTATATAGTAACCAAATATATATTTTATATAGCCTATTCTACAATAACATTATGCTACCCATAAAGGAGAAATTATGATGGTGTAGGAGAGGTAGAAATTTGTCTTGATACTTACCATTCAATGGGACTATTATCACAATTCAAAGACATTTAGTCATTAAAAAAAAGAAATGTGAAGGAAATCTGTAAAGTTGTACATACACTAATAAATGGAAAGAAAAACTGAAAATATTTGGATTCCCTAATTTATTCTGAAAGGACAAGAAAGGCATGCCAAAATGTATGTTCATGATGAGACCAGACGATGGTCCAGACTCAAGAGGTTGCTATTAATGGGAGAATAGCTGAAAATCATGGAGAAATATAAAGAATATAAAAAATAAACAACATAGCACTGAATACATTTCTTTTTAAATCAATTCTGCAGAAAGTATTTGCTGAAATTTTAGCAGTGTAATTTACTTTGTCTGAAACTATACAATAGTTCAGAGTTCCCTACTATTTGCTAATCTTTTCCTATGTTCATGTGTATGCAATTATTCATTGTTTTATGATATATTACACACAATCATTTCTACAAATTTCTAGCGGTTAATTGGAAGTAAGAGTCTCACAGACTGGTTTGCCTAGGCTGATTCAGAACCGCGATCCACAGATGTCCGGATTCCCGGTAGTTAGGATCACAAGCTGAGCCACAGGCGCCCATCCAGTTACTGCTATTCTTATGGAACGTATTACTAATAATGGGAGAACATCTTGTGCATAAATTTGTTTTACTTATGTGCTATTTTCAAATGTTTCTCTATTCACGGATTCTCAATGAGGTCTTCACCTATGGTTGTCCATAAAAAAAGATTGATTGAATTGGCTTATGAATAGGGGTGTGTGTGTGTGTGTGTGTGTGTGTGTGTGTGTGTGTGTGTGTGTGTGTGTGTGTGTGTGTTGTGGAGGGAAAATAAACCAAGAATATAACCAGCATTGTTTTTGAATTTGTCAATAATACTGCTTTGACTTACAAAACTATTTAGCATGAGTTGAAGATTCAATGTCAGCATATTTCTAACTGCTCAAATAAAGCCTTTCTGATCTGAAGATTTTTTTTATCTAAGATAAAACATTATTGCTTTGCTTATTTTGAATAAGTCTTGACAGCAAATGTAATTTTTTTCATCAAAGTAATCTAGCCAGTGACAATGACATTAATAATTACTACTTGGCTTGTATAACATGCCAAACTCTTTTTTATTTATCTCTTGTAGAATTAATCATTTCCCAGTATTGTACAACTCTATGACAGAGAATCTTGTACAAGGTAGTTTATTAAGAGCCAGATTAATGTTCCTGATGAAATTTCGAAATTATAAGGCAATGAGTTAACATCACAGGTCAGTGTCTCCAACCCTACTGTTTGTATTCCTGATCCTGTTCTTCCTCCAATTTAGAGAAAGCAAATATTTTCCCAGTGTTTTGTAAGAGGAAAGTATGGCCTCTAGTAAGATAATTTATTGTTTTCTTTATGTTTCTTTATATTGATGAGCTTAATATTTTGCTGCTAATCAGGATGTTAATGCAACAGCTACTATTGAATTGAATAGATTATAACTGAAGTTGCCTGTGCTGTTACTGGTGTGTTATATCACATCCACAAAGGTTGCCAATATGACTGTGGAAATACCCTCAGAATATGGAACAAGAACTGCCACACAGGTTCCATGGAACTAATGACTGCTTTCCTGGTATCCTCTCTGTCCCTTTTACAGTCCCAGGGGTGAACCACAATGATGAAAAATTACAACACTTCATTTTCATATTAGAGACTCCTTTTCCTTCCATAACCAGAGAGTTTAAATGAATAGGAAAAATTCTTCCAGTGAAAATGCATTCCCATGAAGAAGAATGCTTAACAAATCTTAGACACTGGTAGTCAAACCACAAAGAAATTTCTAAGAGGCTCGTATTCTGACCACGGATTTGCATGCTTTGAAATTCAATCACTTACTATGTAGAAATACTGTCATCCTATTTCCTCCTGTCCCAAAGACCTTGGCTTGCATGCTCTTTCAGTTTTACAGATGCGGAGTTTTCTTCCCTTGCTTGTTGAATTACTGTGACAGCTCCCTGGCAGGCATGATGCATTTGTGAATGATTGATAATCAGTGCAAATCCTACTTTTAACTCATCAGGAGGTGCTAAAAGCTTGAAATTCCAAACAGGTTTATGTCTATGTCATTGCTGACTAAAGAAATTTCGTTTGAACATAAAACACTTGTCCTTACTGAACCATATGTGAAATGTGGGATACTTTTTTTCCTTTTACTGCAGCCAAGATTCTGGGTAATGTGTGTAACAGCACCCATAAGAAACTGCAGCCTTCCTTTTTTGGCGTTTCATGTCCTGTGATGTACTGAAAGTACATATATGTAGTTATTCATTTTTTTATCTTGTTCAAAACTCTAAGCTTTATACTTTCCATTGGGACATTAGCCCAAACACAACATCCTTTTTTTCTTAGTTATTGTTTGACTAGAGCATTGTATTTATGCCTTCACCCTACTTATCCCTCTCCTCTTCTGCTAAAAAATACCTTTAATCTTTATATGTTTTATTCTCACCCATCATCATCACTCCCATCATCATCATCATCATCATCATCATCATCATCATCATCATCATCTTGTCTTTCTTTCACAAACGAACAAAAACTAATAGAAGAGACTAGTTTATCTTACCTACAGTGATCATCTCCATTACCATTTCAATAGTTGCCCTGCTCCCTGGAAAGCAATCACAGTCACATTGTCTTTGAAAGTAAAAGTAAATTTGAATAGCAACTTGACTGCCTTAACAGTGTGGGGGGTACAGCTTACTTCTACTCAGCAAAACAATTTCTTCATCATATATTTCTAGAAGGATATCATTTCCATAACTGAAGAAAAAAGTTTAACCACTGAATGTAAAAGGCCATCAATGGATGAATGAATACAGAAAAGGAAGTCGTATATACAATAGAGCAGTATCAAACAGAAAGAAGAGTATAATTATAGCATCTATAGAAAAATACCTGGAACTGGAAAACCAGATTGGAAAAGATAAAAATTATATATTCTATCTCATTTTCAGAATAGAGCCAAAAATTACTGAAATATTGTAGATTCAAGGAAGAACTCAAATAGGATAATTCCTTAAAAGTTAAAATTCAGCAAAATAAAACACCAGGATATGGGTTCTGTCAAGAGGTGAGAAGAGAACCAGGAGAAAGAAGTGAACAAATGAAGAAGGGAAGAGGCCAGAATGTAGTCTAAAAACTGTGTATGCTACAAAACTAAAAAGAGTGAGAGAGGAGTAATTAAAGGAGGGATGCATGAGAATCGTGAAAGAGATAACATTGCTCAAGATGTCTTCATAAACTGCTTTGTTAAATGGCTACTCCTCTGGAAACTACTTAAGACAGCAAAATAAAATAAGCATAGGTAGGGCTGTAACATAGGACGATGTGGATGTGGGAACCAGTGGAAGAGAGTAGTGAAAGAACAGTGTGAAAAATAAAGACATGAATGTGATAGAAGAACTTCATATGGAAACTGTTCAAATGGTGTTTAAAAATAACAGAGGGGTAACAACGAGTAAATAGAATTTGAACAAAAACTATTACATACACATGCATGAAAATATTGCAGTGAAACTGCTTTGTGGAATTAATATATGCTAGTGGAAAGGACACAAATTTGAAAAATAAAGATGAAAATAATTGGACAGCAACATGTATTTACAGAAGAACTTAAGCCTTCTTCTTATTCGCTATCCCATTTAAAATGTTTGTTCATAATATTCTGATAATGTATTATGTTTATTTTTATGGTGACATGCTCTAATTAATAAAAAGCTTAATATATATGTTTACAAAGAAAATGTACATGAGTTGGCTTAGAATTTTGGTACAATTGCAGATAAGCAGGGGGAGGGTGGGAGGGAAATGGGGACCATTTCATGAGAAAGAGTATCAATGTTTGTGAAGTTATGCACCTTCTATCTGGTGAACATAATGTAACCCTTCTATTAATCACAATAAAAATAAATAAATAAATAAACCAATTTCTTCGATAGCTAATTTATAGTATAATCCTATTGCTCTATAATTAATTTTCAGCACCAAGTTGCTAAATTATATCTCTTTTATATGCATTTAAGGAAATGTTTAACAAGTGTTTTACATCGTTCTTACATACTTATATATGAAGCAAGAATTTCTTCAGTCTTGCAGTTTTAACACCTTGGAAGTTACTTTAGATCAAATATAGATCAATTAAGAACCAGTGGTACATAATGAAGAGTAGCCAACTACCAATGAAGTATTAAGTCATGTACATCCAAATACATATGGTAAATGCATACAGGCAATAAATGGCTTATTCTGGTTATAGTATAAAGAACCAGAGTCAATGAACAAAATCATAGACATACACTTCAGGGATGTGACAGCATCTACAAATTTCAGTATCAAAGCAAACCAAAAATAAATCCTATAGCCTGATTTTAAAGTAGCAAAGAGCCCTGGTAAATATTTTCCAAAAGACAATATATTTTCCGTACACTAAGTGGTTGGGAAACTTGTCCACATCACCAGACATAAGAGGAAATGTAAACTAAAGGCACTTTTGGATAGAAACCATCGAAAGGTCAAAGGCAATTTGTAGCAGTGAGGATAGAAAGCTCATGTCCACTGCTGAGAATGCTAACTGTATTTTCACTAAAGAAAACAGTATAGAACATCTCAAAAAAAAATATCATCTACTACATTGTAGAGAAATCACACCACAGGAATATATCCATGGCAATAAAACCACTCTCTTAAAAGAGATCTCCACTACATTTGTCATCAACACATTATTCACAATATCCAAGATCTATAAACCAAACTCAGGTATCTCTGGATGGAGAAATAGATAAGACATATTCACTCAATTATTTGGCCCTGAAAAGAGAAGATTATGATGTAACCAGAATATGCCTAGAGGACTATGTGAAGTAAGATAAAACATCAAATGACAAATATTTCATGATCTTGTATAGACCTGGAATCTGAAACTATTCATCTAATCGAAACCAAAAGGTTATTTTCCAAAGACAGATGTTTAGGAAGAAGAAATGATCTGAGCAAACAAATTTGAAGGTTATAGGAGGATTATCTAATGTAAAGCATAATGATAGTTTGATTTATACTATACCTAATGCAAGAATTATTTAAGGCGATCAAATAGAATTAGAGACACAGTGATTTGATTTTTTTTTTGTTTTGGCTAGTGCTGGGGCTTGAACTTAGGGCATGAGCACTGTCCTTGGGCTTTCTCAAGGCCTGAGCTCTACCACTTGAGGCACAGTACCACTTCCAGCTTTTTCTGCATATGTAGTATTGAAGAATCAAACCCAGGTCTTCATGCATGCTAGACCAGCATCCTACCACTAGGCCAAACGCTTGGCCCAGTGTCTTAATTTTTTTTGCCAGTCCTGGGGCTTGAACTCAGGGCCTGAGTACTGTCCTTGAGATTTCTCAAGACTAGAGCTCTACCACTTGAACTACAGCACCACTTCTGTCTTTTAACTATGTATGTGGTACTGAGGAATCAAACCCCAGTTTTTGTGCATGCTAGGCAAGCACTCTACCACTAGGTCAATCTCCTGGCCAGTGTCTTGATTTTTAACCCAACATCCGTACCAGAAATCATGCATACAGGATTCAGTGAGCCCATAAAATGGAAATAGATATTTGGACTTCACAACGTAGCATATGCCTGCCTCTCTGTTCCTTGCAGATGTGGATGGAGAGGGTAGCAGAGGGAACACATCTGAGCACTGCAAGCCAGCTGGAGACAGGCATAGTGATTCTGTGCATCAGCTAAATGCAGTCCAGTTTGCATAGAAATTCTGACATGCCTCCGCAGGAATGAGACTGAGGAAAATGGCTTCCGATGTGTTTTTTTTTTATTATTTAAAAGAGTTCAATATGCATTTTTCAGAATGCTATCAGATGTCAACTGATAACCCTCCATAGTCATTCTTCCCAGGCTGCACAATATTGTAATTATAACTTCCCTCTCACCCATCCTTCAAGATATAACTTGGTTGTGTTTTAGTTTGTTTCTAGATAATGTTTATTGAATACACAGTCCAATTGACACACAGTGCCTCACTGTGAAATAAACATTTACTTCCACATCCCCTGTTATATTGAAAACTGACAAAGGGGATTGCCACTAACCATATGGTACTTGGTATCAGGTAACAAAACTGATGTTTAAATGCATACATGCAGAAGAGAAGATACAAATCTAATGTCGATGATAGATTGATTACCTGACCAGACAATACAATTATTATTGATGCAGTGAAAAAAATTAGACTGAGATTAAATGACTCAAAAAATCTTTTTCAGTCTTGTCATACTGAGAGATTGAATAGCCAACTTAAACACATTTATTTGAGCCCAGTTTGTTATGGTTTGAAGCACACAAGTCATGTTATAAGGAGACATTTCAATCAAAAGATATAAAGATGGATCCATGAATTAGGCACTCCAAGGTCAAATTAGCAAGCAATCATGTTGTCCTTTTATTTATAGATATAGATATAGATAATATATTCCTATCAAGAAAATGTTATCCACAGTTCAACAAAATTTGCACAGATTTCCTTACCATGGAAACAGAAACAGGTCCCTAGTATATTAAGAGGATCTTCTTGCCCTTATTCTCTGATTCAGACCCTTGTTGAAATTTATACTGAATTAAGGATATTTCTGTGAGAATATTTATAGAACCACTGGGATCATTGAACTGAATATTTTTTTCTTTCCACAAGAGCATGTCTGTGCTTTATTATTATAGTTCTTGTTGTTGTGTTCGGGTGCTGGGAATTGAAATCAGTGTCTGGGTGTTGTCTCTGAACTTTTTCACTAAAATGTAATATTCCATTACTTGTGCGGTAACTCCATTCCAGTATTTTCATAGTTAATTGGAGGTAAGTTTGCTATGGATTTTTCTGCCTGGACTGATTTTGAACAGTGAACTTCAGAGCTCAGCTTGATGAGTAGCTAGATTTTCAGTGGTGAGCCACTGATGCTAGAGCTTCACTAATATTTGTTAAGGTGCATCACTCATATAAAACTATTACCTAAATGTCTAAAGAGGTTATACCTTGCTTTGAACATTGCTGTAGAATCAGCAAACTTAATTCTTACTCTAAATTCAGTTATTTATATTCCACTCAGAAACATTGTAGAAAAGCCACTTATTTCTCTTTATTCCTTTCTTTCCATTATCCTTATGGTTTACTCCACAGTCATGTTCTAGGGTAATCAGGTCACCTCATAGGCAGACGTGTAATTATCTTTTCTGGGTGACTAGTTACAAATTTAATAAGTTTACATGAATGCTTCATACAGTTCCCTGTGGAGAATGGTCATGCCCTATCAAGTGCCTAGGAGAAGTATATCTAATTGTCAGGCACTGCTGCACATATCTTTTTTTACTTTATGAAAATCCATAATTCTCTCAGTGGAATCCTGGGTTTGAGTTTGCATATATTTACTCAGTAAATGTCATAGTGGTAAAATTATGCAAAGAGGAAACAGATTCAGAATCAATCAACACCTAGATTGTTGGTCTACTTTATTTTTAAGCCATTTGTTTTCCTATTAAGTCTGAACAAAATATATAATGGATAATAATTATTCTGATAATGTGCCTAGGACAGATTTATTCTCACATCAATAATTTTTAAAAGCCAAATGCATTTGATAAATATTATTCTCTCTTGCTGTTTTTGATCATTTTTCATGTTTCATAGATAACAACTAAGTACATCATACATATTTCAAAACTGACACTGTATTTTATTCACTTTCATGAAACACACAATTGGGATAATATCTTGTAAAGACTATATATTTTATGCTTTTCATTTTGTGCCATTTAAGATAAATGGGAAATAAATAGAAGATTGTGAGTAGAATCTACAACTTTTGCATTAAGGGGACACATGATGCAAGTGCATACCAATTTAAGACATGATAAATATTTAATTTTCAAAGTCATTAGGATCATTATGTCATAAATTCAGTGTAATCAAAAGTAGACTTTTTTTCATATGTTTTTAAAAGCAATCACTTTGAATATCCTTCCACCCAAGAGGTAATGAGATCTAGGTGAATGCTGAGCATAACTCAAGAGAGATCCAGTGAACAGGCCAAAAATCAAAGGCTACATAAACACAATTTGCAACATTGACATCACTCCATAGTTCAAGCCTACAGTTTAGAAAACATTTAATAGCATAATGCTTGTCTACAGTAATGTGAGAAAAAAGAAACACAACTGTTATTTTCTAGTTTTTAAATTATGATATCTACTTTTCTAGGAAAAATATCTTTGGATTCTTTTCTGTAAACCACACTCTTGATGAATGTAGACTTACTACCTATTTGAAAATAAAACAATATAATGTGTAGAAATTGTTTTGGGATTGAGGACACAAATAAGAAAAAGCTATATATGCATATATGGAAACATCACAATTAACTCCCCCACCCCTTTGTATCATAAATGAAAGCTAGTATTTTTTAAATCAACAAAACAAAAAAAAATCACCTTTTAGAATATAGCAGCCCCTATAATGACATGGTGAACCATTTAGGATACAAAATCTGATGCCAAGAGAAATCAAAATGTCAAAGTTAAAAAGAAACAACTGTTGTGAGACTAATAGTTTAAAGAAATCCTGAGAATCTTAAAGGTTTTTGAAGTAGAAAAGAATATTTAGAATAGCTGAGTGGGTACCCAATGTCTCAGATTTAATGACAGATGTCGTTCTGTGTGCCAGTCTGGTTGGAAGTGTACAATGAATTAAAGCAACACTTTTTAAATTTTCCATGAAGTATTCTGGATGAGTATAGAGTACCCATTTTCTTGCTGACATGAAGAAACAAAGATAACAGAGCTAATGAGAGAATGAATGGAGAAACAGAGTGAAGGCAAACAGAGTAAAGACATACACCTGGTTGAAAAACAAAGTCAAGCCAAGGAAATTTTGTAATTTGAAATGAATGTTACAGATTTAACTAAACAGCCAAATGGAGCCAGGCAAATCTTTACAATCTGTATATAAAAGAAAATCTGTAAAACAGATGGGTACTGGTGCCTCATGCCTGTAATCCTAGTTCAAATCCAGCCTGTGCTGGAAAGTCTGTAAGACTACTCAGAAAAAGTCAGAAGTGGTGCTCAAGTGGTAGAAAACTAGCCCTCAGGTTTTTTAAAAAATGCCGAGTCAGCATCCCAGCCCATTGGAGAGGTAGGGGCAACTTTAAAAGAGTCTGTTAGGCTCTTTTACAATTTGATTTCACTAGTCAAAATGATGTATTTGACCTCCATTTACTTATAGGTAAAATGAGAACTGTGTATCACAAAGATTCAATAAAACCCTGTAAGTCAAATCTTGACACATGATGCAAAGATACAGATGGCCAGGAAAGTTTTATTGTAGGTATTATTTAGTACATAGGATAAAGTTGTTACAGGTTTAGTTTAGCATACAGCACTATGACTATTTTCTCACTTTCATAAGAACATATTTTTGTGCTTCAAGCATTTATTAAGTTGATTTATTCTGGGTGATTTAGCTTTATATATTCACTCAGCAAACCATCTCCAAAGACAAAATGAAAAACTGGAACACATATTTTTAAAGCAGAATCTACACGTCCAAGTGCCATTTTGTAATCTTAGGAAAGACAACGCACTTCTAACTATATACACACTGTTTGAAAGATTGGGGCCAATCTGTGAAATGCAGGCCCGTTATAGGTAGAGAGTATTTATGAGGTATTCAAATGAGAGCACAAGAAAGAATATGGGTAAGAGACATCCGAGATTGTGCAAGCTTGGTGTTCATTTCTGGAAGCCCATATTATTGTCTGTATAAAACAAGGAGGAAGCAGAGGCAAGGCACAGATATTTAAGTGATTTTTTACTACAGAATAAATTGTTTCAATGTTGTCATTCTTTTTATCTTGTGAATATCGATTACACTGATTCACCCTTTGTCTTTTGTCACATCATCTTATCTCCTTCCTTTCCCAAATTTAAATCCCTAAGCAAAAGGAATTCCAGGATAGGGAAACAAGAGATTTATCCTTGTAGGTGTGTACGTGTTGTTTTCATTGTATTATGTGAAGTTATTTCTTTACTCTTTTGTTTCTTTTCTGTTGTTGTCCCCCTCCCCCACCCCCTCGCTTATGGTTTGTTCCTTGTTGTTGTATCTGACTTTGGTACCTGGTGTGGTATATATACATTCATTTGTTGTATGTTCTTAAACCTCTTACCCCCCACATTTTTTATTAAATAAGAAGCAATGAGTCGCATGAGGGGATCGTCTTATTTTGACATGTGAATATGTAGGTACAATATATCTTTATTAAACTCCCTCCTTCCATCATTTTCCCATTCCCAAATCAATTTCAACAAATGTACATAAAGTCTTTTCTCACAACTCTTTGTTAAAAAAAATCCCTATTAAGAAATGGTTTTTTTCTCCTACTTTATCCCCATCCCCTGCCCCCACGTTGTAAAGATCATTTCCAACATATTGTCTTGAGAGGGTCGCTCTTGCATCGCTTCACCACTTGTCCTTTGTCTTACTATTTTATTGTTCTCCTTCCCTTCTCCAATTTAGATACATATGTATGCAATATACAGATACAAAAATCAAATACAGTGACAATAGGGGATAAAGTAAAGGAAAAGATAATAAAAGAAATTACTTCACACAGTACATTAAAAAGCAGCAACAACTAAGAAAAAATCTTGTTTCCATATCTTAGAGTTCATTTTGCTTAGCATCATCTTTTACAGTCATGTGTACATAGCTATGGAGTCCATTTTGGGGGAATCTGGCTTACATTGCTTAATATAATTTCTTCCAGATCTTTTCTTTTCCTAATGAATGGGACAATGTCATTCTTTCTGATGGCAGTGTAGAATTCCATTGTGCATATATACCACATCTTCTCCATCCATTTATCCACTAAGGGGCATCTGGGTTGGTTCCATATTTTAGCTATGATAAATAATGCTTCAATGAACATGGTTGTGCTGGTGGATTTAGTATGGCCTTGTTTGTGGTCATTTGGGTAATTGCCAGAGTAGCATTGCTGATCATATGAGCATATGTACATACAGTGTCCAACAAGAAATGTACTCAATAACTTTCACATGTAACTGTAACCTCTCTGTACATCACCTTCACAGTAAAATTAAATTGAAAACAAAACAGGAAACATACCAAGTGCTCACATGTGGCTTGGAAAGAAATATTGGAAATAATAGATCAGAATAGATAAGAAGCTTTATATCACCAATGCTCTTCACAACACAATGTTGTCAGTTATTACTAAGTGTTCACTTGAATTAAAAAATATAGATTCAGGAAAATCACCATCGGATATAAAGGATAGGGCCTAATGAATTAACCATTGTACAGTGCTATTGTTCCTCTCCTTGTGAGAACTTAAAGAAATGATACGATTCAAAGTAAAATTAGTCATTCTCAAATCTTCTCTCAATAAAATAAAATGAAAATTACATTAAAAAAGAAATGTTTTAATTGGAAGTGGGCTGCTTATAATTATAGTATATGAAGTGTATAAATTCAAAAGAAAGAAGGTACTATGGATGACAATAAATGGGAATCAATGGACGCTGTTTTGTTTACATAGTACCTTTGTAGACCCAATATACTTTCCTACTTCCTTAAATATTATTTGTTATAAAATTTGCTTCTTACCTTTACTTTTACTTTCTACTCACCAGTACTTATAAAAACTTGAATTTAATAAGAAGGACTGAACATCTACAGAAATTAATTCTTATTGCTTAAAGGAACATAAACTGCAGAAAAAATCTTCATTGTGATTAAAGCATTGCTTTCTCTTATAAAGTTCCTGAGTTGCAAAGAAAACAATTGTCCTATTACTCCTCAACTTTTTTCCTGAATAAACTTGTTATTAAAGGCTCATTAAAATGTAAGCTCTGTTCTTCAGTTTCTTCCAAGAGTGAGTAAGTCAGGCACAGGATTCTCCATCATGTACCTTTCAGGAATATTGCTTTTCCTTGTTGAGGTGTTTTTCCTTATAAACCATTCTCCTGATACTCATAACACATCTGCTTTTATTATATTGTCCACTGCATTCTATATTTACTTTTAATTATATGCATCACAGTATGTAGCTATTATTGAACTTCTTTGAGTGGTTACTGAAGTAAACTTAAGAACCATGACAGTAGAGCAGTGACCAGAATTGGCAACACATGGTTTTGATTAAGTAACTGTACTATAATAATTACATAAGATTGTCACAACTTTCTGTCTTCTCTTTAAAGGATTAGTCAATTTTTCTAATATCAAAAATGGGTGTTGCAATAGAGAAAAGGCTGATATTGAAGTAAACATTTAATAGCCCTTATACTATACTTATCTCATAAACTTAAATGACAACTCTTATATGGAAAGCACTTACAAGCTTAATGTTAGCTACTACGTTCACATCACAATAGTACCTAGCTTTGAAGGGCTTCTGATATTAAAATCTTATCTTTCAGCTAGGTGCAAGTGGCTCACATTTATAATCTTAGCTACTTAGGAGGCTGAAAGTGGAGGATTAAGATTCAAAAGCCAGCCTGGGGAAGGAAATTCAAGACTCTTCTTTTATTAACTAACAAGGAAAAGGTGAGCAACAGTGCCCAGAACCTGATTTTAAGCACCTAGATGGCACGAATAATTTTTTAAGACAGAGAAAAGTCTTTGGTTTATACTTTCAAATGGCTTTATCCTATCTGTTTCTCATTTATCTGAGCCTCTAATTCAATGAAAACTGTGGCTTAGTTCCAAACTTAACCAAATTCATTTTGACACTGAGGAATAAAAAGAGACCATCAAGGAAGGACTCTGAAACTTACTAAGGATCTGACCTTTGCTTATATCAAAAAGAGTTTTACTTTCAGTTCAATGTCTCCAAGGTTTGACAGTGATTTTCTTTGCCTGTCACTTACCTTTCCCTCTTTAGTAAATTAAGTTACCGCTGTGACTGCTGGAGACTGTCATCTTTTCTTCTTTATAAGCATATATCAGATCAAGAGCTTTATAACTTGTTTTACTTTGACCTTCCAGAAGATGGCAAATTTGAGGAAGTCCTTGGGTAAAGGGACACAGAGATCTCTTTACTAGTAAATTGTGATGGGGTATTGAGGTTAACTTTCATGCTTCATATAAAAACTATGTCTTTAGGAACCTAGTTCATGGTTAGTTTTGCAAAAAAGAAAGTCTAGACAGTATAAAAGATTGTTTTATATATTATATTATATATATCCATTATCATATCAGAATATTGTTTAGAGAGTACACCTATTATTTGACTGTAATTGGCTGTTAGGCAGCCATGCAGCAATGAGCTCTTCAGCTCAAGGCCCTACCCTGAGCCAAGCCCCACTTCCCATTTTCTAGAGGTTAATTTGAGATAAGAGTCTCGGGTGCTTTTGTGTCCTAGCTCGCTTTGAAGCTTGATCCTCAGATCTCAGCCTCCTGAGTAGCTAGGATTACAGTTGTAAGCCACCGTACCCGGAAATGAGTGAGTTCTTCTTAAAATGAATCAATTAATTCAAAGAAGAAAGTGAAGCCTCTCTCTCTCTAAATATGTGTGTGTGTGTGTGTGTGTGTGTCTGTGTGTCTGTGTGTACACATGGCATCATGTGTTTATAGTAATGTCATATAATTTACATAAAGTACATATAAATATAAAAATACAAACATCACTCCTATTAATTTAATTCTTCAAATACAGGCATTCATTTCATGTGTGTTCATTGAGGTGTGTGTGTGTGTTTGTGTGTGTGTGTGTGTGTGTATGTGTGTGTGTGTGTGATGTACTGGGGCTTGAACTCAGCTAGAACTCAGGGCCTGGGTATTTTCCTTTAGCTTTACTTAAGGATGGAGCTCTCTCGTATGACCTACAGCTTTATTTTCAGTTTCTGTGTAGTTTTATTTTTGGTTCATCCGAGATGAGTCTCATGGACTTTCCTACCCAAGCTTGCTTCAAAATGAGATCCAAGGATCTCAGTCTACTGAGGCGCTAAGATTCAGTGCCTGGTCAAAGACAAAGTTTAAGAGCAATAAAATGGGCTGATTCCCTTTTTAAACAATCCAAAACCATGTTGAGGGTTCTGCACCCCATGTGAGTACACAGTCTGTTTTAGCAAAAGTGGATGTAAAAGCTGAAACATTTATTATTGATTTTTCCACCCAGCACTATGCTGTGTCAGTGTGAAGAAACTCCCATATCTAACTTCTCGCCAGAAAAAGTGATACATACACCCATCATATAATTTCAAGGACACCATCTGAGAGAATGGGAAGAAAGTGGTGATTTGTAGAACTGGGAACTGACTAGTTCTCATACTTCCCTCATCCGAGCAGGTAAATATTTGGGTAGCCAATTAGTGTTGGCTTTCTCAGACAGTACATGGGAAGTATAGTTCATGACTGACTCAACATGATTACCAGTTACAAGCCTGCTCAGAATTTCTCATTGTTCATGTTTAGCAGGTTGTGTATTTCTGGAAATTTCTTTATTTCTTCCTGATTACCAATTTGATGACATATATGTTTTATCTTTTTTGTATTCACTTATTTTTTTTGTAGGTTGTTGGAGTTGTGGGACTTAATCTGGGTCTGGGCACTGTCCCTGAGCTCTTTGGTTCAAGTTTACCATCCTACCCCTTGAGCCACAAGGCCACCTCCAGTTTTCTAGTGATTGACTGAAAGTAAGAGTCTCATTATCTTTAGTGCCTGGACAGGCTTTGAACCATAATCCTCAGAACTCAGCCTCCTGAGGTGCTAGGATTACAGGCGTGAGCCACTGCTCTTGGTTCATGACTTTTTCTTTATGAATTTATTTCTTTTTGTTTATTCTAAATCAGGTTTTGACAATTATATTTTAGACAAATGTATTTTATTAATTTATCATTATATTTTATCTTGTGTATTTTTTAAATTTCATTTCTTCTAAGTCTGTTCTTTGTTTTTCTTTTCTATCTTCTTGAATTGGAATATCACAATGCTTAAGCGCCTTCCCTCCCTAGGATGAAGTTAGGTGTAAGGATCACCTGATTAATCACATGACTGGAGATCTTGCCTAAGGCCAAGAAGCACCTGGTAATACAAACAGCCACCAACCATCATTTATCAACAAGGCCAAAATGAAAGGCAAAGCAGAAATTGATCCCACTTACCCCAACACCATCTGTTGAAGAGGTGTCTTTCCTCCAGTGTATGTTTTTTGTTGTCTTTGGGGTTTTCCATGTTTCCATTATGTTGCTCCATTCTATCCATCTATGTGTTCTTTTATTAGGCCATTTATGAGCTTCCTTATTCCTGTGGCATAATTTTACCACTATAAAATTGCCGTTTTTCTTTTTGGAAAACCTCTGGGCTTTAATTTGATGGACTCAGTGAATCATTAATCAAGTTTGAACTTAACCACACACAAAATATATAGAGGTGATTTGAGTGTACAAATACAAAGCAAGAAGAGGCCTTGCCCTCATGTGTCAGAATTAAATTGTTGTCAAAATAGGTCCTACTGCTATATACTCACTACCTGACAAATACAACTGTAATCCACTATACATGACCCTGATAATAAAATACAATTTAAAAAAAGTATGTCCTACTCAAGGAATACGACTTTGCATACCCTGGTTGGTCCAGATACATCAAATAACTTTAAAAAAAACATAAATTTTAAGGAACTAAAGTCTTTTTCAAGTTCAACCTGAAAAAAGAACCTGGTATGTTTGTATAGATTTACTATCAAATACTCATGAAAACATCGTAAATATTCCAGTTGACCAGCCGGCTCTGAATCGACTAATAAATGCTGATATATATTCCCCTCATGTACTAGAAAATGTCTCCTGAACATATGAAGGCCTTGATCTAGGACTAGAGACCCCAAAGCAGAGTGCAAGATACCACTGAAAAGATGGGTGGTTGCCTCATGTTCATTAGTAGTGGTTTACTTCTGCACAAGAACACTTCTTACCAGTCTTAGGGACAGGACATAAGATTTAAAAACACCTGCTCAGGAAGAGACTTCTGCTGAGAGCTGTCTCTTGGCCTCCACCACTCTCCTTCCCTCTTTTTCATCACAGTATCTTATTTCTTTATTATGTTTATCAGAGTATTTTTTTTCTCAGATGAAATTTTGGCATTTTTCAAATATCAAAAACATATCCCATTATATTACTCTAAAAATGTTTAGTAAATTTGTACACATACCCAGTCATCACCACAAAGCATTATCAAATGTTTTCAGCATCACTAAAATTCCACTGAGCCCATTTGCAAACAATTCTAGCTGACAGCCACAGCCTCAAACTCTTTTCCCCAAACTCTTCTTAACTTCCTTTCAAAGTTTTCGTTCAATCATATTTGGATTTTAGAACTATTGTTGACCATTGAAAAGGCAAAACTTTCAAAATTTTCAAAAAGTTTTGCCTTTATTCTTGTTTAAAGAAATGTTTCATATAAATGTTTTTTTCTTGTCAGTTGTGTAGCTTGGACTCAGGGACTAGCCACTGTCCTTGAGCTCTTCTGTTCAAGACTAGCACTCTGCCACTTGAAGCCACAGCTCTACTTGTGTTTTTTGGAGTGGGTAGAGATAAGGGTGTTAGAGGGACTTTTCAGCCAGAGTTGCTTCGAACTGAGATTCTCAGCTCCCCCCCTCCTGAGTAGCTAGGATTATACGCATGAGCCCCCAGCACTTGACTTAATTTAAGCTTTTTAAGTCATACATATAGAAGCTCCAAAGGAATCACTCCTTAGAAATTCTCACAAAGAGCAATTATTGTTTTCCTGGTTCAGCTTGTTCTGTATTTATATGTTCTTTGACTATTTCTAATGTTGGAACTTTAGGTAACTGATTTTTATAATTTCTCCTTTGGTTTTCCTTCTTTCTTTCTTTTTTTCTTTTTGCTTTCTTTTTTGCTTGCTTGATTGCTTGCTTGTGATACTGGAGTTTTGACATACTGCCTTGTAGGAAGGCTCTCTTGAGCCTTGTTTCTTGCCTTTGTGCTTTTATGGGTTTCATAGATAAGGTTCCACATTTATGTCAGATTTGTCTGGGCAACACTCCTGCTATTTATATTCTCATTCTTTTTAAAATATTTTATTGTTGCAGTGATATGCAGTGGTGTTATAGCTGCATTCATCAGGTAGTGGGTACATTACTTCTTGAACATTGTTATGTCCTCTTTCATAAGTACACTAACAGGTGTGTATCTCCAAACCCTACTTTTGCTGGTTGAAATAGATTCTAGCTAATTCTCTGTCAGGCCTAAGCATGAACCATAACCCTCTGGATCTCTGGCCTCAGCATTATTTCAAGAGCAACTTTTCTTTTCTTTTCTTTTTCCCCCAAAGCAGCATTTATTTACCCTTGGTATTCCAAAACAATCATTTGAGAAGTCTGGCATTTCACCCATCTTGATTAACACAGGCTTACACGTGTTGTGCTCTCAGGATACACAGGGACAATAGCCAAAGAGTTACAAAAAAATAAATCCATGATTTTTAAACAATCACAACCAAAAAAAGTTACACATATCAAAATTTTAGATGCAATACATTGAAAAGAAGGGTTTGCGCATTTCATAATTTAAAGAGACAAAACAGGCGCTACTGAAACCTCATATTAAACAGTTTATTATAAAGCTGATAGGAGCAAGTTGTCTCTCTCGATCAGCTTACCTTAACAGTTTTCCATAAGCTGAAGAAAGATGCGGGGGTGGGGGGTGTGGAATTCATTTTTGCATTACAAGCCAATAGTGTTTGGCAAGAGCCACTTTTCCTTATCTCGTACTAGTTTCCTTCACCTATCTCTGCATTTGCTTTGGGTTTTTGTGGTGGTGGTGGTGGTGGTGGTTGTCATTGTTGTTTTATGAATCCATGTGTTATCATCACCAGGATGAGTGTGAAGGTATCACATATTGCAGATAATGAGGCAATTACAAAATTCATTTAGGGCTTCTGAAAAATGTAAACAACAATATATTTACAACATGCCAGATGGCAAATGGGTATCATGTTTATTTTATATTTCCATGCTAAACTCTGTAGTGCAATATGTATTCCTCTCATCAAGGTGGTTTTAGGAAAAGCATACTAAGCTTGTTTATAAAGGTACTTGTGAAATTTCTGAAAATATATGTAGCCAAAAATCTTTAAAATCAGATATAAGTAAAATTATGCCAGTTGCCTTTGCTAGCATCGTGGTCAATATAAATACACATGCACACAGACAATAAATGTCTGAAGACAATTATTATACCAGTAGCAACAAATATTGATAATACATTGTTGTGCTCTTGATGTAAATATTCTTTCTAATGTTTATTGGGCTTCTTGAAGATCTAAATATTTCTAGGTTTGACACAGCAAATATACTAACTAGCTGTGCTTAGAACTCTTATACCAGAAAGTTAAGGAAATTAAAAAAGATTTTTAGAGTCGGTTCAAAAGAACTCAAGAGCAAACTTGAGCAAATGCTTACTAGCAAGCCATTTTGAGTTTATCTCAGACACTGCCATCACTACCTGATCTCCCTGGACTAAGCTGTGAATCCATGTAGTTGGCAAGAAATTATAGTTGCCTGATTTTGCTTGTGTGTGTATATGTGTGTCTGTGAAATGCCCTTCAGAATATACACAGCCTACTATCTACCATATATATTCTCGCAAAGGAATGCAAATGCCGATACTGTCCACAAGCTCTGCGTGTAGACTACTATAGATCCATATTATTGTTTCTGATATGTGGATATGATTAAGGAAAATGTATTAAAGGAAATAGCTTATGAAATGACAGATATCTACAAACTTGTTTTCTCACCCTTTTATTCTGAATATCTAACATGTTCATGAGCCTCAGTTTCATTATGCTGGGAATACAGTATTTGAATTAATACTATGTAGGATATTGTCTGTCTTCAGAACTCATAATCCTATGTAGTTAACATGACTTAAGGTAAACTATATACTTCGATCAGAGATCTCTGCTTAGCAAAATGTGAACAGAGCACAGATCTCAACACTGGCATTATCACTATGAAAGTCCCAATTGTAGTGAAAATGCTGTTTTTTGAACTGAAAAGGACATCCAACATTTGTCTATTATTCTATTAATATTTCAGTATATATTCTATCCATTGACAATGATTCCTTCTTGTGTTTATTGTTGTTTCATATTTTTGGGTGTAAATGTTGGAAAAAATTAGATTTAGATATTAAATACTATAAATGCTTCATTTATAAGGAAAGGGCTGAGATAACCTCATTACCTGTTCTAAATTCTATACTTTGAGCTGGATAGCAGGGAAGAATCCATCTTCTTGAGCCCATAGCCACTCCATTAAGCTAGAAGCAGCTATTTATGAAATGTAGTGATCACTAGAAAGGACCTCAAACTACTAATGATCTGGCATTTTAGCATGCTCTACAAGACTAAAGTGCTTTCATAAAAACAGATCATTTAAGGAAAATAGACAATGTCTTAAAAATCTGACCAGAGAGGAAAAAGATATGGTAAATCAGTTTTAACGAATATCATATCAGTGTAGGTTTATTTCTTTATCACAGGAAAAGAAGGTTTATAATATATTTTTTTAGGACTGGAGTATCTTTCCTCACAATTATAAATACATTTGAATTTCTAACATTATTGGAATTCTGTGTATAATGCTTATTTTTCCCTTATAAATACTGGCTAAAATCCATACTTCAGAACTTTCATTATAAAACATGAATGCTGTGAAGCTAGTAGTTACTCTTTTCCTAATCAAAGGAAAACCATACTGAGTGTTAGGAAATCATTGTTTTTCAAGGTATTTATTTTCAATTCCAAAGAATTGCTTAGAAGTTTGTAACATACATAACTTTCTCTGGAAAGCAGGTTCATTAAATGTGAAGTAATTAAACACATACTCTCTCTCAATACATTGTTTCATATTCGGTGATAATTTTCCTGTTTGAAAGACCATGTAACCCATATGCAAAAAGTGTGAAGACTAAGTATGACATACCTATAATCTCAGCTCTTAGAAAGTTAAGCCACAAGGATCACCAGTGGCTTTCACTCAGTTTGGCTGGAATGAATGTCAATCAGTCTGTGTGTTTATCCCTCTAATTAAGCAGCCAGTTCAGCAGGTTTTGTTTGGCCCACTGTCTCATCACCGAACAGAGAGTTAAATTAGAAATCCCCAAACCATCTTCAGTGATTTTCCAGTATCTTGTGCTAAGTCAGTAATCCAATCTTAGACAGTTCCCTGAAACAAACACTGAAACAGTTTCACTGTGGTGCTAATAACTCCACAGCAGATACTGTACACACACTCTGTTACACACTATCGCCCAACTTGAGACTTCAGCCTCTTTTATTAGCTGGCTCACAACATCACTCGTGAGAATAATGCTCCTTTACAGCCATGCCCAGTAAACACAGACTGCTGAGATTGGAAGCAACAAGGAAGAGCACTGATTTTGCCCAAATGTCTTTCAAACTCAGTTTATTGGGTTGAGCATGATTTGAGCTATAATGATGTTGCTGATTGTCTCTTTCATTACTGTTCACACAGTACCACAAACTAGGCACATAGGTTTGCTTTCTGGGTTTCAACAGCAAACAAGTCATTGTATATTTTTTCCTCAGAAAGATAGGCACTCAACGAAGGCCTTGTGATCAGTTATATGCTTAGACAGATAAACATCATCTAAATAATTTGCCACTACCACATTAAGGTGCTTTCCTACTATGTAAGGTGCCCCTACAGAGTTGTTTAAATTAATTAAAGGACAATAATGCCCATAACCTTAGATGATATTCATCAGGTGAACTGCAAGTTGCTATGATTTTCAGCTAGTCAAATTTTCTTTGAATTTCCCTAGCTTGGCTGCAATGATCTGTTGCAGATTTTTGTTGATGCCATGCAGTAGACTGGGCCACAAACATGCCTTAAATCCTTTCCATCATCTCCTGGCGTTTCTCTAGAGCAGAACCTCAAGATAAGAAGCTTACTTAGCCTCTGGTCTGCAATCAAATGCATTTGCTCCTTTTTTCTTAGACCAAATTATCTCCAAGTTGGCAGATAATGAATAGATCAATTAATCCAAGCTAATGTGATAATGGTGACAGCAGGAAAGCCCTTATTATCCCACGGCTTGTATAATAGAGCAGAATTATTTATTCATTGTGGATGGCAACTCATATTAGACAAGAGATAAAGCTTCCTATAGAATTGTACAAATGGCTTCTAATAGGAGGATATCAGCCTGAAGAAATCATTTTGTCAGGGGTTCTTTCCAACATTTGTTTTATCACAGTCTGTAGTATTCTTCTTCCTCCCTTTCCTGCTTCAAGAGCAGCCTAATACAAATGTCAAGGCAAAAAATTCCAGCTAAGTTAATGTGGTCTTTGGGTTTTGTGTTTAAGTCCACATGTACTTTTTCCATCTCTCTTTTCTGCTTCTCCTTTCTCTCATTCACTTCCTTTTTATTTATCTAGATGGTTTGAATAGCAACAGCAACAATAATAGCAAATAGGTATAGGAATTTTTCCAATACTTAAGGCTTCCTATAGTTCAAATCATAAGTGACTTTTGTCATTTAGCTAAAGAGTTGAGAGGTAACATCATATATAGATTAGTTGACATAAAAAATCTCATGTGTATGGAGGAGATATTAGACAGTATTGTACTATTTAAGCATATTTAATGGTGTATTGTATAAACATTTTTCTGAATTAAGGCAGGGGAGGCAAACAAAATGGTGAGATAAAGGACAAAGGGCAAACCAATGCAACAGTGATACTCTCAAGACAATACGGAGAAAGGAACATTATGTAACTATAAACCCTGTACATCACCTTAACAATACAATAAAATTAAAAAAGTATATTTGACTGTGCTTGCTACAAAAATAAAACAAAAATAAAGCCTATTAAAGACATTACAGAATTTCAGTATCATATTTCAACATCCTCTATTGAATACATGAATGAAATAACCTAATAGATGCTTTTTTCTCTTCCCCTTCTCTTGCATACATTATAATCCTTGTGTATGAAGTAGTTATGTAGTTATAATGGCACACACAAATTCAAAGACACAGATTATCAGGAGATGTTCAATTAAAAATGCAGAAATGCCAACTACAAAGCAAGGAGAGAGAATATCCCCAAGATATATTTAAATATTGAAGACTCTCATTAAAATATACTGTGTTTAATCAAACATTGTTTTTGCCAGTCCTGGGACTTGAACTCAGGGCCTAAGCACTGACCTTAGACACCTTTTGCTTAAGGCTAACACTCTGCCACCTATTCCACAGCAACCACTAGGCTACACTCCCGGTCCCAAACAATTTCTTAAATGCTAAATGATATGCACTGTTTGGTCCATTCCCTAAATAATTTATTAAAATACATCAACTCTGAGAAATATATGAGGGAATATTTTCATAACATTTGTAGAACACTTTATGCTATTTATATTTTTGCCAGACCTGGGCTTGAACTCAGGGCCTGAGCACTGTCCTTGGACTTTCTCAAAGCTAGAGCTCTACCACTTGAGCCTCAGCACCACTTCTGGCTTTTTTCTATGTATGTGGTATAGAGGAATCAAACCTGGGTCTTCGTGCATGCTAAGCAAGCATTCTACTACTAGGCTAAACGCCCAGCCCACTTCATGCTATTTTTATTTATTCCTATATCTAATTAATTATCAGTTTCAAGCCCAATTCCAAGTTATATCCAATTAACTCCCCCATCGCTCATGACCTGAATCACTGCCTTTGCTGTCCCATATTGCTACATTTCTTTCCCCTGCTATCAACCAATTGGACAAACCATGGAATATTCCAAACCTATACCTGTTAATTTACTCCACAAATTAA